>NC_060121.1:744824923-745133971 GCF_021461395.2 Schistocerca americana | reverse complement strand
GAATCTGTCCAGCCGCTTCAACGTGAACGATAACAAACATAGTAACACGATGGAGAAGGAAAATAATCAATATCTGGTTCGGTGCATCGCAGATGTTTTTACACTTGCACGTCAAGCAAAGACATCTGCTCTCACGTGTCTCTTGTTTCCAGCAGATAAACTCGCATATCAAAATCCAGCCTCTCCGAAGCTCCACATACAAAGGTCGCCTCTCTGTTCGTTACACGTCATTTAAGTAACACCATCATTGTGAATCTTCAACACGATTTCACAGCTGCCCAGGAGTTAAGGAACTTGTCAGCTTTCTGATGTTGGCAACACTGGGTGTGAGCAACCTAGTAAAAGAACACAATCGTTACAAAAAAAGGAATTATTAGTGGTTAACAATGTTATAATTATATCAGTTTCTTACAAGAACCTCCCAGAATTTTTTACAAACGCGAAAGTAAAGGGAAAAATGGGTATTTCGGTTCATCAGGACGCCAACCAGGGAGTTACATAGTTCAGTTTGATAACATGACGTCTCAAACTGCTTGGCTACGCAGAACATTAAAATGTAGCCATTTCATCTGAGGTATTAGTAGGCTGTTACTGTCAATATCACTCTGAAATTTAATTTGAGGAAATCATATAAAGAATGGTGAGTTCGTGATAAATCTTCAATGCCCTGTCGTCTTGAAACGCGATAACGTAGTAACTCAGTTTTCAATCTGGAAATTAGCTTGCGCCTTTTGAAGGGCCTTTCAGTTTGTGATTTTTCATTGGTCGTTGCTTAAAGCTCAATTATTATTCCATTTTTCACGGTATATTCTTCTAATGAATAAATAACTTGTACTATACACTTTTAAATGTAGCCTTTGTGTTAATCTACGGTATAAACTATCTCCATAACAGATTTCATGAAAATCCGACGAGCCTTTTTAGCGTGAATACGGTAAGAAACATACACAGAAATTTTCACGTTTATAACATACTCGCTGCACCCTGCAGTGTTACCCACGGTTAAACTGCCAGTTGTGAGGAAACGTTAATGCCGAAACTTACTATCCACCGTATGTGCCATTACAAAACTTCTGTTAGAGGTATTGCGGCGTGAGTCACTTACGGCCCAGCAAAACGATGACAGAACATCTGTCCCTCAATAACTCACTCGTTTGCTTAAGTAAAATATTTGTGCAAAGAACATTAGCAAAGTACAAAATGTGACAGGAAAGGAAGTAAATAATTGCACGACCGTTTGCGACATGGATAGCACAGAAAGTATTATAACTATCTTGGTATGTATGGAGAGCTAGAAATCTACTGCAATATGACTTTGTAAGCAACGTTCCGAGCGGTTTGTTTTCCCGGATATAAGAGAGAGAGAGATCTCTGGTTCGATACATGTGAGCAACCAACGAAGAGCAGACCGTGCGAGAAACGTGGGGTGCCCAGAGGAGTACCTGCCACTTCATCGTTTGTCTTTGTCTCCTATTTATAGTAATCGAGAAGGCCACTTTCAGTGGGAACTGCAAGCGTTTAAAGTGCACTGGCAAGTTGGTTGTGATGACGGAAATTCGTGGTAGTAATACTATCTCTGCAATGGCTCTGCCGGTGAAGATGGAGATTTGCGCGATATGGCTTCTCAGGTAACCTGGTGTCATTGCGCAATCGTAGTGCATCCAGGTTATGCATCAATATGACAGGCACACCCACCTTCAGTTCCAACGTGTGGGACGACACCCCGACAGCTCGGATGAGTTTATAAGCTCTACATGATATCAAGTTGAGATATCTCTTGTCATCATTGTAACGATTGACGTGGAGGTCGTTTCCTCATCAGTTACTTGAGCTATATTTTTTTAATGATTTTTCTAACCGTTTCATTCTTAGACTCCAAGATAACTCTTTCACATAACCATTCCCGTTGCTGAAGTTTTGATGTAAGCTTGGAAAAACCTCATTAAATAAGTTTTCTTCCAAGCTTACAACATTACAGCAGCGGCTTTAAAATTTTATTAGGCCTTCCGCAACCATTGCCACGCAGCCCTCATCGTTCTCCAGGAGATATTGAGAAAAGAGCCCTGTATCCCGGTTGTTGTAGAATTGAACTCTCATATTAGTTGGCAGCTGTAAATTTTCTGCTGCAGTGCCTCGCTTAATGAACGGAAGCGTCTGTCGGATGTCACCTGGGAGAAAGTTAGCAGCACCACCCATCAACATTCGGCTACCGCGGATGTCTTGCAAGCTTCGGCCGAGAGTGTGGATGAGAGGTTTGTGTGACATGGTTCTTTCACTTGGCGTTAGTAGGATCACGACGGTTTGTTTCTCCGTTGGGTCTGTAATTTACTTTGTTCGTTAACTTGGCATTTGTTTTGGATAACTGTTTTATTCTTATTGTAGTTAGTTATTGGGTTAAGTTATTTAGGTCGAATATCTTATGACTTCAGTTCCTCAGTTTAGGTTAAACGGCGACTGTACGGAAAATTCAGGAAGTTCTAGACAATTACAAAGTAACGGCGCACTCTTTGAAAACATATCTGGAGAGGATGCCCGACGAGGACTGCACGCTAGTAATTCGTGCATATCTTATGCCCAGCGGCCAACATGCATTGCTGCCACATCGGCTGTGGGAGAGATCATGGCTGTGTTCGTAGGGGCAAATCCCACCGCCCCGGGGGACTTTGTCCTGTATATGCTCTACAACTCTTTCACCAGGATCACGGACACGCACATCTGCTATGATGTTCTACAGTATCCCACTATGTTCTGGAAAGGGCAGGAGAGATACAGTTTCAGTATGCCTCAAATTCGAATCCGGCGACTGGGTGTCCGAAAACAAACAATCAAAATGACGTCCACGGATTTCTAGGGATTTAACCTTAAGCGAATACGACTTCGGCTTGCCGTTGCGGTGTAGGGTACTTCTGTCGCAATTTTTGCCTGACATGTATGTGAAAACGGAGAGTGCGGATCTAGTTTTCACAGCGCTAAACCAAAGCAAAATGTGTGCAGAGAATTACAAGTTACAACTGTGAATCATGACAATGTTGATGCGAACGACTTAGTTCAGATGGTGATTCTCCCGTCGTCATTCGTGAACAGTCCGAAAGACCTCCACGAAAATATCAAGGAATACACGTCTCCTATGTCAAGAACTATTGGCCGGCGTTATTCATCATCTTCACGTGCAGCCCAGCCTGGACATTAGGGAAGAAGTGATGGTCGGCAGAAACCGACAGACGGCCACGACATTGTAGTGCAACTTCTTAAGATTAAAATGCAAAAGGTGGTGGCCCTCCTTACCAAAGGGCAAGCTTTTGTTGAAGCGCAGTGCTTCATTTATTCCATTCCGAGGAAAACGAGCGGATTGAAACACTTGGAATTGCTGTTGTGGTTAGAACAGAAATTGCGACCAAACCAAATGGATGAAGTGATATCAGCACAACTGCCTACCCCCAATTTGAATATAACACACGGTCACTAAGAGCGTACTACACGGTCCTTGCGGAGCGCTGAACCCTAAGTCCCCGTGTATGAATGACGGGAAATCCAACAAAAAGTCACTGTGAAAAGAGACCCAAAAAACGAGAATGGATGTCTTTTGTACAGACGTAGAACGCCCAAGAATGACAATGAGAGTTATGGCTCAAGAAGTAGTACTGGACAACACTTGGATCGTTCCATACTCACCACTCGTTTCCAAAATTCTGAATGCCCACATTCATGTGAATTTTTGTAACTCGTTTAAGGGAACTAAATACACTCACAAATACATAAATAAAAGCAGTGGCCAGGCTACATTTATTATGCAGCAGCAGGGCTGTGCTAATATTGACCCAAGGAACGAATTGAAGATGTCTAGTGCGGCAACGAAGATGCACCGCAGATACTTGGGCCTTACGAGAGGCGCCCGACAGTGACACGTGTGGCTGTTCACCTTCCGAACGGCGAGCGCGTGTACTTCACGGAGGCCAATTTGTACGTTCGATTCGGGACACCACTGACCGCAATTTTCCGTCTGTGCCAGGTGGACGACTTTTTCAGAACTTTGCTGTACGCTGACACTCCGTAATATGACATATATAATGTGTAATATTAAGAATGGAAATGTCGTCTTCAAGGCTTACCGGTCAGAGGCTGGTAAAATGTAAAGGCGTCAGATGTCCTTGGAAAAGTTTGCACATGGATGGAACCCACTTTGAGCGTTATTGTGTAAGACTGCTTCTGACCCACGTCCGTATCTCCATTAGGTTTCAGGCGCTCAAGAAGAAAAGCCCACATTCCAGAAAGCATGTAATGCACTTGAATTTTCGCAGATAATGGCCACTGGGTCGCTGCAGTGGAAGACGCCGCTCTGTGCCCTTTGGGATAAACATAAAACCGCATTATCCGAGGAAATCGTGGATCATTACCAAGGAACAGCACAGGCCAGCGAAGGATATGAGGACAAATTTTTCTCGATGGTGGGAATACGGCTGTATGATTTCGGCGTGCCCACTCCTCAAGGAGCAGGAGATATGTCCACTGATTTGTGCAGGGAACTCAGTTACGATACGGCATCCTTGGAGACCAAGTAGCCCAAACTGAGCCCTGCCATTACCTGAGCAAATGCACAGCTTCAATAACATTTTGAGTCGCGGTTGAGCATGGAGAAGGGGACCCATTTTTTGGACGCACCTGCGGACCCTGGCAAGACATTCCTAATGAAATTGCTGCTGGCCAAATTGCACAAGGACGTGGATGTCGCGCTAGCTGTTCCATCCTCAGGGATACCCACGACCTTGTTCATTGGAGGTAGAATTGCCCACTCGGTGTTCAAGCTTGCTCTGAACCTTGCGAATGAGGAAATGCCTGCTTGCTATATAAACAGGAGCAGTGGTTGCGCGGCTCTATTGCAACAGTGAAAGTGGATCGTGTGGTACGAAGGTTTTAGGTTATCCACATTCCATCTATTCCGCCCAGACGCTTCAGCGTAAATGGGTCACAAAGATCAACTCGATGGCTAAGGAAAATAAGAAATTTCTGGTTCGGTGTTTGGCAAATTTTGTAACACTTGCATGTCAAGCCAAGTCATTTGACCTCACGTGTGTCCCTGTTACCCGCAGATAAACCTGCACATCAAAATCCAGCCCCACGAAATCTTTAAGTGTAAAGGACGTCTCTCGTAAAAGCAAGAACTATTAGTCGGAAGCAATAATTTAATTTCATCAGTTTCTTATAAGAAACTCTCAGAATCTCTTACAAATGCGAAAGTAAAGGGAAAAAAATATTTGACCTCAGCGGGGCATCAATCAGGAAGTTACATAATTCAGTTTGGTAGCATGACGGCCCTAACCTCGCGGCTACGCATAACATACTAATGTTGATATTTCATCTGAAGTGTTAGTAGCTCGTTAAGACTGTTACTTCCAATATCGCTCTAACTGAGCAAATCGTACACAAAATGTTGAGTTTGTGATGAATCTTCAACGCCCTGTTTCCTTGAAACGCAATGATGTCATAACCAGTTTTCAATGTGGAATTTAGCGTCAACGTAGTGCGCTTTTTTATTGGGCTCCCTGTTGTGACTTTTCATTGGTCGTTGCTTAGAGTTCAATTATTATGCCATATTTCACGTTATATCCTGAAAATAAATTATATCTTACACAATACACTTTTAAAAGTAGACTAAGTGTTAATACATGAAACAAGTCAAATTTCATGAAAATCTGTCAAGCCGTTTTATCGTGATGCAGTAACAAATATACACACAAACATTTGCAATTATAATATTTGTAGTATGTGGGATGATCGTGCTATTTCCGAATGTTAATGCTTTGTGATGCACAAAGCCTCTCCCGTAGCGTCTGCCTGTGCAGATAAGTATCTACGTAACATTTTCGCGCCGATTGACCGATACCGGACGAAACGTATCGCACCTCATTCCGTGTCATCTCTTCTATTAAACCCACCTACCTATGTAATATTTGTTGTTCTCCTCAAACAAATTTCGCAGCTTTGATCATTTTAATTTCACTTCATCTACACCTGCTAGGAGGATGTCAGCCGATATGGATATATTTTGGAACTGAGAAAAACTGAATGATTAGTTACACTATATGTCTGCTCTAAGCCCATTTACTATATTATGGCAATACTTTCGTTTTTTCACTTAGCAAATTTTATTTGTGCTTTGTTCTTGCACTTTTTTTGGCGAGACATGGCACTGTCTTGGCATTGTTGGTTAGGCACACTTGACATAAAAATTGCAACAGTAAATTTTTCATTCCGTTGTCACAGACTGCTGCAGCAACGTTTCGGTTTACTTCAAAATATAAAAAAAAACTCTTGGAAGTGAAATTATTTAATGCCAATGAAACGTTTCACCCTTTTTTGGGGATCATCAGATTGTGTATAAAATCAAGAATCCAATAAATTAGTAACAGACAGAGGAAGGGATATGGTCCTATCTTGCACGTCTACGCAGGTATATTGAACTGAAGGTAATAGAAACTACACAAAACTGCATATGAAAGCCAACCGTCATATAGACATATAAAATGGAAACTGTACTCATTGGTAACTTGATATTTATTCCTTACCATCATAAAAGATATAAAACACAAGGTGACCCTAGTTACGAGAAAGGAAAACCGCTAGTAAATCAAGAACATACAGAACGGCAGCAGGGAAATTTCACAGTTTTTACCCTCTGCATCTCTCTCTAGCACAGCGGATTCCATGCTGCGAGTAGTAACTCCCTGCGGTGTAAAACCAAATTTTCTGAGGGATAAAAACGTAACTACTCGATTCTGTTTCAGTTTGAAACTAAATTATTTTAAAAGATCATTACTGTTAGAATAATTTCGTAAGACTCTAATACTTGCTATGTAAATTATCAATAATAACTTTTCCTCAATTAATAGCATTAATGCGGAGGAGGTCACAGGTTCCTCACATAGTCACTCACCTACACATATGTTGTGCATCCCATAAAAAAGAGACATATGCCTAACAAATGCAAAATATCTAAAGAAAATGTCTTCTCCAAGTTGTAGATAGTACCTGCAGTAGTCAAGAAATTGGTTCAGTCCTCGCTTCAAAACAGATACATGAATTATTTGACAGCGCAATACAGCAATAACTACATAAGTGCTACTATAGTGCTGTACACGGTATTATTATTATTTTTACTATTACTATTAGTGGATGTGGTCCGACATAAAGCATGAACTGCCTGAAGTCTTCCAATTTCTGCCAGATCAGAAGTAAGGAGTGCAGGAGTCAAGTGATTTACGAAGAGTAAGTGTAGAACACATATTTGAAATGGGTTTGCAGTGTGCAGGTCAAGCAAGTGCAGTAGTGAAGTGAAGTAATGCAGGGAAATATGTTTTGTGACAAGTGTCTACCCTGACTGTGGATAGCTAGCTTTTTTATCTGTGAAGGAGTTGTGGGTAGCACTTGCAATGCCTCACGAATTTCTTCAGCAGTCACTCTGAAACGCACGCACGCACACACACACACACACACACACACACACACATAACTACACACACATACACAAACTATATATTATTCATTTTTGTTATTTTAAAAACGTCTTTCATTCTACAGTTAAGTTAGGTGCTAGATTTCATGATAATTTGGGTGGGGGGTGAACAACAGACGGTAGGGGGGTGGTAATAGCTACTCTCTAATTTCACTCGGAGGTAATGGTGTAAGAAAGACTGGGAACCACTGCTCTAGTACTACGGAAATTATTCCTTATTGTCTTACAGATATCCTAGCATTCCGTCCCATCCTCTTGTTTTCCATACATTTCTTTCCTCGCCGATTCTTCCGAGAACCTCCTCATTCCTTATCTTCTCAGTCCACCTAATTTTCAACATTGACAGTCGCAGTTCCAGCGTCTGCAGAGCAGCGATGTGCAGTACTTGTAATTCCCTATTATGGGCATGAGATATTTAAAGTCGTTCTGTTAGACAGATGGTAATTGCTCTCTAATGGAGCCTTGAAATCGCGGCACATTCCAAGGTGTGACACTGATGTTTACCAGTCGTACCACGGAGCACTTTGACTCATTTATATGGCAGTGTGCATAAGGACATCAAACGTCAAGCGGCATACCTGTCACGAATGACATTGGCTTTAGCACAACAAGTTGTCCAAGATATCTGAGATCTAAACTGTAGGTACAGCACCACAGACTTGCCAGTAAAGACCAATATAAGTGCGAAATTATGCTCAGGACAAATGTCCAAAGTGCAGCCTATTCGCAACAAATGTCAAGACCAGATTCCTCTCCAGACCAGAGTCTGAATCAGAAGACCCACTCCTGACGAGAGTCTGAACTGGAAGACCATCCCACACCAGAGTTTTCCTCTCCCCCACATAAGCACACCCGCAACCGCCCATACAAGGATATCATGCTAACTCATCTGCTCAACTCATCGGCCAGTTCTTATCAAAGTTAACCATATGCTTCTAATTTCAGGAGAAGAAACCAACTCCTAACTCTCAAATTCACACTCAGGAGACGTTATACCCCTAAGTTGTTTTCCCCCACAGTCAGTTTAGGCAGCATGTTTTGAGTTTCCATACAACTCTAAAGAGAACAACACATTTATCATGGACATCATTACCTGGACAGCACAAAGATTATTGCACGTCTTTTGTGTACCAACATACATTATTTCATAGCCTTCATAGGTGTAGCATTCCTTATAAAATTGCTTCAAAATGCCGAAGGCTTATCAAAAACTCTGCAAGCCCAGGGATGACGCCACCTGACGGTTCCCTTGATAGCATCTGGTCCACGGTGATAATGGAAGCTCTCGAATTTTAATGGCCGCCATCCCTGTTCACAAAGGCCGTTTACAACACTGTCGTAAAGCATTGGCTGGGCGACCTAGATTTCTCTCCCACCCTCCGACCCTGCTGTGGCAAAGGGCAACCTCCTTGAAAACGGGCGTTGTCTATTCACCGGTGCGAGTGATTCTTGCGCTCAGCGTCGATCCCCAGTAAGTGATCAAGCTGCTCCTTTCCGTAATAGCTATACACGTCCTCTGCAAAATTTACTGTTAAATGACCAAATGGCCTGATTGTTCTCACGTCCAGAAAAGTACTAATCGAAGCAGAGCCACCGTAAAGATCTCGCATGCATTAACAATGTACACGCTCCCATCGATGCCTGCTCATGCTAATAATTTCTTGAGTGAAAAATCAACATTAATTTTTACCTTAGAGTATTGAGAATAGCGGGATAGCGGGAGAGTGACTCGCCCTCTCTTATTCTCTGTGTACAAAGCACCTAACGACAGACTTTTCCAATAACATTTAACAATAAATAATACTTCCTCGGTACACCCCTTCTGCTATTAGGTGATAGGGGCCACCATGCACTGTAGGCCTGCAGAAATAGCAACGCAAAGGGGAAATTGATGATGACTACACTAGATTCGGGAAACCTTATAGCAGTAAATGATGGCTGAAGCACACGAACGCTGCGATTAAATGAAGCCATGATTGCACTGGATTTGAGCATGTCATCCTCTGTATTGTCCACAAGGTCCTTTAAGTTTGAATCACATACCCACTCAAATTTAATAAAAGCAGAACCTAAGGAGACTGCCAAACACGCCATCAGCTGGAAATGGAACACAAACAAACTGGAAACACTACTGGACGATAAACTGGAATCGATCATTTAAACTGGGAATACCAAAAGGATTGTGAGGTTGGTATCGCTTAACAGTGAAGTAGCGGAAGTCTCAAATCTTCAAAAAGGGCTTCAGTGGGCTACTCATGGGGCATCACCCTGTTGGTAGGGTTCAGAATGTGACGCAGTCATAAAGGAACAAAGTTAGGCATTAAGAAAATACAAAAATCTCTACATTGATGCTAATTCCTTGCCTTAAGACAGCCCAAGCTGCAGACAAGAAAATACTGAAGCACAAAAAATCGTCTTGGCATAATTTCTGCTCTGCTGTTTGCTAAGAAACTCCAATAACTAGGATCTGGTATGTAATACGGAACACTAAAACTGGTCTGAGAATGGACATGAATACATATCCACCATCCGACGAACTTTTAATATCGTTTTGTGTATGAGAGTTACACATGACTTAATGAACAAGAAAGAAGTAGTGGAATACGAAGAGGATAACAGTGCCACTACACAACCCTTTATGCTGGAAGAACTCCAGATTGCACTCTCCAAGAGATGGGTACTGCACATGGTCCGGATTATACTGACTACTCCACGCTATGACACATTCCACACGAAGTGAATCTTGTGCTGTTCAAAATTTACGATAGTGTGTGAACACGAAAGATAAAATTCGACTCGCCAAGACTCTTTGTGTCGTACCCACTCACAAATCTGGATAAAGATGTGATAAACTGGAGTCTTATCAGTCTATCATCTTACTACCGCGTCGGTGAAGGTAACGAAAAGAATAATTATTAAGCGGCGTTTATAATGGTATTGATATTGTGTACCCGTTACCCCATTCTTTAATTTGCGTTGGCATTCTACAGTGCTTGTTATTCACAGAAAAAGAGTTTTAAGGTCATACCACCATCGAGGACCTTATGTAAGTTATCTTAAGTATGCCAACAGAGTATTCATATAGGCTGCTCAGGGCCTCACGCTGCGTGGCACAAGTTGAGAACTGTTTACATCAGCGCTACTATAGCTGTTTCACAAAGCTTTAGGATTACTTTACTTAAGCTGTCATTTTATAAACATTTATAATCACAGCATTACAAAAAGTTTTACAGGACGTTTTAATATTTTAAGATTAATATTGCGTACCCCGTGACCCCCGCCCCTTCCCTTAATTGCGACATGGCGATTTGCAATGTTTGTTCTTTACAGAAAACAATTTTATGATCAAAAAGCCACAGAAGGTCTTATGTACAATATCTTAAATGTACCAACATTAATCAATTCCCATTAATTAATTTCTCTACAGCCCTGTAGAAAACTATATAATTTTATCTTTTATTAAATATTCATGAACCTTTACTGATGGTAGTAATTTAAGTGATGTAAGGCTGTAAGTTGTAAGTGAAACAAAATGTTGTTCGTTAGCTGACAGTTTGTCCCAGCTAAAATCAGCGCGTTCTTCCAATGTAATATCTTTCGTGAAACATTGTAAGTAACTCTCATATTGACTGAAGAAATCATTTTATATGTTGTAACGACGAAAACTGTGATTGTAACAGAAACAAATTGCAGCATGTACCACGTACCCAGCGCCTCCTAGCGGTCTTGTCCACTGGGCTTCCAAAATTTTCAACTGATAGCAGTCTGTACTTTTCTCGTGCTCAAGAATTTGGGATGATTCAACATATGTAATGTTTTTATATGACTGACACAGCACTGGTAAGCTAGAAAGCCATATTTCAATCGTTGAACATGTGTCTTATCAATGGTGAAATGTATAATATTTTCATATCGTCTGATTCCAGGTTTGTGTCATATTTTTGTAGCCTTTGAAAATAACGGAAAGTCGAAACGCATAACGTTGATGAAAGATAGAAGTGTGTTCAAGACATAAGTAAAGTTATTAAAAGTGCATCCAGATGGCCGCGTCGTCTCACAGCATTTTCAAGGAAACTGCAGCTTCTGTCTTGTTCTTGCAAAGCAAATGTGAGGCTACTCTTTTTTTTTTTTTTTTGTTACTCTGGATCACATTTCGAGAAAATAAACGCTTCAATTTTTACAAATGTATTTGTTATCGTAAATGTGACCAACATATTACATTTAATACGTTGGTAAAGTTTTCTCACAGTCCCTAAATGGTGATTGCAGATTCTAGCAGAGAGATAATTTAGAGCTGATCATAAATTAAGATATGCAATGGACGTTCAGTAATTAATGAAAAATATCTTTTTTTCTCGGTCGATGTCGAGTACCTCCACTTTATAAAACCCCCTCTTGTTTGGTGAGAAGAACAATCTCATTCAGCTTTTTTCTTTTCTTATCAAAGAAGAGATATCAATCTCTTCAACACTCTGAACTTTGCTTCCTGTGGACCTGGCATAGCTATTCTACGTATATTCCTTGAATTAGTTTTTTGCCTCTCAGGATAGTCACCTTTATAGTAGTGGTCATCTTTCTTGAATTCAAACTAGGAATTTCCTATTCTACATATCGTTGGAATTTGCATTTCCATAATTTCATTTTCATTACTATTATTTTCTGGTGTAAAATCGATATCTCTGTCACTTCAATCAATAACATCATCTGCACATACTCCTGTTCACTATCCTCTTCATAACGTGGCTCACCTTCATTACCAACACTGTAAACTAGTTTTCGTAACACAACATCAATATATTACTTTTCATTAATAATAGTGTACTGGATATTCACAAAACTAACAATGAATATTCAAAAACAGGATAACAAGCAGAGATACGAAATTGGCCGGTAGCTAAAAAATGGTTTACTACTCATGGTACACACACTTCTAAGCCCAGAGCTAGAGTAGTTTCTTGAACTTCTCAATTCTCCATTAACACGAATTTATCACAGATCAACTACCCTCTGGAGTGCAGCATTTGAATACATAGAAGTTACATAAAATTATGTTCACAGAATAAGACAACAAAATCATATTACATCACATTTGTTTGCATTATGCTGTAGCAAGAATAAAATAAATTAAACAATATCTAATTACAAAACTTATTATACATTGTGGATTAAATATCAGACTTGTGTAAAGCTGCTCAGTAATAAAGGAAGGGCTGGAATTATGCTCGTTATATGTAACGTTTACTTAAAGTTTTGCATTTGGCAGCGAAAGTTCCACACAAACAAGCGACATGATAAACGAGTTTTTTGGCACTTGCAATTGAATAACTGAGAGAGCTAACCTTTCCATAATCCCAGAGGACCACTCGAGCGGGAAACTGAATACTGGCTAGCCACACTCTGGAAAATACCTGATATCAGAGCAGTGGGAAAATCAAACATGAATTAGCATTTCACCAAACTTTTCATTCAGATAACACTAAAACGTGAAGCTGTAGATAATTGTACGTCATTCTGAAGTTAAAAGGGACATAGACAGTTGAATTTTATACGATGCGATTAACGAGTGCACTTGTTTTCCAGTACCTACTTAAGTCGGTGAACAAATACGTCTCGAAGGTAAATGCGCGCTCTACACACTGGCAGGTTTTTATTTTAAGGATTAGGAGGAATTCTTGCTGATATTACTGTGCGTTATAATCCTGTGTGCTTCAGTGGATCTTGGGCCACAACTGTTGGTGTGATATTGTGAGTAAAGTGTCGTATTGCTTGGTTGTTTGGGAGACCAGAACGTGCAGGTTCAGACGACTATACTTCGCGCACACCTTTCCTAAGTGAGTTGGAAGTGCTGTGTATCAAATGTATCTGAGACGTCTTTTTTTGTGTGTCCTCAGTCTTCTGAGTGGTTTGATGCGGCCAATTCCACGAATTCTCCTCCAGTGCCAACCTCTTCATCTCAGAGTAGGTGTTTGTGTGTGTATGGGGGTGGGAATGTAGTTAGTTGTAATGTATTATGATAGGCGATGGGAAGATGGCAGGGGTAAAATACAGGGAGCGAAAAGCTATTTTCAATTTGTACAGATACCAGATGGCAGTTGTAAGAGTCGAGGAACATCAAAGGGAAGCAATGGTTGGGAAGGGAGTGAGACAGGGTTGTAGCCTCTCCCCGATGCTATTCAATCTCTATATTGAGCAAGCAGTGAAGGAATCAAAAGAAAAATTCGGAGTAGGTATTAAAATCCATGGAGAAGAAATAAAAACTTTGAGGTTCGCCGATGACATTGTAATTCTGTCAGAGACAGCAAAGGACTTGGAAGAGCAGTTGAATGGAATGGATAGTGTGTTGAAAGGAGGATATAAGATGAACATCAACGAAGGAAAAACGAGGATAATGGAATGTAGTCGAATTAAGTCGGGTGTCGCTGAGGGAATTAGATTAGGAAATGAGACACTTAAAGTAGTAAAGGAGTTTTGCTATTTGGGGAGCTAAATAACTGATGATGGTCGAAGTAGAGAGGATATAAAATGTAGACTGGCAATGGCAAGGAAAGCGTTTCTGAAGAAGAGAAATTTGTTATCATCGAGTATAGATTTAAGTGTCAGGAAGTCGTTTCTGAAAGTATTTGTATGGAGTGTAGCCATGTATGGAAGTGAAATATGGACGATAAATAGTTTGGACAAGAAGAGAATAGAAGCTTTCGAAATGTGGTGCTACAGAAGAATGCTGAAGATTAGATGGGTAGATCACATAACTAATGAGGAGGTATCGAATAGAATTGGGGAGAAGAGGAGTTTGTGGCACAACTTGACAAGAAGAAGGGACCGGTTGGTAGGACATGTTCTGAGGCATCAAGGGATCACAAATTTAGCATTGGAGGGTAGCATGGAGGGTAAAAATCGTAGAGGGAGACCAAGAGATGAATACACTAAGCAGATTCAGAAGGATGTAGGTTGCAGTAGGTACTGAGAGATGAAGAAGCTTGCACAGGATAGAGTAGCATGGAGAGCTGCATCAAACCAGTCTCAGGACTGAAGACCACAACAACAACAGGCGATGGGGAAATTGTAACCCGATGCCAGCATGTAGCCTACTCCTCTTGAATAGTACCAAGGACGTAAATCAGTGACAACAAACCATCGCCATTTGCGACTTCTGTTGTGTCAAGTGAGAGCTCATTGAAGAGCCGGGTGCAGATCTGTTGCGTTTTCTGATGAAAGCAGGTTATACTTTGGTGATGGCTATGTGTTGGTTGGAAGCATGTCAACTGATGGCCTGCAAGCAATCTGTCTGCGAGCTAGACACAGTGGACCAACACCTGGAGTTATGGTCTGGAATGCGATTTCGTACGACAGCAGAAGTACACTCCTGGAAATGGAAAAAAGAACACATTGACACCGGTGTGTCAGACCCACCATACTTGCACCGGACACTGCGAGAGGGCTGTACAAGCAATGATCACACGCACGGCACAGCGGACACACCAGGAACCGCGGTGTTGGCCGTCGAATGGCGCTAGCTGCGCCGCATTTGTGCACCGCCGCCGTCAGTGTCAGCCAGTTTGCCGTGGCATACGGAGCTCCATCGCAGTCTTTAACACTGGTAGCATGCCGCGACAGCGTGGACGTGAACCGTATGTGCAGTTGACGGACTTTGAGCGAGGGCGTATAGTGGGCATGCGGGAGGCCGGGTGGACGTACCGCCGAATTGCTCAACACGTGGGGCGTGAGGTCTCCACAGTACATCGATGTTGCCGCCAGTGGTCGGCAGAAGGTGCACGTGCCCGTCGACCTGGGACCGGACCGCAGCGACGCACGGATGCACGCCAAGACCGTAGGATCCTACGCAGTGCCGTAGGGGACCGCACCGCCACTTCCCAGCAAATTAGGGACACTGTTGCTCCTGGGGTATCGGCGAGGACCATTCGCAACCGTCTCCATGAAGCTGGGCTACGGTCCCGCACACCGTTAGGCCGTCTTCCGCTCACGCCCCAACATCGTTCAGCCCGCCTCCAGTGGTGTCGCGACAGGCGTGAATGGAGGGACGAATGGAGACGTGTCGTCTTCAGCGATGAGAGTCGCTTCTGCCTTGGTGCCAATGATGGTCGTATGCGTGTTTGGCGCCGTGCAGGTGAGCGCCACAATCAGGACTGCATACGACCGAGGCACACAGGGCCAACACCCGGCATCATGGTGTGGGGAGCGATCTCCTACACTGGCCATACACCACTGGTGATCGTCGAGGGGACACTGAATAGTGCACGGTACATCCAAACCGTCATCGAACCCATCGTTCTACCATTCCTAGACCGGCAAGGGAACTTGCTGTTCCAACAGGACAATGCACGTCCGCATATATCCCGTGCCACCCAACGTGCTCTAGAAGGTGTAAGTCAACTACCCTGGCCAGCAAGATCTCCGGATCTGTCCCCCATTGAGCATGTTTGGGACTGGATGAAGCGTCGTCTCACGCGGTCTGCACGTCCAGCACGAACGCTGGTCCAACTGAGGCGCCAGATGGAAATGGCATGGCAAGCCGTTCCACAGGACTACATCCAGCATCTCTACGATCGTCTCCATGGGAGAATAGCAGCCTGCATTGCTGCGAAAGGTGGAGATACACTGTGCTAGTGCCGACATTGTGCATGCTCTGTTGCCTGTGTCTATGTGCCTGTGGTTCTGTCAATGTGATCGTGTGATATATCTGACCCCAGGAATGTGTCAATAAAGTTTCCCCTTCCTGGGACAATGAATTCACGGTGTTATTATTTCAATTTCCAGGAGTGTATATACGTGGTAATCTCGCGTACCATCACTGAAAATTGGTACGTCGGTTTGGTGACTCGACTTGTTGAGCTGCCAGTCACGAACATCATTCGAAGTGGTACTTTTCGACAGGTTAACTTTCGCCCACATGGTGCTGTTGATATCCTACACGTTCTAAAGAGTGTCGACATATCGTCTTCGGCTGCTCGATCGTCAGATCTGTCTGCAATTGAGCATATATAAAATATAATCGGACTACAACTCCAGCGTCATCCACAAATAGCATTAACCGTCCCTGTGTAGATCAATTATGTAGAGCGACCAAGTGCAACAGGAGTGGAAGTCCGTCCCAAAAAGTGACATCCGGTCCTGCACAGCACAATGCATGCACCTTTGCATGCTTGCATTCAGCATTCTGGCTGTTACAACGGTTGTTAATGTACCAAAATTTCACATTTGCAATAGCTTATATTGCCTGTACCTTAACCTGTGGTCTCGCGGTGTTAATCAGTAAAATATGTTACCTAGAGAAATGGATTGCCGAAATTTCATTACTCTACATACATTAGTTTTTGTCTTTACAGTCCGTCAGTGTACCTTATTCAGTAAAGTTGATTAATTTAGCTCAACCTTTTTTCATTGAATATTAAAAAGTTTCAGGCACCTTAGGCGTCGAAGCAAACATATTACCTACTGACAGAACTTTACTAAGGTGGCATAAGCTACGAAGTACGAGAATTTCTATTAGGTGAACTCAATTTGAATAATTATTCGGAATGATGATTTCCGTCATTAAAAAGCTAATTTAAGACGAAAAATTTTTCGAAAACGGATAAACGAGACGGCAGCATATGATAATAAACAGCATAGCATCCGTAAATAATACCGTACTTCAATATGGTTTTGAAATATTAATCAGTGGTGATGCTAATTTTGAGTGAGTAATCAATTTAATATACAATTAAATCCAAACCAGTCAAAAAACCAACGACACCAAGAAAAGTCTGGTGAAATTATTCTACACATTAGTATGTGTCACTCGCTGTAGCGACACATTTTGTGATAACAGACCGTGCAGTATCGGCAGTGTGGCATCGCTTCAGTTTGCCTACATACATCACAGATGCCTGAAGTTTGAAAAAGTCTCTGGAACAACTTAGTTACATTTCATCAAATAATTTTCACACTTTGAAGAAGTGCATGCAAGGCAAGGAAGAGATTATATTCATGATTTGCTTATCAATTTATCATCTGATTTCTCTAATTACATTTTTGTGAAACCTGTTGAAACTTTGGCTAATGACTGAATTTGTCCCCTGTGAACCCAGCTCTTTTGTGGGGAACTGAAATGACAACAAAGAAAATGAAACGCATTACCTGTAATATGTGGTGCTAAGTGTTTACGCTGACTACATACGATACCTGTCAGACAGTTCCTAAGACGACAAATGCTGCTGCGCTATTCGTGCTTTCCTCCGAATCTCTGCTACGAGGGATCCTACAATGTCACATTTAATATAGGCGTCATTTGCTTGCATTTTCCAACACACATTTACTGTCGGTGTCGAGAAAGAGAGAAGTAGACGATGTTACCAAAATTTTTCACGCCATATTCTGGCAACAAGCCTGTAACCCACATAAATTTCTCCAAACTCTTCGTGAAGATAAGTGACTCCAGTGCAACAACTGAGCATATCCTAAACAGTGCTGCCTCCAGTGGCTCACCAGCTGACCCAGTATTCTTTTGCTGATAACTTTCCATTAACCATTTTGCTGTAGTTATATGTAACGCATTGTAGCGCGTTGTCCACTCTAGAATGAAAGTTACAGAGGCAACTACACTACCTATCTAACATCTGAAGTGCAAGTTCCTTCAGAGCAGTTCGACTATCTGGGATGAGGAATTCTTGGAAATAAAAGACATCGTACTCTGTTCTGTAAAAAAGAGAAGAAAACATAGCTATGGGCGGTATTGTACTTAGAAATAAAACTCTCTTCTTAAGCATTACAGGATGTTCCCCTTACATTGAGTAAGAACATGACAGAAACTTTTTCACATGGTCATGACGTAATTTCCAGTTGAGAAATTGTGAGACTCCTTTGATATGCACAGCATTTAATCCGTTATATGTCGGTACGCCATGTTACCCAGTTGGTCTAAGGTGTTGCTTCGATAAAATAATTGTTAATAATTAGGCAGATGCTATCGTATCTGTGTGCACTTCAATCCTCATATCAATGACAGACTATTTCAGTATTCCTTCATGTATGTATAAAGAATTGATTAAATGTATGGAACATTTCTGGAACTCTGTACGACCCGTGCTCGAATTTCCCGTCTGTCCTCTGTCTAGATAGTAGAGCGACTGTAAATTGCAGTACACTATATTTCATACTGTTGCACAGTAATGTGTGTGCTACAATCAGCTGAATACTTCTCTTCACAGCATTTAGACGAATTTAGAAGTACCTTGAACTATTATGGCTATTGCGTTGAAAATACTTCTATCGTCTGAAATCTAATTATTGTTTAAATGAAAGGCTAATATCACGTATATTGCTGATACAAGTATTGAATTTAAATTCTCATAGCAATGTGTTACGGTGCAAGACGATTGACAAAATGGTACAATGAGGCTTAGATCACCTTTTTAACATGTACCGCATTGATATTTGATCTTTACGAGACGTTCGTATTTCTGGTGTTTCCCACCCATTTTTTGAGTACAGTTTTCGACTTGGTGTCTGCTTTATCTAAGATAACACAATTAATGTCTTTTATGTTGCGAATCAGAACACGTTCATGACGGGCGTTTGGAACAGTCTTTAGTATATCCTATGCGAACCCAAGTACTGCACTCAGTGTGATACAGAAACGTGTATCTATACAAAAAAAATTCTTTTAGTTAATTTTTCGTCGTTCAACCAGCGTTTAATAATGCCATTACGTCATTTGCTGTAAAAGATGCATATCCTTTCATTAGCGTGACAATCCCTGCACTGCCCACGTGATCAACAGTTCGCTTTCCAAGATGATAATACACAACATTAACCTTCATCTTGTAGGATACCCCATGGGAACCAGGTTCACATACTGTATGGAGCCTAAGAATTGTACCCTAAGTTTTGTCAGGCATTTTGAGGTAAAGTATTTCCCATAAACATTTTCAACAATGTGGTATTTCAAGTTTTTAGCATGACATTCAATGTTAGTAACAGTTATTGTTAGAAGATCACCTAAGGAGTACATTTGTTTCGTTAAATACAGATCAAACACATTTTTCCTATTTGGTATTAAGTACAGCTCGTCCGCAATTGTATGATTAAGTCTTTGCATTTCAAGCGGCTTTCACATCATTAATAGCCTCAATAATCCACAGCTGCACCACCCACTTTCCCTCCTAGTGCTGATAATGCAGAAAATGTTGGAACGACAGGTAATATTCCACCTGTTTTGGTAATGCGTATTATACATTCTCAGTCAAGTGATTTTGTTTTGGCACGACTTGTGAATCACTTCTACAAGTTTCACAGCTGATACGAGGGTAAATTCTGGCTTCACACACTTAAGACTTCAGACTGTTTTAATTATTTTATTTATTTCGTTCTCTTCATTCTTCTGCTTCTTCTTCCCCATTTTTTCAGATCCATTATAATTTTAGCTTTCATTGCACAAATAACTGCTGCAGCAGCTAATTTTTCACTGAGGTTAGTATGATTTCCTTCTCTCTAACCGATAATTGCAGCCAGAAAAAGGTGCCTGATGTATGACAAGCTAGCACACTGCACGTAAGGATTGAGGGACAAATTACGAAATTAACGGGATGATTAAACAAAGGCGATATTGGAGACAATCATCACCTCTGTTTAATCGTTTCATTAATTTTGTCCCTGATGAACAGCATGAGTAGCCAGGACTATGAAGTTCTGCAAGTAAATTTTCTTGTGTTTCTTTTTTTTGTTTTGTTTTGTTTTTATGGGACCAAACTGCTGAGCTCATCGGTCCGTAAGCTTACGCGATACTTAATATAACTTAGTTACGCTAAGGACAACACACACAACTATGTCCGAGGGAGGACTCGAACGTCGGACGGGGCCAGCCGCGCGGACCGTAACAAATCACCCTAGACCGCACGGCTACCCCACGCGGCAAGTAAGTTGCTAATATCAAGATTAAGTAGAGATTCATCTAGCTTCTTCCTCTTTTACTTATTGCTGATTAATCGATTTGCACCTTACGAGTAATATACGAGGATCTAGGCAGTGCTCTTATACATTAGTTGCTGCAAGGCAGAAGATTCCTTAGTGTGTTCGAAGATATCATTCAAGAAGCATGTACTTTTACCTCCCATTGGTCCTATTACTGATGAAAGCAAATTTCAGCTACAAAATAGTAAACATAATGATCTGTTTCATGATACAACAATTGGAGGAATTGTCCTTTCAGTGTGGAAAAACGAATGTGAATATTAATCTTCTCTTTTATGAAGATGGTCGCATATCTGAAAAATAATAGCGCTGTAAGTACAAATTTCTGGGTCAAGTGTTTGCAAAACATGAATGATAACGGATATTTCACATTTTCAAGTGCGATAGAAGTAAGAGCTCAATGAGGTGCAACGTTTCACAGTCTTTATTTTTGACGGTAATGCTTACGACACACAAGATTATATAAAGGCTTCCTTTTCTCTGGGCCGCCAGTATTGTGTAGACAGATTTTACATATCACGAATATACACAAAATTTCGAAACAATTAGTTACAGCGATTCCAAGGAAATTATCCTTTTAAAATAACATGAACATAATTTGGCACATTACTCAGTGATCATATTAGGCCAGATACGACTTTTAATTCATTCCTCGAAATGCACTGTGTGATAATTTATTTCATTTATCCATTTATAAAAAAGATGATGATTTTAATAATGTGCGTTATTAGAGCAATTTCGATAAATATATTTGTATCTAACTTCATTTGCCTCTGAGTAGTTTCTGTATTGTAATACAAATTGAGATGTTTGCTTATGCTCAGTTCACATATTGCTTAGGTACTGCTGTTGTCAACATGTCTATCAAGTTTATTGGATGAAGTGATGTTGGAGTCTCGACGAACCATCTCCAAGGAACTGGCTTTGCTGCAAAAAGGCAAGGTGAAACTCAGTCTGACCTGTGAATAGCATTTACTGCCGATAGTGAAATTGACTCAAGGGCGGCTATTCCTTAAAAAGACAGAACAAGGCAAACGAGATGAAGCCAATAAAGCAATGTATATATGAAAACAGAACACAGAGAGTAAGAAGAAGAAGAAGACAATTAAAATGAGGATGATGATGTGAAGAATAACCACAAAAGAAAGCTTTAGCAAAGACAAGGGAGTAGGCTGACACTAATCTTTAATAGCCGAACATAAAAGGTACGTGATACTGTATCTATCAGATTTGATCCGACAGAAAATGTGTGCATGACTAGTTGTTCACAGGTAAACTGGTCCAGGAAATGCGGCCCCTCCCGCCGGAGGTTCGAGTCCCCCATCGGGCAGGGGTGTGTTGTTGCTCTTAGCGTAAGTTGGTTTAAGTTAGTTTAAATAGTGTTGATGTCTATGGACGGATGACCTCAGCAGCTTGGTCCCTTAGGCATTCACTCACATTTGGTGAAGCAAATGATCGAATGTAAGATACCGGAAAATGGATGATCATATAATCTTTTCTTTGAAATTGAACCTCATAGGAATTGCTACACTATACAAGATTTTCAAAATTATCAGAGCTACCATCGCTCATAGATAGAGCAATCTCTGCTATGGACGTTTATCTTTCGGCAAAGGCAATAAATATACTCCTATCTTTAGGCCTGCGTTGGTAAATCATTATTAAGAGTAAGTGACATACATATTGACTTGTGAGAAAACATGGATCTACTTGACGTTCATGATGGGAAGATACTCTCCATACTATTGTCAACACATCGATTTGTGCCTAGAAACGGTCCATATGAATTGGTAGAGTGTAATTTTCGTGCTGGCTTCGAAAGCGGTAGACAATAATAATTCAATTATATCTGTTGAGGAGGAACTTGGAGAATCATCAAGTATTGCTTTAATTTTGTCATGCCTGTCGCAAATAAAGCGATGCCTAACATAGCACATGTAACAGCTCCAACAGCGATCGCACACAGTTGTTTTTTTTTTAATATCCGAGTAGGCATATCTTGTGTCATTGAAAACATGTGTATTTGTGCACCAAGTAATCGTTAATTTCACTGCAGAGTAAAGTAGAGCATCTGGCCAGTGTGATTAGCAGAATGCCGTAATGTGACACAACGGCCGAGTCTTGTGGGCAGGCAGGCAGGCAGGCATTTGTTAAGTTTGCAAAGCGTATTTACTTCCTGGAACGAACCTTAGTTTATCCTGGACTATCGAGTCGGTGAAGTACCGTATGACTCCTTGGAAAACTGTGAACTTGCTAACTAGTCACTTATGCTTGTAGGAACAAGTTTGATCTAGAATGAGATTTTCACTCTGCAGCGGAGTGTGCGCTGATATAAAACTTCCTGGCAGGTTAAAACAGTGTGCCCGACCGAGACTCGAACTCGGGACCTTTGCCTTACTGTGTTACTGTATGAAAGTGCAAAGAACTCCACAAGATAATAATTAATTTCTAATATACTTAAAGATGAGAAAGGGCTTATGTTTGGACTGTACTGTTTACTTAAAGGTACCTGTCCTTACATGAGGGTTGTTTATCCTCAGGGCACATGCAATCTTTGCATTGTCAGGTGCCTGATGAGCAGCAGGGGCCCGAGTCGTTGCCAGCACTACTTCCATTTCTTTTCGTGTTGTCAACCATCCTCTTCATCATTCAGAACCTGTACTATCTTGTTTCCTTCTTCTCTATCAGAATAAATTGAATATCGTTGAAGTAATGTGAGCTTCAGTAGATGTCTGTGAGAGAGATGTGGAGTAGGAAATTGATAACACTAGAAAATGACCAAGAATAATAAAAGTGTACTGGGTATTGTAAAGAGAAAATGTTATGGAAAAGTAAATGGAAAAAATATAGATGATAAATGATAAGGGTACTGAAAACTAGGTAAATGAACGCTATAATATGACGAAATGACAATGTTTTAGAAAATAGGGGTAAATACGATGTTGAAAAACTATGTGTGTTCAAAACTGAGGAGAGAAACCTGACTAATGTGTGTAAAATATATATGAGAGGTATGTGTCTAGTACCAAAAAAAGTACGCAGAAAACACTTGAAATTACTGTCGTGATCTGGACATATGTGGTAACCTAAGTGTGTTTAAAAATAATTAAACTAAATACTGACTTTAAAAGAAATATTACTGAGTAAGAAAGTGGGGAGAAAAACCACAAATCTGAGGACTCTCAAATAACTCCTGAACTTTGTCATTATACCAAAAATGGCATTTCACATTTTCTTCATTAATTATGTGTATATTACCTGTTTTTTTATTTATTTATGCATTTATTTTACCTGGCAAGATTAGGGCCTTCAGGCCCTCTCTTACACCTAACCAGGCATACTCAGATTCAACAAATTTCAGTTTCTACAGAACATTAAGGACATATAACATGTTATACAGTATTAATGTTAAAGAAAAAAATAGAGGTTACAAAAGTAGTACAATGATAATTATAACAACCAAAAAATAATTATAACAATCAAGAATAATAATAATAATAGTAATGACTATGTATATGAAAGTAAACATATTTTTCTTTTATGAATGTCTTGGTGCAAAGAAAAATTTAATATTACCAGGGTCTAATTGCTGTTTCAAAGTTGCAGTTTTTAAGCTTTACACTGTTAATGCAATTTGTACCAAAGATATGACATAATGATGAAAAACTTTGAGATGATGGCAATAAAATGCTCAAAAATATGTTGAGGGCAGCAAACAAGCCAAAGGAATAAAAATGCTGTGGTCCTGAAGCTGAGGACTACTTAAAATGCTATGCGAGCAGTAAGTAAAAGGCTTGCCATTATGGGGCAAGTGATTGATACGTATCCATGAACTGCTAAGATTAGTATTGGGCAGTGTATCTACTGAAAAAGAGCCTTGTTAATGTGCTGGTGCAAAATTGTGTTTATATGCCTAAATGCTTACATACGAAGACTGCCAAACCAATAATGAGCAGAATGTGAATTTTTAATCCTTCTTTCGAAATACTTTTTGTGTGTGTAGAAAAATGTGTTTAATTATTTAGAACATGAACTGCTAGTGTTGAGACAGGCAGTGAAGGAAGTTACGTTTTTTGTTCAATATGTTATGGTTTGACTATTCTTATTGGAGTCAGCGAAAAGTTATAATAAAATGTATATGGAACCTTGTTCAAATAGTTGTAGATGTTTTGAGGCTAGGTTTTCTGCTGTAACTTAAAAATTTTGGACATCCTTGGTTTAAAACACAGCAGTGCTGATTAAAGATAGGTTCTGAATATGTTAGTGTGTTTATGTGTAACAAACATTTTGGACTGCTATTAAAGAAGGGTAGCATTAAAGTTAATAATTTTGAAAAATCTTGAAAAATTACTTTTGTATTTAAAGAGTCAGTTGGAATAGGTTCTCATAGCTGTTTTCTGTAAACATTTCTACATAGGTGGATACATACTGAATTTTTTTATCATTTCATTAATTGCTGAACCTTGTAAAATGTAGAATGATCATTAATATGTTTGTGTGTCTGTGAATATTTACATTCTTTAGAAATATTAAAAGACAAGTTTCTGTTTTGTTGCGTTAAAATGACCAGTGCTGTTGTATATATGTATTATTTTTTATTTTGTTTGAAGGCCATACCTATTCTACTAATATGCAGATTATTTTGTGTACTGTTTGTTTATTATTTGAACTGTACATGTATGAAATGAACATGTTTAATATATGCCCTGTGTAATGATGAAAATTAGTTTCCATTAACCAGTATGAAAATGAAAATTATTGTAAATGTATTATTTTGAAAATGTTTTCGAAGAAATGTATGAAATTTCTTGGTGTATATACTATATGTCTGTAACATGTGTGATTTTTTTCTCCCAGCTGAAGTTAGATGGTATAAAAATTGTTTTGTAGCCAACACCACTTAGGTGTTATAGATGTTTCCTTGAAGTATCCCTTGCAGGAAACTTCAACGAAACATGGGGACTGTATAACACCATACCACTATGTTGCCTTTTGTTTTATTTAATGTTACATCGTTGAGCTTCTGTAAATGTGTTTGATAGAATAGATAACACAAAATTGCATACACCTTTCTTTGTAAAAGTTTTGATGTCCTGGATTGATTCTATGCAATGTAGTGTATCTATCATTTAAATTCTTTGTCTCATTTGGAGGGAGACAAAACGTACTGTATATAACTGTAATTTTATTTAAATAACTTTTTTAAAATTTTTAATTTGTGCAAAGGTTCTGTTTTATTTAAATGTTTGTTTGTTGTTATGTAAACTGTTGACCTTCACTTAGGGTTCTTAGTTATTTCATATGTAAAAGGTGTTGTGGTTCTCCTCAGGAACGGAACTGTGTAGTGCACGCAAATTTTGGTTGGCCTAGGTAGAAAAGGTGGAACTAAGAGTTAGTCAGGGACGAGCTACCAAACAGTCAATTGCTCATGTAAAGGCTGCATATTGTACTGGTGCCGAGAGAGGCTTTCTGTGCCACTTCCCAATGCCGTGGATGGATGGATAATGAACTGGAGCTATTCTGGAATTGATGTCTATCATCTCCACGAAGAAATCACAGATTCTGGCAATACTACCTCCAGATGCACCTACCAGCATGCAGTTGCCACCAAATTGCGCAATCACTGTAATGGAACGCTATAATAATATACAGTGAAGGATCAGCTCATTGGATGTTTAGTGTACTCAAACACAAGATAAATTTTTACTGAACTTTTGTACTGCCCGTGATTTATCCTCAGTCACATATGCACTTAGAGTCCCTCCCACGCTAAAGTGCTTACCGAGTATCCTTTATTGACAGAAAGTTAAAGTTAATGTGACAAGAGAGTGAGCTAAAGTACGTGATGCTTGCTGAAAATAATTTATTTTTAAACTGCTTATTAATATACTGTTACCAATTTGAAAAGTAAAAGTTCTTAAAACTGAGGATGGCAAAGTTTTGCTTAGTAAATGATCACATTGCTGCTTGTTGCAAATTGTAAAAGGTGAGTCAGTTTCTTACAGATATGTCAAGTTATGTTCTACTGCAGCAAGAGTTGAGAACTAATACCTTGGTTCTTTTGTGTATTGAAAGTGTGTTTAGTATGCTCTGCTACAGTGGTCAGGATTAAGGTCCCCCCCCCCCCCCTTTCACTGAAAGTATTTCAAACGCACAAAGTTACTTAATTACAGCGAATTTAAATTACTCTTGCTACTCAAGTCAAATTATGTACAATATTGGGTTCCTTTTGTGTATTAAAAGTGCATATTAATGACGTAACAGGACCAACAGTTTGTTTATTGTGTTCATGCTAGATAACGATTAATAGAAAGACCACTGTTTATGAAAACAATAATTTCTTTATTCAAAAGACAGTGAGAAGTAACCTGTTAGTGAATTCCATTTAAATTTCATTCTAAATAGAAAAGTATTTAGCTGAGAGAGACTTAAGCTGTGACCAGTTCATAATTTAGCATGAACTACTCTTACAATTTTATGTCAGCTACAAAATCGTATGAAAAGTAATACTGAACCTATTTCCAATTTGTGATTTTACAGTGAATATTAATAGCAATGTTATAAAGACCATACAGTTTGAATAAGCCCTGAAAGTAATAGTTAGTATTGTTATCTGTTATATTTATGCAAATAATTTATTCTACTCTGTCAACTCCTGACTTAACGTTAACATATGCAGGTGTCAGAGTTCATTGCACTCGCGTGTGGCAAAATATAGGTTGTTTTTTCCGTTAAAGTTACTCAAACCTACTTTGTTAAACAAGAATTTTAATCATTCTCTTGCCTAATTAGGCTGGCGACCGTTTTTCTTTATTCTTTAAACAGTGTAGCTAGTTACTGTTTGAATATTTACGTAATTCTGACTTTCACTTCCGATAAGCTACCTCTTTTAGGTACAACACAGCCAACATAACAAAATTCCTCTTAGAGGGTAGCACTGCTCTGCTTCTTCATACTATAATTACTTGAATAAGAATAATTTCTTTATACAAACTGACTTTAAAAACAACCTATATTTTGCCACACGTGAGTGCAATGAACTCTGATACCTGCATATGTTAACGTTAAGTCAGGAGTTGACAGAGTAGAACAAATTATTTGCATAAATATAACAGATAACAATACAAACCATTACTTTCAGGGCTTATTCAAACTGAATGGTCTTTATAACATTGCTATTAATATTCACTGTAAAATCACAAATTGGACATAGGTTCAGTATTACTTTTCAACCAATTTTGTAGCTGACATAAAATTGTAAGTGTAGTTCACTGCTAAATTATGAACTGGTCACAGCTTAAGTCTCTCTCAGCTAAATACTTTTCTATTTAGAATGAAATTTAAATGGAATTCACTAACAGGTTACTTCTCACTGTCTTTTGAATAAAGAAATTATTGTTTTCATAAACAGTGGTCTTTCTATTAATCTTTATCTAGCATGAACACAATAGACAAACTGTTGGTCCTGTTACGTCATTAATATGCACTTTTAATACACAAGAGGAACCCAATATTGTACATAATTTGACTTGAGTAGCAAGAGTAATTTATATTCGCTATAATTAAGTAACTTTGTGCATTTGAACTACTTTCAGTGAAAGGGGGGGGGGGGGGCTTAATCTTGACCCCTGTAGCAGAGCATACTAAACACACATTCAATACACAAAAGAACCAAGGTATTAGTTCTTAACTCTTACTGCAGTAGAACACAACTTGACATATCTGTAAGAAACTGACTCACCTTTTACAAATTGCAACAAGCAGCAATGTGATCAATTACTAAGCAAAACTTTACCATCCTCAGTTTTAATAACTTTTAATTTTGAAATTGGCAACAATATATTAATAAGCAGTTTTAAAAGAAAATTTATTTTCAGCAAGCATCACGTAATTTAGCTCACTCTCTTGTCACATTAACTTTAACTTTCTGTCAATAAAGGATACTCGGTAAGCACTTTAGCGTGGGAGAGACCCTAAGGGCATATGTGACTGAGGATAAATCACGTTCATTACAAAAGTTCAGAAAATATTTACCTTGTGTTTGAGTACACTAAACATCCAATGAGCTGATCCTTCACTGTACATTATTATAGCGTTCCATTACAGCGATTGCGCAATTTGGTGGCAACTGCATGCTGGTAGGTGGCTTTGGAGGTAGAATTGCCAGAATCTGTGATTTCTTCGTGGAGATGATAGGCATCAATTACAGAAAAGCTTCAGTTCTTTATCCATCCATCCGAGGCATTGGGAAGTGGCACGGAAAGGCTCTCTCGGACCAGCACAATATGCAGCCTTTACATGAGCAATTGACTGTTTGGTAGCTCGTCCCTGACTGACTCTTTGTTCCACCTTTTCTACCCAGGCCAACCAAAATTTGAGTGCACTACACAGTTCCGTTCCTGAGGGGATCCACAACACCTTTTACATATGAAATAACTAAGAACCCTAAGTGTAGGTCAGCAGTTTACATAACAACAAACAAACATTTTAAACAGAACAGAACCTTTGCACATATTAACATTTTTAAAAAAATTATTTAAATAAAATTACAATTATATACAGTACGTTTTGTCTCCCTCCAAATGAGACAAAGAATTTAAATGATAGATACACTACATTGCATTGAATCAAACCAGGAGACGAAAATTTTTACAAAGAAGGGGCGTACAATTTTGGGTTATCTATTCAATGAAACACATTTACAGAAGCTCAATGATGTAACATTAAATAAAACAAAAGGCAAAATAAATCAGTTGAGTATTAAAGTTATGGTGTTACAGTAGTACGCAAACCCACTGAAAATTATAAATTGAAATGCCTGAATCGGATTTGAATTTCGCCTCTGCCAAATCCAAATCCCATTCTTTTAAACTTGAACCCCTTTAATCACAGGGTCACGAAATTAGTGGAAAAACTGAGATCGGATGTGCGCTTACCACAGCATAACGCGTATGTTTTGCCTGACTATGAGACAAATAATGAAATAACGCGTTGGTCAACGATCTCTAAAAATTAGGCAACGAAAGAGAAAGAGATGAAGAGAGTGGTGAAAACCATTGTCAATATCCAGACCACTGACGATCAAGATTGTTAAATAAACAGTATTTTCTGCGGAACGTTTTTCTCAGTCATCGCAATATTATGGCCCTGTCTCCGTACAGTCTACAGAAAAACGTACTCTGAGCCCCTGGCAAGACTAACAGAAAAAAACGAGCGAGGCGGGGCAGCGGAAGCATGCAGAGCTCATATGTCATAGGAAGGCGGATAAAATCTCCATCTTGTCATCCAGATTCAGGTTTTCCGTAATGTCCTTAAACAGCCAAAGGTTAATACCAGCGTGGTTTCTTTCAAGGGGCACAGCTGAATTCCTCCGACATTTTCCGCCTCTAATGAACTCGTAGTGGAACGGACGTTATATGCTAATCCACACTCCTTCCTTCTAAATAGAACACATTATACCCACGTCACTTTGTTTCTTTCACGGCTTTTGCACGGTAAAGGTAATTTACATTATTAGTAGCGTTCTGAAAATCTTCTGTTCATAAAGTAATGGGACTTTTATGTACTAGAAATCTCATCGTTGGCCAATAATCGTGAAGGCATGAAAATTTCTTTTTTAAAAAAAGGTCGTGAAGTCATTTAATGTTTCTGAATTGTAAAGATTTTCAAATACTAATCTCACTAATACTATTCCGTTTCAGACATTTAGTGCTCACGCATAAATTTAGTACAAATTAATTTTATAGGATTGTTGTTCACAGTGGCATGTGTATCTATGAAACATAAATGAAAATTTGGTTCTTTGCATGAAACAAATTGTCTACATAGCTGTGCTCAAGGTCAGAATACAAGGGAAAGTAGAAAATGTCAGTCGGTGAGTCATTAGAATGTAGAAGGACAGCATGTTGAAAGAAAAGAACATTCACTCAAATATAAGACATTTTGTATGGAAATGCAAGGAAGAGGTTTGTCTCATGGAAAACGTTTCACTCTTTTGCCTCTAGCCAGCCCTGCAATAGAAGATTAATGTATTTTCTCATCCCATTTCTAAATGATTGGATTCATTTTCTATATAGTGAAGTCTTTTCATGATATAAAAGAAAATTCCCCCAGAAAATTTAGGTTTAATCCAAATGTGAAAACATGTTCCAAGGTATAATATGGTCATGCACCTACCGAAAAACATTCGATCGAGATTTGAAATCATCGCAGTCGAGAAAATTTCGTCAGTATTTTATTTAATAGTCTATCGCTTGCATTATTATCCTGCTACAATCCAGTAATCAGAAAGTGAAATCAAATCAAACAAACAATTATCAAAAACCAGTTACAAGTTGGATACACTTTGAAACAGAATCTATTTTACACTAACGCAGATTTACATTTTCCTGCTGAGTAGAGTTGTTACGATATTAACGATCTTCTTCTACTTCAAATGGTGCATGACTGACGAAGTGTGACTTAACTGCCCACATGTTATGTTAATAGTTGTTACATTACATAGCATTCTACTCCCCTTAAAATTCTCTACTCGGAGAATTAACTGTATTTTTCAAAAACGTTCTGTACATTGTATTGCATTTAAATTTCTAGAATGCGAAATATCTACAAACGCTGTGCAAAACGCAACCTCATGTCTAATAGCAACGAAAATCGTGGAAATTGCTACTGGTTGTCTCTAGCGTAGATTCTTTCATACGATTTTAAATCAGTAAATAGACTAAGTATCGAACAAAAAATCAAAAAAAATATCGTCGATTGTTCGTACCTACACTATCCTCTGGATACAACAATCTTCCCCACTGATCATTATTTGTGAAAGAAGAAAGTAATGACGTGGTTTTGCATTCAATGAAAAGAAATGCTGAACATTGGATGGATACAAATTGGCAGATTAATCGACGTGAGGTTTCGGAGTGGGTGTCACAAAACAAACAGCATCTCACAGACCCAGAGAGAGGCCTTCAATGGCGGTCTGAATATTACAATGAAAGGCAAACATAACAGGCTTCTCGTGCTCTTGTCTTAGAAACACGAGACAAGCAAATACGCCTCAAATTTACTGGAACATCAATTATTAAAATCGTTTTCAAGACGACGACCTTAAAGGGTGTTTTGTTGTGCGTTGCGATTCTAAACGCGAAGTGGATTCTGGAAATAGAAAGAAATAAAATACTAGTCAGCGTTGGTCAGTGTTCGTATTTTATGTGTTTGAGTCACTTTACAGGACATTCTATTTTTCTCTTCGTTTGAAACTTGGTTAAAAATTATTTTTGTCGAACAGGTTTGACAAACATACATTCTGGGCCAAGACTTCCTGCGTCTACAACGTGATTGTGTTTATGATGCTATTCCAGATTTACTTTTATTTTATTGAAGGAGCGTACTAACTAACTTCATTACTGTAAATTTATTCAAAATCCGACAAGTTCCACACAGGTAAGATTTTAATAGTCCATACATTTATAAGAGACCTAAAGCAAGTTGTAATTTTCCAAATAAATGGGTCCTTCATAATTCACAATCTGCTGTGTTTTGTTACTCAGTCATGAAATAAAAGCAGAGTATAACCTATGATGCGATTTCCTAATAAACATGGGTGCCTTTAATAATGCACCAGAAGCAAGAATATCGGAATCAGTAATTTTGCAGCTAGTACAGCAAGCTGGAAGATTTGGTAATCAAAATCGTTTTACATTTTGATACACTGAACTACATTACCGTATCTCATATGCACTTTCTAATCTGAGCTATCCGATTAGCGGAATTTGAGAATGCCTCCCCACTGTTACCTAAAAATGCCATGTTGTGACTTTTGTGACTACAACCGTTATTCTTCAGGGAAATCACTACCAGAAAATTGAAATGTTGCATGTCACCTTTGTGATCTTCCAAAAACTTCCCTGAGCTGCACATGTTCCGGCGTTTCGTACCGAATGTGCCGATGAACATCCGTCCAATAGGCAGAGACGATACATAGTCTGAAAAGGCAATTCGTTGTCGACAGGTAGCAGTCCAATTACAATACTGTCGATCCGTATCAAGTCTTTTACACCAATGTACTGTCTTTGAAACAAGTGCTGTTTGCTTCTAAGCGTCATATGAAAACCATACCCACATCCAGATTTCTTCACGTGGCTGGTTAACTGAAGATTAAGCTGTTTCACCGAAGCACGTGGATTAACAACCATGTACTGTCCTAGTCTAGGACTTTTGACGCCCCATTCTATTTTTTCTATTTTGATTTCACTCATATCTTCTTAAGGAGCAATTTCCGTAAGCATACTGAACAGAAACATTTACTTCGTTGCTATCTGTTACTAGAAAGTATGAAATTATGATTTTTTAAGCCCGAATCTCTATGATGGCGAAAGTGAACGCAGGTAGCAGAGCGAACCTCTCATTGACCTTCTCTATGCAGACTTCGTGGCATATTAGTCAGCAAAGTATTGTGGATGTCACATTTTGAGATGGTCATACTGATCCAATTCAACAGCCTGCAAGATCCCGACAACCACAGAGGGTGGGATTATTGATGGTTGGGAGCTCTAACGTTTGGTTCGTTATGGGGCCCCTTAGGGACATGGCTGCCGCAGGTGGTTGCTCCCGTCGGTACCAATGATGTGTGTCACTTTGGATCAGAAGAGATTCTCTCTGGTCTCGAGCGGCTAACAGAAGTGGTAAAGGCTGTCAGTCTTGCTTCCGAGATGAAAGCAGAGCTGACCATTTGCAGCATAGTCGATATGACCGATTGCAGGCAGAGCCGAGTGGAGGGTCTGAATCAGAGGCCCAGACGGTTCTGCTACCGAGTAGGCTGTAGATTCCTCGACTTGCGCCAGAGGGTGGTTGGGTTTCGGGTTCCGCTGAATAGGTCAGGTGTCCACTATACGCAGGAGGCTGCTACACGGGTAGCAGGGTTTGTGTGGCGTGGACGGGGCGGTTTTTTAGGTCAAAGGGTCTCGGGGAAACACAAAAAGATCTTCAGTCACAAAGGGCGCAAGCAGAACACAAGAAGAACGTTGACACAGGAACCATCGGTATAACAGTTGTAAATTGTCGTAGCTGTGTTGGGAAAGTGCTAGAACCCCAAGCGCTAATAAGAAGCACTGATGCTCAAATCGTTATAGGCACTGAAACGTGGCTAAAGCCGAAGATAAGCACAACGGAAATTTTTGCGAAGAACCTAACGGTGTTCCGAAAGGATAGTCTAAACACGGTTGGTGGTGGCGAGTTTGTTGCTTTTAGAAGCAGTTTATCTTGCCGCGAAATTGAAGTAGGTAGTTCCTGCGAGCTAGTATGGGCATAGGTCATTGTTGGCGATCGGAATAAAATAATGATTGGATCCCTTTACCGATCTCCCAGTTCAGATGATACAGATGATGAAAGTTTCCGAGAAACTTGAGTTTGATTTCAAACACATACTCGACTCTTACGATTGTAGTTGGTGATGACTTTAATTTACCCTCGATAGGTTGGCGAAAATACATGTTTAATTTCGAAGGTGCACATAAAACATCATCCGAAATTATACTAAACGCATTCTCTGAAAATTATTTCGAGCAGTTAGTTCATGAGCCCACGCGAATAGTAAACGGTTGTGAAAACACACTTGACCACTTGGCAACAAATAATGCTGTGTTAATTACAAGCATCAAAACGGATACAAGGATTTGTGAACACAGGGTGGTCGTAGTGATACTGAATATTGTAACCGCCAAATCCTCCAAGAATAAACGAAAAATATACCTGTTCAAAAAACCAGATAAAATTCACTTTACGCCCTCCTGAGAGACAATCTCCACTCCTTCCGAATTAACAATGTAAGTGTAGACCAGATGTGACTTGAATTCAAAGAAATAGTATCGGCAGCAATTGAGAGATTTATGCCAAATAAATTCAAAAACGACGGAGATGATCCTCCTTGGTACACAAGTCGGGTCAGAACACTTGCAGAAACAACGAAGCAAACATGCCAAATTCAAGAAGACTTAAAATCCCCAAGATTAGCGATATTTTACAGAAGGTTGGCGTTTAGGGCGGTATTCAGTGAGATATGCTTCTAATAGTTTCCACAACGAAACTTTTTGTCAAAACTTGGCAGAAAATCCAAAGAGCTGGTCGTATGTGAAGCACGCTAGTGGCAAGAAACAATCAATGACTTCTCTGCGCGATAACATTGGAGATACTATCGAAGATAATGCTGCCAAAGCAGAGTTACTAAACATAGCCTTCCGAAACGGCTTCACAAAAGAAGCCGAAGTAAATATTCCACAATTCGAATCAAGAACAGCTGCCAACACGAGTATCGTAGAAGTAAATATCCTCGGACTAGTGAAGCAACTTAAATCACTCAATAAAAGTAAGTCTTCTGGTCCAACTGTATACCAATTAGGTTCCTTTCAGAGTATGCTGCTGCAATAGCTCCATACTTAACAATCGTATGCAACCGTTCGCTCGACGAAAGATCTGTACCCAAAGACTGAAAAGTTTCACAGGTCACACAAATATTCAAGAATTGTAGTAGGAGTAATCCACTACAGTACAGGCCGATATCATTAACATCGATATGCAGCAGGATTGTGGAACATATATTGGGTTCGAACTTTATGAATTACCTCGAATAAAACTGTCTATTGACACTCTGTCAACATGGATTTAGGAAACATTGTTCTTGTAAAACACAACTAGCCCTTTACTCGCATGAACTGCTGAGTGCTATTGACAACGCATTTCAGATTGATTATGTATTTCTGGATTTCAGGTAGTTTTTTGACACTGCATCACACAAACAGCTTGTAGTGAAGTTGCGTGCTTATGAAATATCGTCTCAATTATGTGGCTGGATTTGTGACTTGGTGTCGGAGAGGTCACAGTTCGTAGTAATTGACGGACAGTCATCGAGTAAAACAGATAGTAATATTATTGAAACAGTTCAGTTTGACCAAGCCTTGAAGGTAAAAGTGTACGTCATTTCAGATTGATTATTTGAGGCGTTCCCCAAGGTAACATTAGAGGCCCTTTGCTGTCCCTTATCTATATAAGATTTGGGGGACAATCTGAGCAGCCTTCTTAGGTTATTTGCGGATGACGTTGTCGTTTATCGACTAATAAAGTCATCAGATGATTAAAACAAATTGCAAAACGATTTAGAAAAGACATTTGAATGGTGCGAAAATTGGTAATTGACCCCAAATAAGGAAAAGTTTGAGGTCATCCACATGAGTGCTGAAAGTAACTTCGGTTGCACGATAAATCAGTCAAATCTAAAGGCCGTAAATTCATCTAAATACTTAGGACCTACAATTACGATCAACTTAAATTGTAAGGAGCACAAAGAAAATATTGTGGGGAAGGCTAACCTAAGACTGCGTTTTATTGTAAGGACCCTTAGAAAATGTGACAAATCTACTAAGGAGACTGCTTACACTACGCTTTTCCGTCCACTTTTAGAATACTGCTGCGTGGTGTGGGATCCTTACCAGATGGGACTGATGGAGTATATCGAAAAAGTTCCAAGAAGAGCAGCACGTTTTGTATTATCACGAAATATGAGAGAGAGTGTCACTGAAATGATAACAGGATTCGGGATGTACATCATTAAAAGAAAGCCGTTTTTCGTTGCGACGGAATCTTCTCACGAAATTCCAATCACCAACTTTTTCCTCCGAATGCCAAAATATTTTGTTGACACTAGCCTGCATAGGGAGAAACGGTCACCACGATAAAATAAGGGAAATCGGTGATCGTACGGAAAGATATAGGGGTTCGTTCTTTCCGCGTGCTATACGAAGTTAGAATAATAGAGAATTGTGAAGGTGGTTCGATGAACTCTCTGCCTGGCACTTAAATGTGATTTGCAAAGTATCCATGTAGATGTAGATGTACATGAATTGTCACAGCAAGGAAAGTTTACGTTTTAGGTGCCGACTTACGCTCAACATGCTACGTAACATTCATTTTAAAAATGAACTTACAGAGATAGTATTATCAGAATACTAAAGTGTGTTACAAGAACGAGTCGCGCATCTGCTTGTAATTCTAGACCTTCGCGTAGACATCTCTTTATAAGCTTCGTATTTTGACAGATTAGTCACAGGTTCCTAAAGCTTTTGAACACTATTTCCGTAGCAAAGACGGTAAACACTAATTATAGGCTTGTAAAAAGCATCACTTTTTGACAATCTTATAACACTTCTGTCCGCTACTGCTATACCATAACCTTAAAGTTGGGAGCAGATCGTAAAATGGAACTATCTTGTTAAAGCAATTATGGTATAAAGCAACTGAGCAATGTTACCCTTTGAAAGGAATTTTGTTGTGTTGACCGCGATTTACCTAACGGAGGGGGCCGATCGGTAGTGAAAGTCAGAATTGCGTAAATATGTAAACAGTAACAAACAATATTTTGCCTATCCAGTGTCCAAATGATAATAAAAACGGTCGCCAGCCTAATTAGTCATAAGTATTAGTAACATTCTTGTTCAAGAAAATAGATATGAGTAACTTTAATGGACGGACACAGCCTATACTTTATCACACGAGAGTGGAATGAACTCTGTCTTAGCAGATGTTGACGTTAAAAAGAGTGCTAACAGTTATAGGAGATCAAGACTATTTGCATAAGGACAACAGAAAATGACATACACTTTCACCTTCAAGGCTAGGTCGAACTGAATGGTTTCAATAAAATTACTATTAAAGTGCACTTTAGGAATATACAATAAAGCATAGATTTAGTCTCATTTTTCACACATTTTTCTATCTGACATGAGATGAGAATAAAGTTCACTGCAAAATTATAAATTTGGCATAGGTTTAATTTTTCCTTCACGAATTACTTTTACAACTAACATGGGAAAAAATTCAATTGCAAAATATTTCTCTCTGTCCCCTGAATAATAAAAGTTACTGTTTTCATAGATAAAGGTTTCTCTGTTACTTGTTACCTAGCATAATCACAATAGACAAACTGTGGATCCTGTTACACTATTAATATGCACTTCCAATACACAAGAGAGACAAGAACTTAGCACACATAAGTATATAACTTCCCACAAATGCAGTTGACGACTTTTAGTGCGGTGAGACACAATATTGATAAATTTGTAAAAAATTGACTCACCTTTTACAATTTACAGCAGGCAGCCCAACGATCATCAGCTAAGTAAAACTTTATAAGCCTCAGTTTTAAGAACTTTTAAATTTTAAAAATAACAGCAAATTGTTTTTATTACTACAGTCTTCTACTTTCAAGTCAATGATTAAATAAGTAACTTTGAAAGTCCACTAAACTTTAAAATGGACTGTTTCAATCACTGAAAGGCTTTCACAAAGCTACATTTACTACCTCCTACAATTTTACCAAATCCACAGTAAATATGAATACTCCCTTCTTACCAAATATCAAACAACATTATTTAATAAACAATTTGGCTTTGAGGATTTCATTTCTTCCGCAATAAGGACACTCGGTAATCATAGTTCAAACGAAGAGGAACATGAGAGGTGTTGTGATAAGGAAAAATCAAGGTAGGTATATAAAGTCAATTATAAGCTACCTTATACTGGAACACACTAAAACATCCAATGAGCTTATCCTTCACTTTACGTATTTACAATTCCTTGGTTCCTTTCCAGTGATTGCGCAACGTGGTGACGAGTCCATGTCGGTGGATGGCTTTGCAGGCGGAAATGCTGGACTCCGTCATTTCTAGGTGGCGATGATAGGTACAAATTCCAGAATAGTTCCAGCTCTTTATCCGTCCATCCAAGGCATTGGAAAACGGCATGAAAAGGCTCTCTCGGCACCAGCACAATACACAACTTTTACTTGAGCAGTAAACAGATTGGTAGCTCGTCCCCGACTGACTCTTAATCCACCTCTTCTGCCTATTCCAACCACAATTTGCGCGCGCTACTAAGTCCCGTTCCGGAGGGGAACCACACTACCTTTTACATACAAAATAACTAAGAACCCTAAGTCAAGGTCAGCAGTTTACATAACAGCAAACAATCACTTTAAATAAAATAGACCAGTTACACATATTGGTATTTCTACAAAAAATTATTTAAATAAAATTATTCACTTTTAAAGACAACCAAAGTGATTATGTGAGAAAGACAAAACGTATCATTTGCTGAAATTTGTACATATTGAAGAGATTATACTTCATTACAGCACCGAATTAGTCATACACTAATTACACAAGTTCAACGATGTGATCTTCAACAAAACAGAACGCTAAATGAATCAACAAAAGGTTTGCTGTTGTGGTCTTCAGTCCAGAGACTGGTTTGACGCAGCCCTCCGTGCTACTCATTCCTGTGCAAGGTTCTTCATCTCCCAGTACTTACTGCAACCTACATCCTTCTCAATATGTTTAGTGTATTCATCTCATGGAGTCCCTCTGCGATTTTTACCCTCCACGCTGCCCTCCAATACTAAATTTGTGATTCCTTGATGCCTCAGAACATGCCCTACCAACCGATCCATTCTTCTTGTCAAGTTGTGCCACAAATTTCTCTCCTCTCCAGTTCTATCCAGTACCTTCTCATTAATTATGTGATCTACCCATCTAAGCTTCAACATTGTTCTGTAGCACCACATTTCGAAAGCTTCTATTCTCTTCTTGTCTAAACTATTTAACGTCCATGTTTCACTTCTGTACATGGCCTCACTCCATACAAATACTTTCAGAAACGACTTCTTGTCCTTTAAATCTATACTCGATGTTAACAAATTTCTCTTCTTCAGAAATGCTTTCCTTGCCATTGCCAGTCTACATTTTATATCCTCTCTACTGCGACCATCATCAGTTATTTTGCTCCCCAAATAGCAATACTCATTTACTACTTTAAGTGTTTCATTTCCTAATCTGATACCCTCAGCATCACCCGACTTAATTCAACTACATTCTATTATTCTCGTTTTGCTTTTCCTGATGTTCATCTTATATCCTCCTTTCAAGACCATGTCCATTCCGCTCAGCTGCTCTTCCAGGTCCTTTGCTCTGTCTGACAGAATTACAAAGTCATTGGCTAACGTCAAAGTTTTTATTTCTTCTCCATGGATTTTAATTCCTTGTCCAAATTTTTCTTTAGATTCCTTTACTGCTTGCTAAATATACGGATTGAATAACATCGGGGAGAGGCTACAAGCCTGTCTCACCCCCTTCCCAACCACTGCTGCCCTGTCGAGCCCGTCGACTCTTATAACTGACATCTGCTTTCTGTACAAATTGTAAATAGCCTTTTACAAATGCTACAAACGTAGATTTGCCTTTCCTAAATCTATTTCCTAAGATAAGTCGTTGGGTCAGTATTGGCTCACGTGTTCCAAAATTTCTACGGAATCCAAATTGATCTTCCCCGAGGTCGGCTTCTACCTGTTTTACATTCGTCTGTAAAGAATTCGTGTTAGTATTATGCAGCAGTGGCTTATGAAACTGACAGTTCGGTAAGTTTCACATCTGTCAACACCTGCTTTCTTTGGGACTGGAATTATTATATTCTTCTTGAAGTCTGACGGTATTTCGCCGGCCTCATACATCTTGCTCACCAGGCTGTAGAGTTTTTTCAGGGCTGGCTCTCCCAAGGCTGTCAGTAGTTCTAATGGAATGTTGTCTACTCCCAGGGCCTTGTTTCGACTTAGGTCTTTCATGCTCTGTCAGACTCTTCACGCAGTATCATATCTCCCATTTCATCTTCATCTACATCCTCTTCCATTTCCATAATACTGTCCTCAAGTACATCGCCCTTGTATAGACCCTCTATATACTCCTTCCACCTTTCTGCTTTCCCTTCTTTGCTCATAACTGGGTTTCCATCTGAGCACTTGATATTCATGCAAGTGGTTCTCTTTTCTCCAAAGGTCTCTTTAATTCTCCTGTAGTCAGTATCTATCTTACCCCTAGTGTGATAAGCCTCTACATCCTTGCATTTGTCCTTTAGCCATCCCTGCTTAGCCATTTTGTACTTCATGTCGATCTCATTTTTGAGACGTTTGTATTTCTTTTTGATGCTTCATATACTTCATTTTTATATTTCCTCCTTTCATCGATTAAATTCGATTTCTCTTCTGTTACCCAAGGATTTCTACTAGCCCTCGTCTTTTTACCTACTTCATTCTCTGCTACCTTCACTAATTCGTCTCTCAAAGCTACCCATTCTTCTACTATTGTATTTCTTTCCCCCATTCTTGTCAATCTTTCCCTAATGGTCTTCCTGAAGCTCTCTACAATCTCTGGTTCATTCAGTTTATCCAGGGCCCATCTCCTCAAATTTCCACCTTTTTGATGTTTCTTCAGTTTTAGTCTACAGGTCATAACCAATAGATTGTGGTCAGAGTCCACATCTTCCCCTGGAAAAGTCTTACAATTTAAAACCTGGCTCCTGAATCTCTGTCTTATCATTATATAATCTATCTGAAACCTGTCAGTATCTCCAGGCTTCTTCCATGTATACAACCTTGTTTTATGATTCTTGAACCAATTGTTACCTATGATTAAGTTTTGTTCTGTGCTAAATTCTACCAGTCGGCTTCATCTTTCATTTCTTCCCTCCAATCCATATTCACCTACTACGTTTCCTTCTCTCCCTTTTCCTACTGTCGAATTTCAGTCACCCATGACTATTAAATTTTCGTCTCCCTTCACTATCTGAATAATTTATTTTGTCCCATCATACATTTCATCAATCTCTTCGTTATCTGTGGAGCGAGTTGGCATATACTATTACTACTGTGGTAGGCGTGGGCTTCTTATCTATCATGCCCACAATAATGCTTTCACTATGCTGTTTGTAGTAGCTTAACCGCATTCCTATTTTCCTATTCATTATTAAATCTACTCCTGGATTACCCCTATTTGATTTTGTATTTATAACCCTGTATTCACCTGACCAGAAATCTTGTTCGTCCTGCCATTGAACTTCACTAAGTCACACTATATCTAACTTTAACCTATCCATTTCCCTTTTTAAATTTTCTACCCTACCTGCCCGATTAAGAGATCTGACATCCATGCTCCGATATGTAGAACGCCAGTTTTCTTTCTCCTGATAACAACGTGCTCCTGAGTAGTCCCCGCCCGGAGATAAGAATGGGGGACTATTCTACCTCCGGAATATTTTACCCAAGAGGACGCCATCATCATTTAACCATAGAGTAAAGCAACACGCCCTCGGGAAAAATGACGGCTGTAGTTTCCCCTTACTTTCAGCTGTTCGCAGTACCAGCACAGCAAGGATGTTTTGGTTTGTGTTACAGGGCCAGGTCAGTCAATCATCCTGCAACTGAAAAGGCTGCTGCCCCTCTTCAGGAACCACTCGCTTGTCTGGCGTCTCAACAGATACCCCTCCGTTGTGGTTGCACCTACGTTACGGCTATCTGTATCGCTGAGGCACGCAAGCTTCCGCACCAGCGGCAAGGTCCATGGTTCATGGGGGGATGCAACAAAACGTATGTAACACCATAGCTTAGACACTACAACAAAAGGTATGTAGTGTCCAAGCTATGGTGTTACAATTTACGTTCAGATATCGAATGGAAAATTTAGAAACGTTTATAAAAACGTTAGTCTCTGCTATCATTACTGTTATGAGTGAATCTAAAGATAGGTTTGATAAAATCCACAAAACCGCAAGCCTACAAAAGTATCTTCTTGGAACGTAAAATAGTACTTCCTTTAGGCTGTTGTCCAATAACACCTGGGATCAGGTTTATTCGGAAAACGACGTGAATACAGAACGTTGTTTAAGTTAATGTTTGAGGAGCCGTTTCCAGAAGTAGCCACTTCAAACAGCAACAGCTACGGAAAATAAGTTGACGGTTGTGAATATCAGAAATTCCTCCAGTAATATTTTTCATTTCTTTACACAAATACTGCAGTAGTCAGTAGTTCTATGATTTCTATCACTGGTACACAAACACACACATGAGGATACGCTTGGTGTGTAAAAGTCATTCAGTGACATAATAATGTGTCAGACAGAACATAAAAGCATAGTAGATTGGAATGTTATAATGTATGAAACTGGAAAATGCAGGCACAAATATGAAATAGTAACCGAAGACATGTTTAGAGAAATAGAAATTCCTCAGGAATTAGTAAATTTTCTAAACGACCCCTGGTCTGGTATTGTGGAAAATTTGCGACAAAGTAGCAACAAAACGTATGCAGCACACACAACTGATTATACAACAACTTCAATGACATTGTTCCCCAAAAATCAGGAAAAAATGTAGAAATTGAAATACAGAATCGGCAGCGATAGGTAAGGTTTTGGCTCTGATCAAAATGCGTACATAGACAGTATACAAACTCCATTGCCAAATACAATAAATGAGTCATTGAAATTGGGTATTTTCTCAGAGTACGAGATGTGCCTGTACAATAGAAATGTAATTAAGATCGTATAGGAAACTAGAAACCAGTTTCACTACTGTTATTATTTTAAAAATAAATGAATCAATCATATAAGATAGGCTACAGAGTGACATAATACAACCTTCTGAAAAAGCAGAGTTTGGTTTCGAAGTGGCAGAAATAGAGTATTGTGTATTAAAAAGTTTAAAAAAGTGATACTTGATTCTTTTCACAAAGATGTTCTATGTTAAATGTTGTCGAAAGGTTTTTGACACTGTTCACCATAAAATACTACGAAGAAAGCTAGATGCAGAAGTTTTAAGAGAAGCGGAAAATAAGGGGTTCCAGTTTTACCTGGGAAACAGGATGAAAATGGTACATTCAGTTCACATGTCTGTGGTGATAAAACTTCAGTGCAACGATTGTCAGACTAGAAGTCCCTTAGGATAGTGTATTGGGTTCAAATCTGTCTTTAATACGTATAAATGAAGACAATGGTACACACAGAGACGAAGTTGCTTTTTCCTAAAGATAGAAACATCATTTTCACTGATGAACATCAGAACTTATATTAGAGAAAGCAAATGAAACGGTCAAGAATATTTATGATTGGGAAGTACGTAATAAATTTGCATTGAACAGCTCTGTCATTTTCCGCATAGAAAATAAATCAATACACTGTATCGAAAATACAAAAATTTAGGGATTAATATTCACTCTCAATTAATATGCAATGATCACGCAAAAATAGTGCCGAAATGAATGACGTCAGGAAGTTATGCTCTTAGGGTTCTATCGTCAGTTTGTAACAGACAATGTCTTGTACTGACATACCATTCTTATGTGCACTTTCAGCGTTACGATTCTTTTCTGCAGATCAGAAACGCAATACAAGGGTACATTTGTCAAATTGTTGAAAGGGGCCAGAAGAGTAGTAACCAGGAGTAATATCCCAGCTCATTGGGAATAACTGTTCAAATAAATGAGCATCCTTACTGCCTTACTGCACTAAAAGTTAACATGTACCAAACTGTTGTTCAAATCAAGGAAACACTACTAAGTATTTCGCCAAGAATTTGTACATAGCCATCGAAAAAAAGTGAATTTGGGCTCATATTTAAGAAAGAAAAATAGCATTTCGTAGCACGAAACTAAATCATATAATAAATTGTACAAGAAGAGAAAAAATATAGTAAAGTATTTCTCTGTATCCGCACTAAATCACAGATGGTACCACAAGCTCTGTTTTGAAATGATATGAATTGTATATGTTATGGCAAAATATTACTAAAATATATCTGATTAAAAAGATAGTAAGAACGTCCATCATAACTAATGCATACTATACACTATACTATTAGATAGAGGCCTCAGAGTAATCGCTGATAATGAGACAACTGTAACACCACATGTATCATACATGTTCACAGCGCAATGCTTTTACCCGGAAATCGCGTGCCCAAATATGTAGTGGACAATAGTAGTTTCTCATCATTCCCCTGGGCTCACCATGTCACTAATCAAAGAGGGATGTTCACTATACTATTCAGACGGAATGAAGAGAGGTCATGAAGACGTTCAAGTCCATAATTGCATGTTAATGGGCCTGAAGTCTTTTTGCAAACAGACTGGAAGTAGTTCAAGCATCATAGCAGAATGTTTGTGGTCCAGGAGTCACCAGCGGTTGTCCACTATGTGCATTGTGATAAACTTTGTTTTATAATACCTGGTCTGAAGAAAACTGTGTAATCGGAAGAACATTGCACAATCGGGTTCATACGAAGAGACAGTGCAGATGTTAACACACTGACTGTATACTTCGCAGGACCGAGTTTGCTCTGTCCAGCCATTCCATTAAACTTTCCTGCAGTTTTCCTAAATCATATCAGGCAAAGGCAGGCAGTGTGATTTCTTCAGCAAAGCCTCGGTCGGCAACCCGTCTTAGCTTAATAAAACGTATATATTCTCTATACTAAGCGGTTTATGGCATAATGGCGTAAGTCAGATTTTGAAGAAACTGAGTTATGTAGTAGAAAATGCCCTTTTTGGATGGCGTAGAGAAGTATGTCTTTGTATGCACAGTAAAATCACTAATGGAATAGCAAGCTCTACTGCGAAATGATTTGTATGGTATGCTATGACAAAGTGTCTTGCACCTCAATGACATGAAACGATGTTACATCCTCTGTTCCACAGAGAAGTTTTCCTTTCTTTATTATTATTTTTACTGTTATTATTATTTTTAGGAAAAGTCTATTTAATTTTAACATCACCAAAACTGTATTCCGGTATGTTCTGTGTTACGAGGAGTATCCCGAAAGTAAGGTCCGATCGGTTGCGAAATGGAAACCATAGTGAAAATAAAAAGTGTTTTATTTGCAATAGTTAGCCACACCTTCCAGCAATGTCTCTACACCGTCGCCGCTCCGTCTGAGACATTTGTCGTAGCGTTGTACCAACTTTCCAATACCCTCGTCATAGAAGGGAACCGCCTGCACTTCTCGCCAAGTCTCTAAACTGATGTGTAGTTCGTTGTCTGTGCCAAAACTCTGACTTCATAGCCAGCGGTTCATGTCAGCAGAGACGAAAATCAGAGGGAACAAAGTCTGGGCCGTATAGGGGTCTTCGTCATGCCCCTGCAGAGAGCGGCCGAGTACTGTCATGAAGAAGTGAATGCATGAGGGTTGTGTTGTGTGGCTGCATCAGATCAGGTGAAGTCTGTCACAGGCACTCATACCTGGGCGGAGACGCTGTTTTCCAGGCTTCTTTACGTGCTCATTGTGCTCTCAGAACTGAAGAGACAGACGTGACGCGATCAACGGGCTTACTAGAGACGCTGTCCAACATACCTTTTCTTTATTTACACGTCAAGTTCCGTAGGATCAAACTGAGGAGCAAATCTCCAAGATCATGGAACGTGTCACTACATAAAATTACAACATAAAAATAATAACATATAAAAATAAAATATTCACGAACCCAAACTAGGTCAGTCCATAATATTCAGTAATCGCAGTCTACAATATAGCATAAAATCAACTTCGTTTTTCAAGAAACTACTCAGCAGAATAGAAGGAGAGACCCGTGAGGAAATTCTTCAGTTTAGATTTAAAAGCACACTGATTACTGCCAAGATTTTTGAATTCTTGTGGTAGCTTATTGAAAATGGATGCAGCAGTAAAATTCACACCTTTCTGCACAAGAGTTAAGGAAGTCCAATCTAAATGCAGGTTGGGTTTCTGCGGATTATCAACTCAGTGAGAGCTGCTTATTCTTGGAAATAAGCTGATATTATTAAAAAGAAACTACAGTAAAGAATATATATATTAAGAGGCCAATGTCAGAATACCCAGATTAGTGAACAGGGGTTGACAAGAGGTTCGCGAAATTACACCACTTATTGCCCGAAACCGCCCATTTATGAGTCAAAAATATCCTTTTAAAATGGAAAGAGTTATCCTAAAATATCGTTCGAATAGTAAAAATGGCAGCATCAAGCCTTTTAACAAGATGGAGAACGTGGGCTCTCCATGACAGTTTACTATCTATCTGAACACCTAGAAATTTTAACTGTTTAGCTTCAGTAATCATATGCCCACTCTGTGAAATTAAAACGTCGTATTTTGTTTAATTATATGATAGAAATCGTAAAAGCTAAGTCTTACTGTGATTTAGCGTTACTTTATTTTCTACAAGCCATGACCTTATGTTATGAACTGCAGTGTCTGAAACCGAGCCATTGTTGCACACAACATCCTTAACTACCATCAGCAAACAGAAATATTTTAGAGTTACCCTTAATACTAGAGGGCATATCATTTATATAAATAAGGAACAGGAGTGCCCCCCCCCACCCCCATTTGACTGTACACCACTCAGACCCTACATCACAGACAGCCATTCTCAACACTGTGAATAATGACTTTTGCTGTCTGTTGTTGACATAAGAAGTAACCCAATTTTGAGATACTCCCCGTATTCCACAATGGTCTAACTTCTGGAGCAATATTTTGTGATCAACACAATCAAACGCCTTAGCTAAATCAAAAATATGCCTAGCATTCCAATCTTTTTATTTAACTCACGAGTACGACACACAGAAATAAGAATATAGCATTTCCAGTTGTTAAACGACTTCTAAAGCCGAACTGTACATTTGATAGCAAATTGTGTGACATAAAACGATCAATTAACCTCACATACATAGCCTTTTCAATTACTTTAGCAAACACTGATGACATAGAAATAGGTCTAAAATTATCTACATAATCCCTTTCTTCCTTTTTATAAAACCACTTTACTACTGAGTACTTTAATCGTTCAGGAAACTGACAATTCCTAAAGGAAAAATTGCAAATGTGGTTAGGTGCAGGGCTAACATGTGCTCCACAGTACTTTAGTAATTGCTAGCCACTCCACCATATCCATGAGAGTCCTTAGTCATCAGTGATTTAACTATTGACTCAATCTCCCCCTTTTTAGAATCACAGAGGAGTATTTCAAACATCAGTCTCGGAAATGCATTTTCCAAGATAGTTATATGATTCCCTGAAGAAACTAAATTTTTATTTAATTCACCAGCAATGCTCAACAAATGATTGTTAAATACTGTACATATATCTGATTTATCTCTAACAGAAATATTTTTACTACGAACTGAATTTTATATCCTTAACTTTGTGCTACTGAACAGGCACTTCCTTCGCAACTGACCATATGGTTTTAATTATTTCCTATGACTTTTTTTTTGCCATGAGTCTTCTGGCTGATTTGATGCAGCCCGCCACGATTTTCTCCCCTGTACTAACCTCTTGCAACATACGTCCTCAGTTATTTGCAGGATGTATTCCAGTCTCTGTATTCCTCTATAGTGTTCGTCCTCTACAGCTCCCTCTGGTATCATGGGAGTCATTCCTCCTTGTCTTAAAAGATGTCCTATCTTCCTGACCCTTCTCCTTATCAGTCATTTTCACATATTCCTTTCCTCTCCGAATCTGCGCAGTACCTTCTCATTCCTTACCTTTAACTAATCTATTTACGCACTACATAGACCTAATAACATTTTTAAGCACCTTAACAATACTGTTTGTAATGGACTACTGTAGCTTGATTGTGACTACTTATAACATTTTGATATAAGTTCCGCTTTGTTCTACATGATATCCTTATCCCACTAATAAACCACCCAGGATGCCTTTCACTGCTAGTACCCTGTTTAGAACGTTCTGATAGAAAGCAACTCTCAAAGAGCATGAGAACTGTGTTAAGGAAAGCATTGTATCTGTCATCTATGTTATTGGCACTGTAAACATCTACCACTCTTGTCCCTTGACGGGAGTTCCAAAAATTCTCTGTTGCCGTTTGATTAACTTTCCTACATATGTGACATTTGTTTGAGTAGAAAAGCGTTTTAGTGTTAAAATTTGTGCATCATGGCTGAAATGCCATTCACTCTTTTGCTGACAGAATGCCCATCTAGTAATTAAGAATGCATGAAAATATTGTCTATGGCTGTGCTATATTTTCCCCCTGTACCCTAGTTGGAAAAATCATAGTCTGCATCAGATCATGCGAATTTAGGAGATCTACCAGCATCCTTTTCCTTGCGCAGTCATATACAAAATTAATATTGAAGTGACGACACATAATTAATTTCTGATACTTCCTATAATGTGAATCAAGAACCCACTCTAGCTTGAGCATAAATGCTCTGAAGACAGAGTTACGTACATGACCACTCTGCCACCCGGCAAGGAACTCCTTGAAAATCAGCCAGCTAATTTTTATCCTATGCAATTCTTTATCGGTTTTTCACTGTGGTTTCCATCCCGACCGATCGGACGTTACTTGCGGAATACGCCTCGTATAACACTGCTAACCATAGTGATGGGGCCACGAGTAAGCAACAAGGACGTCTTCAGATCATCGCAGAGTGCAGAGTTCTGGGACATACTCGCTCTGTAGCACAGAAAAGGCGGAATCTGTAGCAGATGTGGCTACAGAGTACAGTGCTGGTGCAGGCATTTGTGTTTCGGAGCACACCGTTCAGTAGACAGCGTTGCCCGTAGGCGTCCCTAGCAGATGACCCCAACGTGCTCGTATGTCGACCCATCTACACAACTGCTATGAGCACACGGACCGTGGATCACTGCAAACGTGTCGCCTGGTTCTCGTTACAGCAGATCGATGGTAGTGTCCGGATAAGTTGTCCTCAAGAAGAATGGCTGCCTGAATTATGCACCACGTGAAGAACCTAGGATCGTGGTGACCGTGTTATGGTAAGGTCTGATTCACCGGAGCTTCCATGTGACATGTGGAAGTATCTGAACGTACCTCTTCTTGCGTGATGGTTTCCCCAAGAGCGATAACCGTATCATTATGTCAGAATCACGCCACATTGGTTAGAGGAACATTAAGGTAAACTCCCGTTAATGTCCTCGCTATCAAGTTCGCAGCATTTGAACGCGAAAGGACACATATCTATCGTGACAAAAAATTAAAACACCTTCAGCTGTCCTTATGATTTTATTTTATTTTATCGCTACCAGTTTCGACGTTTCATTGCGTCATCGTCAGGCTATTTCGATGCGGTACAGATTGATTCGATCCCCATGCATAACCCATCAGTTGCCAGTATTACTGGATACGCAGATAATGTGTCAACACTCCAACCATCAACTGCCAACTGATACCATCCTTCTGCTGAAAGGATGGCCATGCATATCTATTGGCCCATGCTCTGTCCCGAAGAGCCACTATCCTGTAAATTATGTTAATTATGATACCTGACCTTACGCAACAGGTGCTAATTATCTCTATAAGCTTACCAAGAACTAGTCGAATCCCTAAACCACAGAACTGCTTATCGTATTAAATACATTGGTGTGTAAAACATAACGACGAAAAGAACTTTCTCATGATGTGTTCCTGCCAATTCATACAGGTCTATGAAACTTAGACCATTCGCAGAAATAACTACCAGAGTATATTACAGAAGGGGACTGAAAGAAACGCGGAGTAAGGCGAAAGGTAATGACACTTTCATTTAACGACGATAACTATGCTGAAGTCACCGCGATTTATGATACCCTTGGACATTACAAAAGACGAGATGTGGTACTTTATGGGATATGTGATAACCACGGTCGGAAATGTATGCTCTGCAGCGTGCTCCCATGCTGGCCACAAGGTTGGTTCAAAAATGGCTTTGAGAACTATGGGAATTAACAGCTATGGTCATCAGTCCACAAGGTTGGTAATGAGTTCTTGAAGTAGGGGGTTCCATTTCTCCGTTAGCGCTGTTGACAAGTTCTGGATGGTCTCTGGTCCATGTTTACTTATTGCAGTATGTAACCCCACTGCATAACCTACGTCCTCGATGGGGTTGACGTCGGGGGAATGGCAGCCTAGTCAATTGGCGGAATGTCGTTTCGTACTGTGGTGTTCGATGTAGTGGCGCATTTTCTTCCACAAGACTGAAGTCTTGGTGAATGCAGGCGTGAAAAGACGCACATTAGTAAGCGGTACAGTGGCACAATAACTTTCCCGGTTGAGTGTATCGTGTTCAAAGATTTGGAGATCATTACGCCCGTGGTAATATTATGTCTCCCTACCCATAACACTTTAACAATCAAAACAATAATGTTCGACAATGTTGCTGGGAGTGTTACGGGTTCCCACTTCTCAACATACATGGGTACGTCCAGCGTTGTTGGAAGGTACGCCCACACGCACCAACGACGATACAGCGCTCGTGGAAGAGTGGAACGCCCTGCCAGAAGAACTCTTGACCAACCTTGTGGCCAGCATGGGAACACGTTTCAAAGTGAACATTCCCGCCCGCGGTGACGGCGCATCTTATTCTACACCTATATCTATATCTACATCCATACACCGCAAGCCACCAGACGGTGTGTGGCGGAGGGTACCTTGAGTACCTCTATCGGTTCTCCCTTCTATTCCAGTCTCGTATTGTTCGTGGAAAGAAGGATTGTCGGTATGCCTTTGTGTGGACTCTAATCTCTCTGATTTTATCCTCATGGTCTCTTCGCGAGATATACGTAGGAGGGAGCAATTTACTGCTTAAATCCTCCGTGAAGGTATGTTCTCGAAGCTTCAACAAAAGCCCGTACTGAGCTACTGAGCGTCTCTCCTGCAGAGTCTTCCACTGGAGTTTATCTATCATCTCCGTAACGCTTTCGCGATTACTAAATGATCGTGTAACGAAGCGCGCTGCTCTCCGTTGGATCTTCTCTATATCTTCTATCAACCCTATCTGGTACGGATCCCACACCGCTGAGCAGTATTCAAGCAGTGGGCGAACAAGCAGACTGTGACTTACTTCCTTTATGTTCGGATTGCATTTCCTTAGGATTCTTCCAATGAATCTCAGTTTGGCATCTGCTTTACCGACTTTATATGATCATTCCATTTTAAATCACTCCTAATGCGTACTCCCAGATAATTTATGGAATTAACTGCTTCCAGTTGCTGACCTGCTATATTGTAGCTAAATGATAAGGGATATTTCTTTCTATGTATTCGCAGCACATTACACTTGTCTGCATTGAGATTCAATCGCCATTCCCTGCACCATGCGTCAATTCGCTGCAGATCCTCCTGCATTTGAGTGCAATTTTCCATTGTTACAACCTCTCGATAAACCACAGCATAATCCGCAAAAAGCCTCAGTGAACTTCCGATGTCATCCACAAGGTCATTTATGTATATTGTGAATAGCAACGGTCCTACGACACTCCCCTGCGGCACACCTAAAATCACTCTTACTTCGGAAGACTTCTCTCCATTGAGAATGACATGCTGCGTTCTGATATCTAGGAACTCTTCAATCCAATCACACAATTGGTCTGATAGTCCATATACTCTTACTTTGTTCATTAAACGACTGTGGGGAACTGTATCGAACGGCTTGCGGAAGTCAAGAAACACGGCATCTACCTTGGAAACCGTGCCTATGGCCCTCTGAGTCTCGTGGAAGAATAGCCCGAGCTGGGTTTCACACGATCGTCTTTTTCGAAACCCATGCTGATTCCTACAGAGTAGATATCTAGTCTCCAGAAAGGTCATTGTACTGGATCATAACACGTGTTGCTAAATTCTACAATTGATGGACGTTAGAAATATAGGTCTATAGTTCTGCACATCTATTCGACGTCCCTTCTTGGAAACGGGGAGGACCTGTGCCCTTTTCCAATCGTTGGGAACGCTACGATCTTCTAGACATCTACGGTACACCGCTGTAAGAAGGGGGACAAGTTCCTTCGCGTACTCTGTGTAAAATCGAACTGGTATCCCATCAGGTCGCGCGGCCTTTCCTCTTTTGAGCGATTTTAATTGTTTCTCTATCCCTCTGTCGTCTGTTTCGATATCTATCATTTCGTCATCTGTGCGACAATCTAGAGAGGGAACTAAAGTGCAGTCTTCCCCTGTGAAAGCCATGTTCCGCCATTTGTCATGTCCAGGGACTACTATAAATCGGAACAACTTTAATGTAATTGACTAAAAGTGTCATATCTGTTCGTATCATTCATAATGTCTTTCAGTTATCCCGTTTATTATGTTACAGAATTTCTTTCTATGTATTATCAAACATTCGTGGAGCTCTGTTTCTTGGCAGTGACATATCATGTGAAAGCTAATTTTGTCCTTGAGTTGTGCGCACCAGTGTGTTTGGTCGTCGAAAAAGTCCACTGGGTGCGCCCGAACTCACCTCTGCGTCAGAAGATATCCCTCCTCAGAACGTGAGCGCACGATTCCAGACGTACTGTGCTCGGCTGCGCGCGGCGCAGGGGCTGCAGACAGCAGCGGCTCCGTGGCGGCTGCACCGCCGCTCCGCAGTGGCGCGCGGGCAGTCTGCGCGAAGGCACGCCTGGCGCCACGTCGCGGCCCGCGCGGGCTCCCGGCCGACTCACCGCGCGTAGCAGCCGCCGGCGGCCAGGTGCGCCGAGGTAGGTAACAATGTCACCCGGCTCTCCTAGCGCTCCACTACTGTCGCATCCTTGTAAGTACAATTTGGGAACATGTGGAACCGCTCCAATTTGTAACTAACTTACGTAAAAGGTGAAATGTGCCTTACCATTGTTAGCCTTCTTGTGAAAGTGATACATCACCAGTCCGTTAACCTGCTTCCTGTTGGTTTGATGAGCATTCCCAAGGTGTTATATTCACTGACATAATGACAGTTTCCATGAGCTTCATACACACCTGTTGTCAACGCTTTATGCACTTGCTTTGCATTAGCGACCTCAGTCATCTTGTTGTATGCTACTTTGTGTTATTTACTTGTCTTACGAATATAATGTTGTCATTAACGCAGCAGACGTACCTGTATGGTGTCGCTATTTTTCACCGTTTCCAATCGCTAATCCTGTATAACACTGAACATCATATTCATTCGACGAATTACAGATTTGTTTTTCTAGCAATGAGATAATAGAGGGTCTGTATTCTGTTCGCGAGTATAGCACCCGATAATGTATACCAAAATTTCGATAGAGAGATAAGCAATTGCAGATATGAATTATAGACTGAAAAAAATTATTTAGCAATTTTGGCTGTATTAACATTGGGCGCAATAGACAGGAAGGGAGTCCAAAAGAGTTTCCACACTAATCTGGGCATATTTGTGTGTATGAGTGAGTGTGTGCGTGTATGTATGTGTGTGTGTGTGTGTGTGTGTGTGTGTGTGTGTGTGTGTGTGTCTGTGTTTGTGTTTGTGTAGCCAGTACACACACACAGAAGTTTAAAATGAACACGTCGATTGGGAACCTTATGAATAACGATGACAGCAAAGAACATCTGCTAATTGTAGGACATGGTAGTAAAATATAAATATGTTGTACGAAAGACTACTAATTCAGCTGAAGTTTGTTAGCGGAGTCCTAGGCCATAAGATTTATAACAGGTAGGTGTAAATAGAGCACTCCACATACAGCTCATGGCTTCTTTATCTGGTCGACAGGTGAGACTGTTGAAACATCGTCTTGTTTAATTCACATTTACTGCAATCACCGAATTTTTTCTGTATTTGTGAGTGTTGTTATTTGTTACCGTCTAATTAAATGTTTTATATCTATACATTTGACATATGTGAAATTTAATATTCTGCGATAAAAATTAGCATCAGGAAATTGAATTATTTGTTAAAACTGGTCACCAATTCACCAAAGAAATGAACTTGAACGAAGTGTGGATTGAGTTCATTGATGCCAGATTTTGCAGGAGGACCTTAAATCATTCGTGTAGTGATGCTGTCTAAAACAATAATTTATTATTGTTTCCACCGAATGCAGAGATGAAGATATCTAATGATGATGATGATTATAAAGTCATTCATCTTTTATATTTGTATTACGAGCGTGAAATTAATGGTAAAAGGAGAGCACTGAAAGTTTTAATAACGTAACTACCGCGTACGTTGATCGAAACTATCAGAGATAGTATTTGTACTTCGTGGAAAAGAATTGAGGAAACATAGAACACTTCGGAAAGTGAGGGGTATACGTGAAAAGCTGTTTACCTCCAATGTTGTTGGAAGTTTATGGCAGGCCTGAGTTCGGTCATTGGGTAAGACAAAATTCTCAAACAATACTGACCATCTTTTAGCTGTGAGATACCTGGAGTGATATTTCGTTATTATGATCTCCAAAGGATCCCAAATTTATAACGTACTGCTAAGTGTATTTGCGTCGTTGTCGAAGCAGCAGCCTTCCCGTTAATGACATACAGATAGTAAGTACTGAATAGAAAGTAGTGTCGTCGAATCTAAGTGCCGACTTGGCTGTCAGTGATATAGTCAATTACCTTACGTCACGAAGGTCAACGTCTTGGTTATGTGCTACTTTTCCAAAACTGATTACCTGCTTTGGCTTTACAGCTATCATCCATCACTGCAGGAGCGACACGTAGGCGCTTAGTCAATAAAGCAAGTTGCATTCAACTACATACAAGGCAAAGCCTGCCCTTACAACTTTTCGCGAGTTCGATACTCTTGAAGTACCACACCACACCGTGACATTTTCCACTGACAGTTCCAAACCTGTCTTACTGTTAAATCAGACCATATTTAAGAGGCGCCACTAATAGTCAATTACTTTAACAAGTTTCCGCAGATATCTGGATGTAATTTTTCCGGCCGCTAAAACTGTCGTTGAGGGACGTCTCAGCATCTTAATTTTGATGTTCATTAGCAGAAAATGCTACATGACATCGATTTTTTTTTCCTGATTGCTGATGATACGTATTATATTCTGCTAATATACAAAGGTGTGGGTTGCAGAAGAAAATATGAATACGTAAGTTCCCTCATTATTAGTAATTTTTGCTACTAAATGGGTTCCCAATATGCAAATTTGACACAGAGCCTTTTCAGATTTTACCATGGATGTACTGAAATGAAATTTGTGTTACTGTGAAACCACCTTCGTTAGCAATATTAGCTTCCTAATCTTTTTTAGTCATTCTCACAAGAACCCAGATGTTTTCTGAAAGAATACCCTCGGTGATATCGATGAGTTTTTATTATTGTTTATCCTTGGTTTCAATGATCGTTAGTTTCATTTGTCAAATGTCAGTTTACAGCTGATGGCTGTAAATGTAATCACTTTTCCTAACAGCACGTAAAGAAAGTGTGAGTTCCAAGAAACTGAAGCTCTAACCTGGCATTATACCCCGAGGAAAATCCTCTGACGATTTTATGCGAGTTCAGTTTGTAGTGTGTGTGTGTGTGTGTGTGTGTGTGTGTGTGCGCGCGATAGAGAGTGAGAGAGGAGGGGATTGATGTAGAGCTAGCCTCCAACGGTTTGAAAATTACGAAGGCTGAAAATGAAGCACTGTTCTTACAAAACATCAGTTGTCAGTACAGTAACAGAGTTGGAAGGAACATATTGTATGTGCACTGAAAGTGACGCATACTATTTGAGGGGCGCTCCATAAAAGCGAAGCAGAAACGGAAAGTGTGTGTGTGTGTGCGCGCGATAGAGAGTGAGAGAGGAGGGGATTGATGTAGAGCTAGCCTCCAACGGTTTGAAAATTACGAAGGCTGAAAATGAAGCACTGTTCTTACAAAACATCAGTTGTCAGTACAGTAACAGAGTTGGAAGGAACATATTGTATGTGCACTGAAAGTGACGCATACTATTTGAGGGGCGCTCCATAAAAGCGAAGCAGAAACGGAAATGTGCAAGCACTGTACATGTTACTTAATGCACTCTCGCCAAATCTTGCGTTCTGTGTTGGAGAATAAGTCATTTCGGGATTTTGCACGAATTTATTCCTGTCATAACAAATACGAATGCTCTAAAAAATTCACACAGGTCTTTACATTGAGCTGCCCACGTCCATGGAAGGCTTTTTAATCTGTGTGAAGTGTGGTTGAATGCTATGCTTTCAGGACTGAAATTTTTCTTCCGTCATTGTTTCAAGTCATTACATTTCCTCTATAAAGTGTTAGTAAAATCTTCAATACAGTTGCAAGATAAAGTAATGAGGAGTTTATTATATTCCTGACCACTCTTCATCTGGTGCTGCAATATATTCGTCTTTTCAAGTATTCGTTGAAGCTTGGCTGATCTAATGATGCTTCAGCAGTTGGTTATCGTAAAACTGAACCTGTGTTAAGATGAATAAAAATAAACACTAATTTGTATCCCCCTCAGCCGTAATCATCTGATATAAATTTTTACAACAGAAATACTAGTCCGCAAAAAAGCGTTAATTTATGCTGTTTTCATTGTATCATTAAATAATACTCGTAGCTATACGTTTCGACCCCCAATCACCATGATATATTAAAAGTAATCTAAATGCCTTGACGTTAAAAATGTGACAGTCAATAAATGTTCTGTAATGTTTTTAAGCTTGTGTTCGTGTTGTGATTGGTGCACGCTCTTGTTGTTGCTTGGTGGCAGTAAGCCCCTAAGTTCGCCATGTTGAGGTATACTTTCGTCCACGATCTCTGATGCTGTGCGGTAGCTGGACTTTATAGTACATTCTGTTAGTATATTCAGATTAAGAACAACGAACAAAATTACTCATCACTAATGTAGTATCATAATAGTGTACTTACAAATCGCTAAACTACACCATAATAGTTTAATATTCACTGGTAGTGGTCACTTAAAGACGCGAGACTCCTGGAGTTGACCATATTTCTTCCTTTATAATAAAATGCAAGCAATACGAAAGCACTTTTGCCAATGTAAACACTAAATTTACATTTCTTGTCTTCGCTTAGGTGCTACACTACTTAACAAAACCGCCCAATAGTACAAATAATGCCATATTTAATAAAACAACGTCCACACAGTACCAATTTCTGCATACGTTTAATCTCCAACTGCATATTACTTTTTTCATCCAAATGCCACTGATGAAACTGTTCTTCATGGCACGCACCTTGATATCTGACATTTCTTTAGAAAAAAATGGACGAAAAATAAGGAACACAAGACGGCTTTTAACGAGGTGTGCTTAAAAATAGCTTTTAGGGAGACTGTTTTTCTTTACACGCCCACGGAATTTTCACTGTGTCTCCGACAAGTGAGGAACATATCCTGGTGACTTTTGGTTGTTTGCGGAAGATTGCTCTTAAGATCCCAAGGTAAAATGCCGCCACTGAATTCAATTGAATCACTTATGTGTCGCCGGCCGCGTAATGGACTGGAAGCATTTTGCCGACATCTCTTTGGTATTATCGACAGATCCCCGTCTCCGCATTCACCACGCTGTCCCCACGACTGATCGAGAGATTTGACGCCGTCGTTAAACACCTGGGGAACGTGATTCAGATCTGCGGTCTGACATTCTGCTATTAGTATCCTGTTCTTTCGGAACATCCTTCCCAAAGGAATGCAGGAGTGTTTTTTCCCCAGATTCCACTGGAAACAGTTCATCGCGTCAAATGATTTAACATCGGTGATACCTTAAAACTGAATAATCCTTCTTCCATATCAGTGTAAGTAATCCCACTTACTTCACTCCGACATTAGCTATCTTCTTGTGGAACACTAAATTCTCTTTAGGAAGACGCTTGTTAGATAATCTGTAAATCGAGAGATGGTGTGTACTGGAATTAATATCGAAAACTTTATTTATTATCAACTAACCTGTATATTAGTAGATTCTGAATAATTCTACTATATCTCATATCTGCTTCACACAATTCACAACTCCACACCAGCTTGATTTTAATGGAATATGTTTCTTCAGCCAGCTACAATTTTTTTTTTTTTTTTTTTTTTTTTTTTTTTTTTTTTTTTTTTTTTTTTTTTTTGAATGGTGTGCATTATCTTTCTGCATTTGCGTTGTGTGATATACTGAAAATCTATTCGACATGTTTTGACAATTTTGAATGCCAATCAACAGACTTACTTTAACGAAAATACTTGGCCCACTTTTTATTATAAGATAACCCTATCCCACTAAATTCAAGATCGTTATCAGTCTGTTTCATAAATTGCCTAAAAGTACAGAATTGGTCAGAATATTTTACGACTTCAGATTCAAAAGGCTTACACTTCACTTGCAAGTACAAAAGCCAGTTTTCAATATCATTATAGTCAACATTTTTTTTTAAGGACATCCATTTGAATCAGGAAAAGTCGTCAAAAACAGAGCCATCGTTTTAAATTTTCATTGCACGTTTGATGATTCTTTATGAAAAACTTCTTCGGTTGCAATATCCAGTTCCTGTTTAATTGAAAGGCAAATGAAGTTTTCATTCAGTCGGTCCTAAAGCGCATTACGTACAGAACCTACCATTTCAGCGACTTAAAACACATAATCGTCATCTTTTTCTACACTGCTGGCCACCGTAAATGCAACACCAAGAAAGACAAGAGGTAGCACAACAAAATTTATTTTGTAGATAACATGTTGACCAAGTATCAAATGATTACGTTTACAGACGTCTGTGACATGTGGTTCCTGCCAGAATCAGTAGCCAGAGTAGCCGCCATTGTTGGAGATCACCGCTGCCACACGTCTCGGCATTGAGTCAAAGAGACTTTGGATGTGTTCCTGGGGTACAGCAGCCCAAGCAGCTTCCACACGTTGCCAAAGATCATCTGGTGTGGCAGCTGGGGATGTAATCTGGGTCACTCGTTGAGCAACCATGGACCACATGTTTTCTATCGGCGAAAGATCCGGAGAGCGAGCCGGCCAGGGAAGCAATTCAATCTGGTTATTGACGCAGAACCTTCGGACAATGCGTGCCACGTGTGGTCGCGCATTATCCTGTTGAAATATGGCTGTGGCCGAGCCCTGAAGGTAAGAAAGGACAACTGGCTCCAGCACCTCGGATATGTAGCGCCGGCTATTTAAAGTACCGGCAATGCGTACTAGAGGCGTGCGAGAGTAATATCCAATACCGCCTCATACCATAATACCCGGTGCAAGACCAGTGTGGCGGTGCATAATGCAGCTGTCCAGCATCCTCTCTCCACGGTGTCTCCACATTCGAATCCGACCATCGTGGTGCTGCAGACAGAAGCGTGCCTCGTCAGTAAAGACAACGTCATTCCATTCTGCCGTCCACATCCGTCTGTCATCACACCATTGACGACGGAGACGTCTGTGGTTCTGCGTCAATGGTAGACGAAGCAATGGACGTCCTGCGGACAGACCACTCTGCTGTAAACGGCGTCGAATGGTACGCGCAGACACTGGATGATGCGTTACAGACGCAATGTGCTGTGCTATGGTTCGGGATGTCACTGAGCGATCCGTCACTGCCATGCGCACAATTTGCCTATCAGCACGTGCAGTGGTGCACCGAGGTGAATGCGATCGACCACGTCGGTCCGTCGTACCCTCCTGCATCCAACGGTCACATATCCGCATTACAGTTGTTTGGTTTCGTCCAACACGACTAGCGATTTCTCTGTATGATAATCCACAATCTCGGTAAGCCACTATCCTCCTCTGTCGAACTCGGATACTTGATCAAACGATGTTCGCTGTTGTCTACGAGGCATAACTGATCATCTTGTGAAACAACCACAAGGTAAACACACGTGCCGAACGTACACTCGTCGAAATCGCCAAGCCTTAAATGGCGCTATGAGGTGGCGCCACAGGCGCGTGTGATGTGCGTCTGCGCTGAAATTCTAATCAGTTGCATATCTCATCGCTGCAAACCCATGGTGTAAATTTCCCTTGATTCGGATGCTTCCTTCAGGGTGTTGCATTTACGGTGGCTAGCAGTGTAGTTGCAGAATGTTGGACCTGAACACAGACATCAATGAATGCAAAAACCATAAGCAGGCTTCGCTCTCCCTATTCTCACAAAAACTGAAACAAAACCTTTGGAGGCTGGCTTTCAGGCAGAAAGTAAGATTTCAGAGCAGGATAGAATTGCCATTACAGCTCGGCGGATTAGTGTCGAGGTCTGGTGTGCTAGGCAGCGTGTAGATGGTTTTTAAGGCAGTTTTCCATCTGCCACGGCGAAGGCGGGCTGGTTCCCCTTATTTCGCCTCAGTTACACTACGTCAGTGATTGTCTCCACGCACGAGTACACCATAATTACACTACCACGCAAACATTTACGGTTACGCTCGTTTGGTATTAGACTTTCCCGGGGAGGGGGGTAGTAGTGTTTCTGTAATATATTTACTGTGAACAGTCTCACATGTCTCATTTGGATCAGATTTTAAATCAGTTACTTTTGTTTTTAAACCATTAGTTTTTTAGTGAAAACACTGAATAAGAACGAGGAACATTTTTATATTGCCACGGTTAATTCCATCTGTCGAGACACAAAGCGAGGTATGACACTCACAGCTTCTGTGGTTAAATTTAAGTTGTGAGGAGCGGCTACGTTGTGTGTAATGCTTTTAGTTTTTGTTCTACCTGAGAAAACCTCTTTTAGTAACATCTGAGGCAAAATAAATGTCTTTCTTTAGTTTTGGTTTCCGCTCCACTGACCTTTAGCTAAAATGATGCCTAACATTATGAAATGCTAGTGCTCTTTCTCCAGTAAGTACTCCATGATTGAAAGCAAAAGTATACTGCTGTTGCTGAAAACGTGTTTTTATCATAGACAACTGCAACCCTGGAGATTTTTGTTATGCTTCTGAGTGTAATATGATGTATGAGATCTTGGCCACGTAGTCCAAGGAATTTAAAATGTTTCAGTGACACAGCGAGATCCATGTTTTTAAAAAGTTTAAATACATTTAATAATATTAATGTAAGCTTTGCTGAACTGGAGAATTTTATCACCAACTTTTCTCATTCAGTTTTCCGAATACAAATAAATTGAATAACTAAGAAATCATGAAAAAAAGCAAACAAAGCAACGACAATAAAACAATCTCTCGTGTTCTTTCTTATCTTTATTGGCCACTGAGACATAAATTCCAGTTTCACATACACTCCTGGAAATGGAAAAAAGAACACATTGACACCGGTGTGTCAGACCCACCATACTTGCTCCGGACACTGCGAGAGGGCTGTACAAGCAATGATCACACGCACGGCACAGCGGACACACCAGGAACCACGGAGTTGGCCGTCGAATGGCGCTAGCTGCGCAGCATTTGTGCACCGCCGCCGTCAGTGTCAGCCAGTTTGCCGTGGCATACGGAGCTCCATCGCAGTCTTTAACACTGGTAGCATGCCGCGACAGCGTGGACGTGAACCGTCTGTGCAGTTGACGGACTTTGAGCGAGGGCGTATAGTGGGCATGCGGGAGGCCGGGTGGACGTACCGCCGAATTGCTCAACACGTGGGGCGTGAGGTCTCCACAGTACATCGATGTTGTCGCCAGTGGCCGGCGGTAGGTGCACGTGCCCGTCGACCTGGGACCGGACCGCAGCGACGCACGGATGCACGCCAAGACCGTAGGATCCTACGCAGTGCCGTAGGGGACCGCACCGCCACTTCCCGGCAAATTAGGGACACTGTTGCTCCTGGGGTATCGGCGAGGACCATTCGCAATCGTCTCCATGAAGCTGGGCTACGGTCCTGCACACCGTTAGGCCGTCTTCCGCTCACGCCCCAACATCGTGCAGCCCGCCTCCAGTGGTGTCGCGACAGGCGTGAATGGAGGGACGAATGGAGACGTGTCGTCTTCAGCGATGAGAGTCGCTTCTGCCTTGGTGCCAATGATGGTCGTATGCGTGTTTGGCGCCGTGCAGGTGAGCGCCACAATCAGGACTGCATACGACCGAGGCACACAGGGCCAACACCCGGCATCATGGTGTGGGGAGCGATCTCCTACACTGGCCGTACACCACTGGTGATCGTCGAGGGGACACTGAATAGTGCACGGTACATCCAAACCGTCATCGAACCCATCGTTCTACCATTCCTAGACCGGCAAGGGAACTTGCTGTTCCAACAGGACAATGCACGTCCGCATGTATCCCGTGCCACCCAACGTGCTCTAGAAGGTGTAAGTCAACTACCCTGCCTAGCAAGATCTCCGGATCTGTCCCCCATTGAGCATGTTTGGGACTGGATGAAGCGTCGTCTCAAGCGGTCTGCACGTCCAGCACGAACGCTGGTCCAAATGAGGTGCCAGGTGGAAATGGCATGGCAAGCCGTTCCACAGGACTACATCCAGCATCTCTACGATCGTCTCCATGGCAGAATAGCAGCCTGCATTGCTGCGAAATTTGGATATACACTGTACTAGTGCCGACATTGTGCATGCTCTGTTGCCTGTGTCTATGTGCCTGTGGTTCTGTCAGTGTGATCATGTGATGTATCTGACCCCAGGAATGTGTCAATAAAGTTTCCCCTTCCTGGGACAATGAATTCACCGTGTTCTTATTTCAATTTCCAGGAGTGTACATTCTGTTTCGATTTGAGTACTCCCTTTCTTGAAGGCTGGATGTTTGTAGTAAAGAACACCTCAGAATGTACACATGCGTTTACACATTGTCAAATATTTTATGAAACTCAATCGGTTACAATAAACAGGAACTCACACTCACACCTGTGTACTGAGTACATGACATGAAGCCTATAGTGCCAAGCCAAGACAATGTGAATCCGGAACTGAAATTTTAAATAATCGATAAAAATCGATGAACCTGTCGTTATCTGTAGATAAGGTATTTAAGAAAAGAGCAATAGAACGGAAATAATTACATATAAAATTTTATTACTGTCATCTTTGCGAAAAAGGAAGACAATGTAAAAATCCCCCGGACCCCAGACAAAGAAAGAAGGACACGTCGTGATTTATCCGGACGTTTAGGCACGATATTTACAACCATTTTCTAGTAACGCAGCGTATAATATACTAGAACTCCGGCTTGGCTCAGTTGCCTTGCAACAGCCACTGCCGGTCCCAAGCCCGGATAAAGGAGGAGGGTTGGGCATCGGACTATCAACCCAATCCCGTAAAATACTCTTTGTTACGAAAGACAAACTTGCCTCGGACGTGGATGGATACAGTGGAATACGAAAACTGCAAAGTACAAACGGCACAAGATTTAGACATTTTAATTTTGGATCTTGGAACGCTTAGAGCCTGTATAGACCAGGAACCATCCAGACTATGGCCTCAGAAAGTAACGTATATAAACTGGATCTGGTGGCGGTAGAAGAGACAAGATGGCTAGGAGAAGGAACTCACAAAGAGGATGGATACACACTACTCTACGGCGGATGTGTAGATAAACACGAATTCGGCACTGGTTTTGTAATTCACAACAAAGCAGCAAATTCGGTGAAGGGATTCGAAGCTGTTAACAAGAGAATATCCTACGAGAATAACACAAATGTGGAAATGGAAGAGTTCTAAGACCAACTAGAACAAACAATTGAGAGAACACCAACTAGAAATATCAGGATAGTGCTGGGAGATTTTAATGGAAAAGCAGGAAAAGAAGAATTCTACATACCAACTATAGGGAGGCATAATTTGCATGGTGAGACCAATGAGAATGGTCAGGGGATGGTCAACTTAGCTATCTCAAAGAACCTGAAAGTTAGTTTCACTTACTTCGAACACAAGAGAATACATGAGGAAACATGGTGTTCACCGGATGGATGAACCACCAACCAGATAGAACACATCTTGGTGGACCAGTGCTAGAGCCATTGAGTCATGGACGTCAGGTCGTATAGAAGAGCCGACTGTGCGTCAGACCACTTCCTCATTGTGTGCAGGCTTAAACTCATGTTCACCTACATGCATAAGAAGAAAGGGACACTAGAACCTGCTTTCAATGCTGAGAAACTACGAGAAAGTGTCATTAAAGAACAATATGCTAAGGAAATGAAAAACCGTTTTGAGGTCCTAGAGACCTTAGAACCAAGAGAGAACGTGGAGGAAAGGTGGAAAGAAATGAAGTCCACGGTACTGAGTGTAGCGGAGGATATATTGGTAAGAAAGAAGGTGAAGAAGAGGAAATGGTTCAACGAGACATGCCAGAAGGCTACAGAAAAGAGAAGGGAAGTGAGAGAGAAGTGGCTAGATGACAGGGGGAATGAGCAGAAAAGGAAACATTTTATCAGTATCAGAAGGGAGACAAAGCGAATCCTAAGAGCAGAGAAGAGAATATATCTACCCAGTTTGCTAGAACAAGTTGAGGCAGAGAACCAAAACAAGAACTCAAGGCAATTCTTCCAATACATAAAAAATCGGAAACGTGGATTTCAGAGCCCAACGTTTTTCATTAGAGATAAGAACAGCAACTTGATAAATGACAAGGAATGAATTATAGAAAGGTGGAAAGACTACTTCTCAGAACTGTTGAATCGCCCAGATCAAGATGGAATATTATCTGCAAAGACTACGGAGAAAAGAAAAGATGAAGAAGAATGGGAAGTTAGTGAAGAAGACGTGAAAATCGCAATCAAAGGACACAGAAACAACAAAGCCCCAGTGGAGGACGGAATAACATCAGAATTAATCAAGGAGGGAGGTGAGAGAGCTTACACCTAGAGATACATAAACTGATCCAGTTGGTATGGGAGAAGGAGACACTGCCAGAAGAATGGAAACTGGCTATAATATGTCCAACATACAAGAAGGGAAGCAAAATGGAATGCGGTAACTACAGAGGAATCAGTTTGTTGAATGTAACGTGTAAGGTGCTGTCCATCATTATACTCAGAAAATTACAACCATTCGTAGAGAACATCATACAGGAGTACCAAGCTGGCTTTCGACCAAACCGATCGACAATGGATCACATTTTCACACTAAGACATTTGGTTGAAAAACGTTGGGAATATGATAAAGGTATCTACAGCCTGTTCGTCGATTTTCAACGTGCATATGACAGCATCCGCAGGAATAGCCTATACAATGCAATGCGGGATTTCAGAATCCCTGAGAAGCTAGTGAGAATGGTGCAAGCTTGTATGGAAGGTTCAAAGGCAGCAGTACGTTTCCGAGGAGCAACATCAGAAACATTCGAGATTGAGACTGGCCTCAAACAAGGGGATGCTCTCTCACGTGTTCTGTTCAATGTCATCTTAGAGAAAGTAATAAAAGAGTGTAGTCAACAGGAGTGGGCTGGAGTTGAGATGGACAGTAACTCCAGTTGACTCGCATATGCAGATGACATAGTACTACTAAGCGAATCAAAGCACGAGTTGAAAGAAATGTTCAGAAAATGGACAATAATGTACAGAAGGTAGGGATCAAAGTGAATCAAGGCAAAACAGAGATCATACAATTAGGAAGAAGACAAGTGCAGATAGAATTTCTGGAGATGGATGGCAAGAGGTTCAGGAGAGGAGACCAGTTCAAATACCTGGGATCTCAGTTTACTGCGAACAACATAAAAATGGACATCAAGGAAAGAATAGCACTGGGAACGAAATGCAGGCATTCCCTCAGAGAGACTCTCGGCTCTAAATCGATCTAAGTGAACATTAAGAAGAAAATCTACACTACTGGCCATTAAAATTGCTACACCAAGAAGAAATACAGATGATAAACGGGTATTCATTGGACAAATGTATTATACAAGAACTGACATGTGAGTACATTTTGACGCAATTTGTGTTCATAGATACTGAGAAATCAGTACTCAGGACAACCACCTCTGGCTGTAATAACGGCCTTGATACGCCTAGGCATTGAGTAAAACAGACCTTGAAGGACGTGTACAGGTACAGCTGCCCATGCAGCTTCAACACGAAACCACAGTTCGTCAAGAGTAATGACTGGCGTATTGTGACGAGCCAGTTGCTCGGCCACTATTGACCAGACGTTTTCAGTTGGCGAGAGATCTGGAGAATGTGCTGGCCAGGGCAACAGTCGAACATTTTCTGTATCCAGAAAGGCCCGTACAGGATCTGCAACATGCGGTCCTGCATTATCCTGCTGAAATGTAGGTTTTCGCAGGGATCGAATGAAGGGTAGAGCCCCTGGTCGTAAAACATCTGAAATGTAACGTCCACTGTTCAAAGTGGCGTCAATGCCAACAAGAGGTGACCGAGACATGTAACCGTTGGCACCCTATACCATCACGCCGGGTGATACGCCAGTATGGCGATGACGAATACACACTTCCAGTGTGCGTTCACCGCGATATCGCCAAACACGGGTGCGACCATCATGATGCTGTAAACAGAACCTGGATTCATCCAAAAAATGACGTTTTGCCATTCGTGCACCCAGGTTCGTCGTTGAGTACACCATCGCAGGCGCTCCTGTCTGTGATGCAGCCTCAAGGATAACCGCAGCCATGGTCTCCGAGCTGATAGTCCACGCTGCTGCCAACGTCGTCGAACTGTTCGTGCAGATGGTTGTGTTGCAAACGTCCCCATCTGTTGTTTCAGGGATCGAGACGTGGCTGCACGATCCGTTACAGCCATGCGGAGAAGATGCCTGTCATCTCGACTGCTAGTGATACGAGGCCGTTGGGATCCAGCACGGCGTTCCGTATTACCCTCCTTAACCCACCGATTCAATATTCTGCTAATAGTCATTGGATCTCGACCAACGCGAGCAGCAATGTCGCGATTCGATAAACCGCAATCGCGATAGGCTCTAATCCGACCTTTATCAAAGTCGGAGACGTGATGGTATGCATTTCTCCTCCTTACACAAGGCATCTCAACAACATTTCACCAGGCAACGCCGGTCAACTGTTGTTGGTCTATGAAAAATCGGTTGGAAACTCTCATGTCAGCACGTTGTAAGTGTCACCACCGGCGCCAACCTTGCATGAATGCTCTGAAAAGCTAATCATTAGCATATCACAGCATCTTCCTCTTGTCGGTTATATTTCACGTCTGTAGCACGTCATCTTAATGGCCAGTAGTGTACAACACAGTGATATGCCGATCAGTAATGTGCGGTTCAGAAACATGGAACATGACTAAGCGAGAAAGGTAAAACTTTTAATGTTTGAAAGAAAAGTAACGAGGAAGATGTGGGGACCAGTTTGAGATCATGGAGAATGGAGGAGGAGGAAATCTACCTTCTGATGCGACAACCAACTATCGTACAGAAAATAAAGAGCAAAAGAATACAATGGGTGGGCCATGTAGCTCATATGCCAGTTGCAAGAGAGGCGACTATGGCTCTAGCGGGAATGCCAAACACCAAACGCCCCATTGAATGACCAAGGCAGCGCTGGATGGACGATCTGGCGAAAGACCTAGCAGCCCTGGGAATTGAAGACACCTGGAGGAACCGGGCACAAAACAGGAAGATATGGAGGCAGTTTGTGGAAGCAGCGCGTGGTCTGCAGGGCACCTGATGGCTGAATATCTACTATACTAAATGTGTAGTAAAGCTAAGTTTGCTGTTCGCAACTTAAAATTTGTCGCTGACGTGGCGGCTCCATAATCATTTCGCTCGACTCTGAAATTTAATGGCAAATTCGGTTAAATTTCTTTATTCCTTCACTAATTCTTTTATCTCGAGCAATGCATAGTTTCTTCTTCTCTGTTTTTTATTCGGTTCGAAGATGTGGAAAGGCGAATTGGCTGTTTCAAACAGCAAAGCATCTGACGTTGAAGAGCTTACTATTATGTTCTTTACCTACTGACATTATGATAGGATGATTTTCTAATCAATTGCTAGCCTTTTCTGCAGCAATCAAGACTTAATTAACCATTGATTTTCGCTTGTTGACTATTTCAAATAGCACCATGCCTGTCGTATAACAGGATGAAACAGCCCCTGATAACGTTGGAGGCATTTTGAAGCCCACTTCAAGCAAACATGTATAAATATGAGTAGATTAATGTACCAGTACCTTGCGAAAGCTGGCAAATGCGCTCATTGTAACGCGGAAGCCTCCGAATGAATTATAGTGATTTCTTACTAATACAGATGGTTATCGCTTCCAACAGGCTAGATTTTCACAGTTTTGTTGTTGTGGTCTTCAGTCCTGAGACTGGTTTGATGCAGCTCTCCATTCTACCCTATCCTGTGCAAGTTTCTTCATCTCCCAGTACCTACTGCAACCTACATCCTTCTGAATCTGCGTAATGTAATCAGCTCTTCGTCACACTCAGTAATTTTTACGCCCCCCCCCCCCCCCCCCCTGCGCTTTACAACAGTACTAAGTTGGTGATCCTTTGATTTTTCAGAATGTGTCCTATCAACACATCCTTCCAGGTTGAGCCAAAAATTTCTCTTCTCTCCAATTCTTTTCAGTGGCTCGTCATTAGTTGCGTGATCTACCCATCTAATCTTCAGCATTCGTCGGTAGTACCACATTTAAAAAGCTTCACTTCTCCTCTTGTGTAATCTATTTTCGTCCATGTTTCACTTTCATTCATGGCTACACGCCATACAAATACTTTCAGAAGGACTTCCTGACACTTGAACCTACTCTCATGTTAATAAATTTCTCTTCTTCAGAAAAGCTTCTCTTGCAGTTGCCAAACTACATTTCATAACCTCCCTACTCCGACCATCATCAGTTAATTTGCCTCCCAAATACCAAAACTCATCTACTACTTTAGGCATCTCATTTTCTATTCTAATTCCCTCAGCATCAGCTGATTCAAGGTCCGCCCCCGGTAGCTGATTGGTCAATGCGACAGAATGTCAATCCTAAGGGCCAGGGTTTGATTCCCGGATGGGCCGGAGATTTTCTACGGTGAGGGACTGGGCGTTGTGTTGTCCCAATCATAATCATTTCATTTCCATCGACGCGCAAGTCGCCGAAGTGGCGTCAAATCGAAAGACTTGCACCCGGCGAACGGACTACCCGATGGGAGGCTCTAGTCACACGACATTTGCAACAGTGTCAAAAGCTTTCTCTAAGTCTACAAACTCTTTATACGTAGGTTTGCCTTTCCTTAACCCATCTTCTTTGAGAATTCGTAGGATCAGTACTGCGTCGCGTGTGCCTACATTTCTCCAGAATCCATAATGACCTCCCCTCAGGTTTGTTGTAAAGGATTCTTGTTAGTATTTTCCAGCCGTGACTTATTAATCTCCTAATTCGGTAATTTCACACCTGTCAGTTCCTGCTTTCTTTGAAATTGGTATTATTATACTGTTTTTGAAGTCTGAGGGTATTCCATCTTGCTCACCAGATGGAAGAGTTTTGTCAGGCCTGACTCTGCCAAGGCTATCAGTAGCTCTAATGGAATGTTGCCTACTCCCGGAGCCGTGTTTCGACTTATGTCTTTCAGTGCTTTATCAAATTCTTCACGCAGTATCATATCTCTCTTCTAATTTTCATCTATGTCTTCTACCATTGCCATAATACTGACCTGAAGTACATCTCTCTTATATAGACCCTCTATATACCCCTTCCACCTTTCTGAATTAACTTCTTTCCTTAGGAGACGTTTTCCATCTGTGCTCTTGATATTCATACAGGTGGCTCTCTTTCCTCCAAAGGTCTTTTTAATTTTCCTATAGGCGGCATCTATCTTATCCCTAGTGATAATAAGCTTTTACCTCCTTGCATTTGTCGTCTAGCCGTTCCTGTTTAGCCAATTTTCACTTCCTGTCGAGGGCCTGTAACCATCCTGTCTGCGTACCAGACACACTGGACCCACACCTTTAGTTATGGTCTGGGGTGCGATTTCCTACGATAGTGGGAGCACTCTCGTGGTTGTCCCATGCAAGCCGATTGTAAATTTGTACATAGTCTGGTGATTAGACCTGTTGTGCTGTCATTCACGAATAGCACTCGAGGGGGTGTTTCCAGGAAAAAAAAAATATTTAAATGGCTCCAAGCACGAACTTAGCCTCTGAGGTCATAAGTCCCCTAGAACTTAGAACTACTTAAACCTACCTACCCTAAGGATATCACTCACATCCATACCCGAGACAGGATTCGAACCTGCGACCGTAGCAGCAGCGCGGTTCCGGACGGAAGCGCCTAGGACCGCTCAGTTACAGCGGTGTTTCCAAAAGGATAACGCTAGTTCACCTAACGCCGCTGTAACCGAACATACTCTACAAAGTATCGACAAGTTGCCTTAGCCTGCTAAGTCTACAATCGAATAAATATCGGACGTCATCGTGCGAAAACTACAGCGTCATCCACAAGCTGCATTAACAGTCCCTCTACTGACCAAACAAGTACAACAGGCATGGAATTCCATCCAATAAACTGACTTACAGCACCTTTACAGCACAATGCATGACCATTTCCTTGCTTGAATTCATCATTCTGGTCGTTACACCGGTTATTAATGTAACAGCATCTCACATATTAAGTGGATTACCTCAGAGTTACATTAAGCTGTGAACTTGCATGTCAATCACTTAAATATGTCACCTAGACAAATATATTTCAGAAATATCATTACATTAATTATTTTTTACTGTTTTCCCGTCAGTGTATAATCACGCAATTTCGACCGCTTCGTTCAATTAGTCAGAAACGTATTTTAATAGCCGTTACTTCTGACGGTAAGTTTGAGGACCAGGAATTATAAAATGTGGTCTATTAAAAGGTCTTTTTTATATGAGGTCTAAGATATAGTCTACTTTGCTTCTGAGGGCAAGTGGAGCATTGTTTTTGAGGAAAATAGCGGCATTTCCAAATGTGGATAGTGGTAGATTTAATACGATATGCTGAAATTATGGCAGCCCAGTATTGCAGCCCATACAGCCCTTGAAAAAAGGACGAATTTACATCAGCCAACAGCAAAATATTTACTCCTGTGTATAATTCTGAAGAGATATAATTGTCTTGTGAATGGAAACGATTTTTGTCAGAGAAGCTTCGGAGAGTGATAATTCTGGGCCTCGACGTCAGCAACAACACATATATGAAGAGTAACAATATAATCCTGTAACTAAAGATTAATTTCTGAGATGCACCTTCATGGTCATTTTTCGTGAAAAACATTTTTCACCTCCTTCCGAGGATTACGGCTTTGTTGCCTGCCTAACTCACAGCAAACGAGATGTAATAAATCTATGAAAATTCAGTCAAAATTTATCGAGAAATTGCGATTCGTCTCATTACACACAGTATCAATACTGCCCTGCACTGACGTCCAGTATATAATGAACAGTACTTTCATATGCTACTGGATCCGTATTTAATCAATGGGCCCAGGATTTCATACGAAATAGTCTTGATCATTATCAAATATGGAAGTCTATTATTCAATCAGTTAGTTTTCTGCGCCAGAGTATACTAAAATATTCAGGCAATCGACACTTAATTTAAGACACAGAGATTATAGCAAGATGGAAGCCCTTAGTAAAGTTCTTACTACGAAAAAGAAAATGATAACTTTTGTTGTATTTATAACAACAGAAACTGTCTACATTATTGACTGACGTCTCTTGAAATATTTGACAACAGCATAAACTTTACCATATTAGTGTGTATTCCAAAAGTATTTTCTGGCTCTGAGGATAATTAAAGCAGCATAATAGAATATTCTTTCCGCTATTTTTTTAAATTGTAAAAATAGCATCTGTATCTTTCAATCTTAAATTAACGTCAACCATAAAATGGGTTCATCAGTACTCTGTCCATATCTCCATAATTCAAAATCTTTGAAGAGGAAGAAAGCGCAACGCTTTTACTTGATTTAGTGGTTAAAACGTTGAAAATGTTTTTATTAATGAAAAGTTGGTGACATAAGCTTTATGATCAGAATTTTGAACTTAACCACAGCACAAAGATAAAAATATATGTAACACTTTAACATTTTGAGGAAAAATTGTCTGTCTCATTCTCCATTACTAAACTATCTAATGTATTGCAATCATCATATCCATGAACAATGGCAACCAAGATATATGACGTAATGGTATCTGATGTGTCGTTGGGCAGTATGTGAAACGTGGTTGAGACGCAGTGATTGAAAATAAGCCGTCTGCGCTACATAGGTGGACATCAGTGCGGTGTAACCACGTGCCGAATTTAGGTGAAGAGACTCGTGGCCTTTGTGAAGTTTGATAATAGGTTTCTTGGTCAATTCTAAGCTCAGTGTAGTATATTTCTTTATTAAAGCACTTGAAGACCGATAATGTGAAGCACGTCATTCAGTCTCCTGTATCAGTGGGCTACTATGTCATCAATTCTCTCATTGTCATACGGAACAGCCACTAAATAGGAAACTTCCAGACAGATTAAAAATGTGTGCCGGGCCGAGACTCGAACTCGGAATCTTTGCTTTTCGCGGGCAAGTACTCTACCAACCGAGCTACCCAAGCACGACTCACGCCCCGTCCTCACAGCTTTATTTCTGCCAGTACCTCGTCTCCTACCTTCCAAACTTTACAGAAGCTCTCCTGCGAACCTTGCAGAACTAGCACTCCTGAAAGAAAGGATATTGCGGAGACATGGCTTAGCCACAGCCTGGGGGATGTTTCCAGAATGAGATTTTTACTCTTCAGCGGAGTGAGCGCCGATATGAAACTTCCTGTCAGATTAAAACTGTGTGCCGAGCTGAGACTCGAATTTGGGACCTTTGCCTGTCGCTGGCATGTGCTCTACCAAATGAGCTACCCAAGCACGACTCACGCCCCGTCCTCACAGCTTTACTTCTGCCAGTACCTCCTTTCTCAGTCTGGAAACATCCCCCAGGCTGTGGCTAAGCCATGTCTCCGCAATATCCTTTCTTTCAGGAGTGCTAGTTCTGCTAGGTTCGCAGGAGAGCTTCTGTAAAGTGTGGAAGGTAGGAGACGAGGTACTGGCAGAAGTAAAGTTGTGAGGACGGGTCGTGAGTCGCGCTTGGGTGGCTCGGTTGGTAGAGCACTTGCCCGCGAAAGGCAAAGGTCCCGAGTTCGAGTCTCGGCCCGGCACACAGTTTTAATGTGCCAGGAAGTTTTATATCAGCGCACACTCCGCTGCAGAGTGAAAATCTCGTTGTGGAGCCACTAAATAGGATTTCAGACTGATACGGACAGTATGGAATGGCTTCTAATAAGCAATAGAAGTTCTACCAGATACGCAATACTAACGTGAATCATGTCCCAAATAACTGTGAAGCGCAAACCTGTGCTATCTCCCTCGTTCCAGATGGCCACACGCAGCTGAGACACCTGCAAAGCTGGTATGTGCGGACAGTCATTCGATACGATCGGTATGTCACAAACACCTTGCTGCTCAACTGGACGTCTCTGTTGTTAGTAAAGGTACACTCATACACCAGCTGGGATACTTAAAGGTCTGTGCTCCCTGGGTTCACCGCCGCCCAACAGATAACCATAAAGAGCAACGAAGGACCATTTGTGCGAAATCACTTGCGCCTTACGAGGCTGATCATGACAATCTTTCGCCGAACGTCGCCATAGGCGATGAAAAATAAGTTCATCACTTTGAACCGGATACAAAACGGGAATCCATGGAGAGGCGCCACTCCACCTCTCCTCCGAAGGGAAAATTCAAAGAGAATGTAGATGAAGATGAAATTTGAGATATGATACTGCGTGAAGAGTTTGATAGAGCACTGAAAGACCTAACTCGAAACAAGTCCCCGGGAGTAGACAACATTCCATAGAACTACTGACAGCCTTGTGAAAGGCAGTCCTGACAAAACTCTACCATCTGATGAGCAAGATATATGAGACAGACGAAATACCCTCAGACCTCAAGAAGAATATAATAATTCCAATCCCAAAGAAAGCAGGTGTTGACACTTGTGAAAATAACAGAACTATCAGTTTAATAAGCCACTGCTGTAAAATACTAACACGAATTCTTTACAGACGAATGGAAAAACTGGAAGAAGTCGACCTCAGGGAACAGCAGTTTGGATTCCGTAGAAATGATGGAACACGTGAGGCAATACAGACCCTAAGACTTATCTTAGAAGAAAGATTAAGGAAAGGCAAACCTACGTTTCTAGCATTTGTAGACTTAGAGAAAGCTTTTGACGTTGTTGACTGGAATACTCTCTTTCAAATTCTGATGGTGGCATGGGTAAAATACAGGGAGCGAAAGGCTACTTACAATTTGTACAGAAACCTGATGGCAGTTATAAGAGTCGAGGGGCATGAAAGGGAAGCAGTGGTTGGGAAGGGAGTGAGACAGGGTTGTAGCCTCTCCCCGATGTTATTCAATCTGTATATTGAGCAAGCAGTAAAGGAAACAAAAGAAAAAATTGGAGTAGGAGTTAAAATCCCCGGAGAAGAAATAGAAACTATGAGGTTCGCCGATGACATTGTAATTCTGCCAGAGACAGTAAAGGATCTGGAAGAGCAGCTGAACGGATGGACATGGTCTCGAAAGTAGGATATAAGATGACCATCAACAAAAGCAAAACGAGAATAACGGAATGTAATCGAATTAAATCGGGTGATGCTGCGGAAATCAGATAAGGAAATTAGTTTTGCTATTTGGGGAGCAAAATAACTGATGATGGTCGAAGTAGAGAGAATATAAAATGTGGATGGCAATGGCAAGGAAAGCGTTGCTGAAGAAGAGAAATTTGTTAACATCGAGTATAAATTTAAGTGTCAGGAAGTCGTTTCTGGAAGTATTTCTATGGAGTGTAGCCATGTATGGAAGTGAAACATGGACGATAACTAGTTTAGACCAGAAGAGAATAGAAGCGTTCGAAATGTGGTGCTACAGAAGAATGATGAAGATTAGATGGGTAGATCATATAACTAACGAGGAGGTATTGAATAGAAATTTGTGGCACAACTTGACTAGAATAAGGGATCGGTTGGTAGGGCATATTCTGAGGCATCAAGGGATCACCAATTTAGTATCGGCGGAGAACGTGGAGGGTAAAAATTGCAGAGCGAGATCAAGAGATAAATACACTAAACAGACTCATATGGATGTAGGTTGCTGTAGATACTGGGAGATGAACCTTGCACAGGATAGAGTAGCATGGAGTGCTGCATCAAACCAGTCTCTGGACTGAAGACCACAACAACAAACAACACAATACTGGATACACTCAATAATTGTAATTTTGTTTTTCAGTTGAATGAAAGTGCAACTGATATGTTAAGTTGATTGAAGATCAACTTAACACTTGTAGACTCTGCCCCACAATGCTCCATAAGCTTTACAACAAATTGAAATTTTGTTAATTGCTATCGTTCTGGTATTGTAATTTAGTGGTCACCAATGACAACCAAAACTTATCAGACTGAATTTGTTTTATTATAGACGTACTACCGTGAAATTTGGCATTGTCTTCAATTTTGATTAATACTTTCGGTTCAATGGTTTCTGGAGAAAGGTTTCCCGTTTCAAATTGATGCTTTTTGGTCTTTCCGTAAAAAGTGAAGGTTTCCCTACCCCTGTAACATTTCCTGTTCCTCTTTTTTAGTGGGAAATTAACAGAGCTAGCCTAATCAAACCTCTGCTGTATATTGTGTCGTATTCAGGTCTATGTGATCCTTTTTTTTCAGAATAAATTTCAGTCGTCATTTGCACTTACGAGGGTTGATCAGCAGCTTCAGTGATAGTTTCCTATCTGTACCCTGAAGATTTGCAAAAAGCTACTTTCTATGTCTAATGTTCATAGGCAGCAACACTCTCGTATCGGTAGGTTGGTAGTAATGCTCTCTTTCGCATACCAGATGATGGAGGTGATGTGAGAGGAGTAGAACTTCGCAATAAAGTTATGCGTTCTTTTAAACCATACGCCTCCTGAAACATACGAAAAGCTGCAGAAGCGTACGGCGAAGATGCACTGCCTAGTGGAACAGTGTTTATGTGGTTCAAGGCTTTCAAAGAAGGCCGACTTGTCATGTTAAGAAATGTGGGCCCGGTGTTTCGTCTTCTGTTGTCACCGAAGTCAACAGCAATACAGATGCTGTGAATGTTCACGGGGACAGGCAGATAACATTACGTAAGCCCGGTGAAATATAGAGGTTTTCGTTTGGCAGTATCTTTACGAAATGCATGGTCATCTCTATAAGACCCCTCTTTGTGCCCGTTGAGCGCCACGTCTATTGACTCCTGAATAAAAGCCTGTGCGAATGAAGACAAGCAGTGAAGTGCTGCGACTCTTTGCTAATGGCGGGTATACGTTTCTGGTATCGATTGTCATCGGTGATGAGTCGTGACTTCATCATTATTTTCCTGAAGAATAACGAGCCAGCACGGTGTAGAAATCGCCAGCTTCTCAAACACAAGAAAAGACGACAGTAGTCCCACCTGCAAGGGAAACTATCGTGATCACACTTTTTGATTGTCATGGAATGTTTGAGCAGTATGCAGTTCCCCTCATTGCAAGGAAACGATCAGATCTTTCTCATGACCATGGGCGGTCTCACGTCGCAACTCAAGTTCCGTAGTTTCTGGCTCATTTTAACATCAACTGTGTACCGTATCCGCCTTAGAGTTCCCATCTTGCATCCTATATTTTTTGTGTTCCCATCACTAAAGGCAAAGCTTCTTGAGGACTCCGGAGCAGTGTTGAAGAAAAGTGAGGTGATCCTAAAGAAACTGACAAAGAACGGTCTGCACCATGAATTTCTACGTTCTCTTCGTTGGTGTACATTCTACTCACACAACTCTTTAACTGACTGACGATGGTTGATGGAATGACGGGTGTGCATTCTACTTATGTTTACATTTGTCCTCTGTCAACGTGAGCATGTGGATGTGTTCCATTACCCCGAGTACCTTCACTAAGCGCTGGGAGCGTCAACGTCAGTGTTGTCTTCTGTAATTAATAACGTTTTGTTTCAGTGAATTTTACCCTGTGATACATTTTTGAATAGGTCTTTAGGAGAGAAAATGAATTACCGATTAAAAAATACAGGATGCCATTTAAAAACGTCATACCGCTATTCACGTCTTTGTAAAAAATACAAGGCCACAACGAAGGCAATCATGCTGATTGATGTCCCAAAGAACATTTCCTTGAAACATTTTGCTATTTTCATCTGGACAAACAACTATTTAAGGTGGTCAAGATAAATGGGACACCCTGTATATACTACAGTTGCTGATAATTACAGTCATGAATGAAATAGTCTGTCTCTTTTTTATTTTCATGTTAATACTTTGATGTCAATTCTATAAATTATAAATGCAACGTCTATAATCTTGGAATGACCCATTTGGCATTGTATATCGTCCCTGAAAGTTTTACTGTCATTACAACGTGTATAGCTCCTCTCCTGCTTCTTTTTGTTTGATTTACAGTATTCAGCTTCGTATAGATAACGCGTTCTGCGAAAAAAATATATACAAACCATAATTAAAAGGGCAAGGAAATAAAGATTCTGTTGCATCTCTTTATTTTCCTTGTTGCTCCTCTAATGTACGAAAAGTTTGTACCATGCGAACCCTAAAGAATAACGCAGTATTTGCTAGTAAAGCAGCTGTCGGTAGACAGCACGGGAAAAAATAGATGTCGACGATGTATCTTGAAACAAGTAATATTTTCAGCTCAAAAGGTGCATTAGCTGTCAAAAATGACCGCTTTAGGTTTCTTTTATGTTACCAGCTTTGTCAACCTTTTTACGTTTTGTTGTGTCGTGACATAGGATGGAGAGTCAAAGTCAGCCCTCTGAAGTTCCAGGACAAAACATTCATACGGAAACATGCTGCATGCAGTCAGCTTGTTTACCGATAAATAATTTCATACCTCCACATGGTCCTTACTGCAATGGATTATCGTTATTTACTATGTAATGTATGGGTCATACCACAACATTTCTCACTTTCAGAAAATAAGTGTGTATTCATCTTACTATAAAATGAAAAGCTCCTGCGACGCTTACTGTGCGAATTTCTGTGGAGGATAATTATTTCTTTTACAATAAATGCTGTCTGTTGTCATCAAACATCCCTATGAAGATCACCATAGACGAGAATACGGAAGTGGTATTCCAGTTCACAATGTATGCTACACAGTTTCTGAAACAAATTTCTCAAAACAGTTCAAATGGCTCTGAGAACTATGGGACTTAACTTCTAAGGTCATCAGTCCCCTAGAACTTAGAAATACTTAAACCTAACTAACCTAAGGACATCACACACATCCATGCCCGAGGCAACGTTCGAACCTGCGACCGTATCGGTGGCGCGGTTCCAGACTATTGCGCCTAGAACCGCTTGGCCACCCTGGCCGGGCCAAATTTTTCAGACGCAAGTTCTACCATACTTTGAATCCTTTGTAATGTTCTGTAAATTAATACTGAACTATAATTTATAGATCCATACGAAAATATCAGAAGGGGCTATAATGTGAAGCAAATATGAACCTCTCTACCATGTATGTTATAAATACGTGACCTTTTATGAAGCGAAGTGGTACTTACATTCGCAGTGTTAATTCATCTGTGTTTGTCACAATGGGAGGTCGCGACGTTGGGATCATCGATTTACTTCAAACTTTGCACATCTTCAGTACGTCATTAAAACAACATAATGTGCTAGTAGCTTATGGTAATTCCGAGAAAATTACAACAGAAGTTTTAGGCGTCTATTATGCTACTGATGTACCAGTGCGAAGGTGTTGGCTGCAAGAAGTCGTTGTAGACAAGATGTTAGCGTTCGTGCCTTGCAGGACGGGTCGTGGACGAGACGACGGTTGGAATTCCGCAAACACTTATGTTTTAATCTACCTTTTTTCATTACTGGTCACTTTATATACTTTATAGAACGTTTGAGAGGTAATATACTGAAAAAAAAGCCACGTACTTTTTCATGAAACTGTGGTGAATTTCATATGGTATTTGACTGTTTACTATTTGCAATTAAATTATGAAGCATGAGGGACAGGATTGGAAAGCCCAAGTGATACCTCGGTAAATAATGATGAGAATTACGTTACTCACAATCAGCAATATACTATGTCAGAATGAGCCAGGCCACAAGAGTAATGTACAACCACTCGTCGGATGTGCTCTCGGCAGCACACGTTGGAGGGTGGTATTTGTCATACTGACAGGGAGTCATAAACTGAAACTTCATGCAAATACTTCACGCATTCCACGTGTCTTTTAATTATCTTACCTAACAAATGTTCTGTCAATTAAAGAATATGACCAGTGATTAAAAAATTAATTAATAATTAAATTTGAGCAGCAGTCGAATCGTTGCCTCATACTCGTGCGTCTTACGTAGTCTATCACATTTCAGTTGACCACCTTGAGGTTAACGTCCGGCACCTACGCACAGGTACGTAAGCCACATAATAGACGCGCTAAATTTCTTTTGCGATTTTCTCGGAATTGTCAGAGAAGTGCACCTTAGCACTTGCACAGTACGTTGTTTTAATGGTCTGCTAGAGGTGTACAAAGTATGAAGTAAATCCCAACGTCGTGTCCTCAGCTTGTCAGTATTTTGCAGTTTATATGTAGGAATGTACTGGTTGATCAAAATGTCAGTATAAATTTGAAAACTTAATAAACCACGAAATATTTTAGACAGAGAGATAAAAATTGACACACTTGCTTGGAACGACATGGGGTTTTATTAGAACAAAAAAAAAACATATTGCTAGATGAGTGAAAGATCTCTTGCGCGCGTCGTTTGGTGATGATCGTGTGCTCATTTGCCACTTTCGTCATGCTTGGCCTCCCAGGTCCCCAGTCTTCAGTCAGTGCGATTATTGGCTTTGGGGTTACCTGAAGTCGCAAGTGTATCGTGATCAACCGACATCTCTAGGGATGCTGAAAGACAACATCCGACGCCAATGCCTCATCGTAAGTCCGGACATGCTTTACAGTGCTGTTCGCAACGTTATTCCTCGACTATAGCTATTGTTGAGGAATGATGGTGGACATATTGAGCATTTCCTGTAAAGAACTTCATCTTTGCTTTGTCTTACTTTGTTATGCTAATTATTACTATTTTGATCAGATGAAGCGGCATCTGTCGGACATTTTTTGAACATTTGTATTTTTTTTGGTTCTAATAAAACCTCATGTCATTCCAAGCATGTGTGTCTATTTGTACCTCTCTATCTACATTATTCCGTGATTTATTCAGTTTTCAAATTTATACTGAATTTTTGATCACCAGGTAGATTAACTAGTCCAATATACTGTGCTGGTCAGATAAGCTGCAGTACCATGAATTCAGTGCAAGAATGTTATATCCAAGAGTACTAGAAGCTTGGCTAGGCAGACGATTGGCATCTCACTACAACCTCACAAAGAAGTGAAACACTTAATGTACTGCCTCTTTGTAAAGAAAACTTACGCAGCGGTTTTATCATTCAGAAATCGCGCTTGAATATTGTTTGTTTGTGAAAATATTCTGTTACGATTCGTGTAAGAAACCACGTGTCGCAGTTGGACAGTGGCAGAATCGTCGCCAGTCGAGGCTGCAGTTCAGCGATCGACGATAGTCGTGATCCTACGGCGAATAGGTAGTCTATCGGTTCACTCCAGGGTCACAAAACTGTGGGAGAGCTATCCCCCTTAAAATTAGAGTCGGAAGTGTTACGTCGTTGTGTTTCCAGATGAGTCCTTAGCGTAGAGTTCACGATGAACAGAGCCATTTGCGACATTAAAAACAGTGGAAGGTTTAACTGAGCGATACTCGTATGGCGCTGGCCATTTCCAGTGTAGTGGCTGGGCCAGATCATTAAGTAAGGGATGTGGCTTATAAGGCGTAAGAGCGACAAGTGACTGGTCGGCGACTGAGAGGATGTCACTTAGATTTTCCCACGAGGGAGAGGGATGTAAGTAACGAAATACCTGGCTATGGATGCTAGCAGCATGGCGGAGGTCTGATGAAGCGAAGACTAAGACCAGAAACACGAAAATAGCTTCTGGAAGAGTTACAGAAATGCTAAAGACGTCATTGAAACCGCAATGAAGAGACAATTCCTATAACAATATCACTACTTTTGTATCGCAGTTCTTAAATTGCCTATTAATATTTGTATGTGAATCTGACTGTCACGACCGTAACAAAACCTATAGACAAGCTGTAAATGCATACGATAGATCTGTTAACACTTCAGATCTGCTATGAAATGAACATATTTGGCCTGCATATAAAGATACCATCTATTTATTGTAAAAAAAAATACATCTTATGATACTTGAGCGCCAAAAAGACATGTTTCTCCACAGTTATGCGAAAAGATAAGCTACGACAGAAATTATTTATATTACTCTTTTTATTGTTTACGTTCATTTAATAAGAAATTTGTGAGTTTACAGCTACAAGGATGATATTTCAGCAGCGTTGTACACAACCGTCAAGACAAAATAAAGAATGTCTGTTGACTAGCAATCGCAACTGAAGTTTGTGCAGAGCATAATATGTAGTTTTCTGTTCAAAAAATGGCTCTGAGCACTATGGGACTTAACATCTGTGGTCATCAGTCCCCTATAACTTAGAACTACTTAAACCTAACTAACCTAAGGACATCACACACATCCATGCCCGAGGCAGGATTCGAACCTGCGACCGTAGCAGTCTCGCGGTTCCAGACTGAAGCGCCTTTAACCGCACGGCCACACCGGCCGGCCAGTTTTCTGTTAGTATCTTAACAACGTATAACTAAAGAGAAATGATATTCAGCTACGGCTGTATGAAAACAAATATTGTGCTTAGTTGAACTATTTGAAAATCTGTACAGAATTGTATATGGAAGGATGGTCAGGCGTACAGCAGGTCTTTTGACTGAAGAAGTCTGTCACGTGATATGGTAGGCAGACGTGGTAACATGGTTGCTGTTCTTGGTCAGTCATAGTGGTAAGAACTTGTGCGGCCAATCAGTCGCGCTTTTCTTAATTATCTTGGACAGCAGCTGCATTGCACATGGTCATTACAGTGACTCAGTTTGCAAGATGATTTTCTATATTCATTGTCAGTTTAGTCGCCATTGGCTAACGAGCGTTGTTGGTGGTGACCTTATATTTAGGTGAACTTGAGCGAACCGTTGCATGCGGTGAATTTCATCAGATTAACGTTCTGGTGTGCTGCTCAGTGCCATTAGCACATGTTAAAAGTTGCATGTGTAGTTCTGCATGCGCTGACTATACTGCTATATCAAGTCATTTGTTTTGCACTATAAAATATTAATCTCCGTAAGGCCGCCATTCAATATGAAGTGATGAATATTATATCGTACATACTTGATTTAGCAGACCGTTCCTATAATATATTCTACATCTGCACCAATAGTGGAACTGTAAAATCGTCATATCTATCTGTTTGTTTAAACATACTAATCTCCAAACCTACTAGACGAATTTGCATGGAGTGTTCATAGGTAATTTGGGCGTGGCATGAGCAACATACGGGCTTCATTTCATCAAAATCAGATCGAGAGAGAAACGATATCATAATTTAATTTTTTAGTAGCTTCGACCACAGTGACGGCGTAGTGCACCAAAGAACTGACAAACGGCGCTTTTAGTTCCTTAGTACACCGAAGAACCTATAGATACATCTGTTAGTATTTTTTTTACGTTAGTGACAGAAGTATGCTCGAAAGCTTACGTCCGTGACAGACTTAAGCACCACAATCGTATGTTTGCAGACCGTATCGAATTTATTGAGTTTGCGTTGTGTATTAGAAATTAACGAAATTGCTTCGATTCTTTCGAAGGTTTTATTTATATTTTGGCTAGATAAAAATGAATTTCCTGACAAAGCTCGGTTTTTATCGACTGAGGTATGAATCTCTAAAAAGCGACGATATGCAAAGGATCTTTAATTTCCATTGCGTGTAGTTAGTGTTTGATATTTCTGTTTTTGAAATATATTCATTGACTGTTTCTTGGGCTGGGCTTCTCAGATTCAAGAGATTACTTTAGGGCACAACGCAACAGTGCATTACCAGGCCCCAAGACTGGTAATGGGGGCACCAATTTAATATATTGTTGTATGGCCATCCAATCGATAATTGTAAAACATCAAGTTAGTTCATTTGACGATTACTTTCCCTTCACAGTTGTGTTACCATAATGCACCACGATACTTCAAAGTGTATGGGGGGCTATAAGGAGAATGAACGTTGACAGGCTGTATTCTCCATCGTGATTCGGGCACAGCACTAAGCGTGATGTCATGGGATGCCACTGGGTGCGCAACATAATCAACGCCATTTTGAACAGCAGCCATTACATTTTTAATGTCTTTCTGCCGGTGATTGTGCTCTGTTTTCGAGGCTTCGGAGACGTTACCCCTCAATTAGAAAACCAAGATCCCATTATCCCCTTGCCGTTTTGATCTTCTTACATACAGAGAGTGCCTAGCTTTAGCCTTTTACAACACATTCTTGGCTACTTGTAATGCCTGGTCAACGTCTGGCTATTAGCTGTCACGTCTTATTGTGGTACACACTGCACCTGATGGACACTGTTATGAAATTGAACCAAAATGGAACGACACGCCCGAGACTATTGGTCACTGCGAAGTTCGATGTACTGCCCAACCACGTATGGGATATTCTTGCTGTTGGAGGCGACAGCTCTGTGTATCAAATTTCACAAACTACACTTCACCCACACGTAGTACGCAGTCCAGTCACATTAATGTGATCATCGCCTAGGTTCGGTGTCAACGTGCAATAACCGTTGAAGGTGCCAGGTTCCACTATCTGTGGAGAGCATATAAAGCGGCTCCGGATACGCAGGGAAACCGTGCAGTTGGTGTCGTAATGCGGAAACACAGCGAACAATCTGACGTCCACAAGGGAACAATCATTGGCTTTCGGACCAAAGATGGAGGCATTTCCGAAGCAGCTATGAGTGTAAACTGTCCGCGTGCAGCCGTCGTTCAGATATACCGTGTATGAGCGAAAGACGCTCAAGAATTGGCGCCGTAGCTACTATGGTGCACCACGGGCCATTGATGACAGGGGAGGATGATAGCTGTGGAGATCTATAGTGGCAAGTAACAGTTGAATTCAATGATGAGCCAGGGTGCCACCAATAGCGTCCCCTCAACAACCGTTCAGTGAAAGTTGCTGCGTGTGGATCTCTGCAGCAGGCACCTGGCTGTTTCACCCATGCTAACTGCTACTCATTGGCTACGAAGGCTGGAATTCGCTCGCCAATGTCGCAACCGGACGTCCACTGATTGGCGAAAGGTCGTCTTTTCAGATGAATTACGTTTTGTGGTCCATCTGACTGATGGTCGTTGGCGTGTACGATGTAAAATGTTTGAAAGCAAACACAATGCAACAGTCGTCTGAAGGGTCCAGGCCGGAGGAGGAAACGTTATTCTCAGGGGAATGTTTAGTGGCATTCCATGGGTGGTTTTATTATTACGGGAGGAGCAGTGAATCAACACGTGTATGCATCTAGGCTTAGGGACCATGGCTACCCCCACGTGTAGCTTGTTTTTGCCTCGGCACAATAACATATACAAGCAGGAAAGTGCAGCGTGTCACACGGCTCGCAGTGTGCGTACCAGGCTTGAAGAGCACCGCAGTGGGTTTACCGCACTTCGATGGCAACCAAACTCTCCATATTTAAACCCAATCGAGAATCTGTGGGAACGCTCAATCGTGCTTTTCGCGCATTTGATCCTCGTCCGATTAACCTAGCGCAGCTGGCCACGCCACTGGAGTGACCATGGCTTCACAACTCTCTCGCTAGCTTCCAGAACGTAACTGACTCTCTTCCTGGGCGCGTCTCAGTGGTTCGCCCTGCAAAAAGTAGATATTCGGGCTTTTGACGGACGGCCACGGTAATACGACAAGACCCTTCATTTAATCATGCAGTCTTCCTACTCCACTACATACGCACAATTTTGGTTGTTTTGTAACGTTCCTTTTGTTGAAATTCTATTTACCAGCAGGGAATTGTCAGGCATAGTCCGCTACTGAGCTAAAGAAGATTCTGTCTGCTTACCTTTAGTATTTCATGGCTCAGTTTTTATCAGATGTCAGTTGCAAGTGAGCTATCTTCTACCACTAATTAAACTTCTTCACGTAACTTAAAAATGAAAACTGCTGTTTCAAGAATTAAGTTTGACAGTGACCTTAATTTTACATATTGTAACCCATATACAGTGACCTATGTAAAAAAAAAAAAACTGTACCATATCATACCATTGTCATCCTCCAAATCTTAAACAAATTTGAGCACAATTGCGTGAATCTTTCGGATAATAGTTACACTGCGAGATGCGCTCAGAATTCTTAATAGCGCAGCTAACAGCTACTGGTGAGAGGCCGATATTACGTTAGTTTCCTTCACGCCACTCTCTTCCTGGGCGCGTCTCAGTGGTTCGCCCTGCAAAAAGTAGATATTCGGGCTTTTGACGGACGGCCACGGTAATACGACAAGACCCTTCATTTAATCATGCAGTCTTCCTACTCCACTACATACGCACAATTTTGGTTGTTTTGTAACGTTCCTTTTGTTGAAATTCTATTTACCAGCAGGGAATTGTCAGGCATAGTCCGCTACTTAGCTAAAGAAGATTCTATCTGCTTACCTTTAGTAATTCATGGCTCAGTTTTTATCAGATGTCAGTTGCAAGTGAGCTATCTTCTACCACTAATTAAACTTCTACACGTAACTTAAAAATGAAAACTGCTGTTTCAAGAATTAAGTTTGACAGTGACCTTAATTTTACATATTGTAACCCATATACAGTGACCTATGTAAAAAATACTGTACCATATCATACCATTGTCATCCTCCAATTCTTAAACAAATTTGAGCAAAATTGCGTGAATCTTTCGGATAATAGTTACACTGCGAGATGCGTTCAGAATTCTTAATAGCGCAGCTAACAGCTACTGGTGAGAGGCCGATATTACGTTAGTTGCCTTCACGCCCCTAAGATTGAGATATGATTCTCGTTACTCATTCCACTTTTTACAGAATGTGTGGAATGTAATCGTCTGTTTAGAAACAAATTCTTACAAAAGTGGTATTTTACGAATTTATGGCGGGGAAACGATCGCTTTAAAGGAATTCTCTGTAAAGTTTTAACTGTAACAAAAGGTTTGACAATGACATTTCGTCCAATTAAGAAAACTGCACGATGACGGTATCTTCTGAAGCTTTCGATGTCACCTAAGATTTTTATTAACTGAAAAATAACTAAAACTTCTGTGTACGTAAATGAATATATAATCTCGTCCTCATTTTAATGTAGCAAGTTGATGATAAAAAGCACCGATAAGAAAAGGGAATAGTTTGAAAGATTAATGTAATCACTGACAAATCAGTGCTTTGCAAACGGTGAAAAGGGCATCGCGACAGATAGCGGTTCTAAACCGCTAAAGGGGACGCGAAAATAATTGTGCACTTGGGATAGTTAACAACATTTGTGACAATATTGAGGGCATAAGTTAGGTATAGCTATTAAATAAGAAAATTGTCCTAAAAGATTTATTTTTTACTATGTATTGAGCACTGTGAAAAATGTGGCGCAATCAACGACAATAAGAGATGGTACTGTAAAAAAGACTGGATGTAATATGTTATAACTGAAAAGAAATAATTATACTTATCTTCATTTAATAATTTCACGTACGAATCAACGCCAACGGAAGCTATACATAATCAAGCGGAGGTAAGCATCGTCCAGTAAGTAACACAAAGTAAATTATGCGCTAGTGTAGCAGAATACTTCCTCAAGGTAGAATATAAGTAGACGGTATTTCAAAATAAAGTCTCGGGAATATCAATGATCATGATAAAGTCTGCACATCGCAGATTATTTCACTCACGTTCCACTGCAGTCAGGTTACTCATACGAACAGAAACAAAAAAGTCTGCCTCACAAATGAACGTTAAAAAATTAACACTTACAATATTACAAACACAAAAAAACAGAAAACTGCTAGTTATAATGCGAACAAAATTTGTGACATAAAATGTAGACTGCTTCAATCACCGAGATGTGTTGTTATGGAAGGTGAGTTCCATAGTATGCAGTGATTAATATTCAATTGACCACTGAATCGCAGCCATTATCAAGTGTGTTTGTTGAGTGCTCATATTGGCAGCACTGGAAGACGGCTAAACGTGCCTTGCTGCTCAACAGTAGAAATTCAGTGTCTCTTTGTCTCCCCATAGAATTACAGTCATTTGAGGAACAAGACTATCTACATTTCATAGCTACTTATTCTGGTCGTTAATGGTACAGAAACTGTGGGCGGTACCTTGGCTTGAGATGGTTGGTCGTAGTTGTGCGTTATGGAGACATTGTCACCGGATGACAAGGCAGTTCTGAAGAGCTTTGATTTTGCAGTTTTGTAACATCCATTTATGAATCTGGCGACTTCCCGTCGATACAGGAAGTAACCGAGTGTCCTGTACTGTGTACGTTTCGTATTATAGCGTAAGATTTGTGTGGAGTGAGCAGAAATTCATCGAGCGTGGGTTAAATATAAATAGCGTCATTGAGAGGCGTTATAATATCACAAAAATTTAAACGACACGAACGGGAACCTTGACAGTTAATATGAATAAAAGAAATATATTCCGCCCAGGGATAATTATTTAAAATGGCCACAGCACGAAATAATAATAACACAAATAAATTAATCCAAGCAGATACAATATTATTTAACGTGTTGGTGAACCCGGGAGACGTAGAAGCGGGACACCAATCAAGAACAGATACCACAATGTGAGCTGGAGTAAGTTTATAAGCAAGAGTCCCGAATAACACTGCGCGCTAAAAACGATCAACTGTTACAGAAAGAGACAAGCTCTATTACCATCGACTCCACCATACATCCAACTAGTGCTATGGACAACACTGTTACAAAGAGCTACCTAATACATCGCTAAAGGAAAGAAACACAATATACATAACCTTACGGCTAAACAATGATTGAATCTCGCTTTCAGTGTGAATACTCAAAATCAAAAAACTATGTTAAGCACCATAACCACGCCATGTGATGCAGGATTCACAATTTGTAATGGCCACACAGTGAAAACAGCACAACGCTCACAAAATTACTTCGCTATGTTTTGTACCCACCTCACACTTGAGATGGCGGTTATAGTCGAAACAACCGGTTTACTGGCTTTCACTGCAGTTTAACCTGACTGCTCAAACCACCCAAAATTCTGAAGTAACCACGTTTCGTTGTTGTAATCCTATTACTTCCTGTAATAAATGTAGGAATCGACCAAAAATTGAAAAAACAATTTTGACTTTGAGCTTCAAGGCAAATAGAATCAAAATATTAAATGAAACTGGCAAATAAGTAAAAACTTTTTTCGTCTACCGTTTGCTGCTTTTCTCGTAAAGGGATAAGTGGCTGCATATTGCAAGAAAGCAACAGTTTTGTCCAATTGAGCCCTATTTTTGGATCTCTTCTCAAAAATCATGTTGTAATCGGCGAATTACGAATAGTCAGTGCTAAAAGATGAAAGCTGAAGTTGAAGAATCTTTTTCGTGGTAATTTGTCTATTTTCATGAACTCCAAGCAAATAAAGAAATATTAAGTAGACACAGGCAGCAAATCAGCTACTTTCTCTTTTTGTTGTACAGTATGAATGAACTGTTGTTAAGTTTTTATTCTATTATTGTTATTATTATTTCCTTTCTGTATTATTACTTGTTAGAAATGACGGGCAAATTTATAGTCTTTGTAAGCAGATGAAGCAATGCACTTTATTGGTGCGTCAGTTGGTAAAAATATGTCGAGACTAGGTTGGTGCCATTATGCAATACAACAGATGTCCGACGACGGCAGCTAGAAAGTGCCATACAAACCAGATGGGCAACAAGTACATTACAGTTTCAGCAGTGCTATTCCAGTTCTTATGCCATTTATTTGCTGTTCATTTCTGTCGCCATTGTCCATAAGAACTCATCACTTTACCCATTTTCTACAAATTTAGTATTTCATCGAATGCCAATTTTTCGTATAAAAACTACTACTTTTACAAAAAGGTTTATTTAAAAATGTAAAATTTTAGCAGTGATGCTATGGCTGATTGATATTTCACTTGTTTTATTCGGTTACTAAAGTGCGCGTCATATATCTTAGCGGCCGAGTTTAGGTTCGTTCTGCGCATCTGACGTGACAAAACACAGTCAGCCAATGAACAGTGAACGACATTGCCAGATCTCGACTGCAGTGCAAGGCACGGACGAGTGTCTTCAGTTTTAGAAACGTTCCGTCATAAATAAAGTAATAGAACAAAAGCAATGTCTTGATAGCAGACTTTCTTTTATAGAAAGTTTGGAAAAAGCATTCTTTATACCAATTGCTTCATATTCTATTAATTAAACAAAACAAGCAATAAGACTCCTAATTCAGGCGATAGCAAGGAAAGGTGTTTGTTTCAATCTCACGAACTGCTTTTTCGCAATAAAGAACAGCGGTAATTGTTTATTTCCTATTGTACTTCGACGAAGCGTGAGTAATTCATAGTCATACCAACAGTGTTTATAAGTAGTTGCGTGAGGTGTTACACTCCTTATGGAGTTAATTTGTTCGATGAGCTGAGGTAGCGGAACGGTTGAGGTGTTGGGCTGCCAAGTGAAAGGTTATGAGTTCAAACCTTGTGTGGTGCGTAAAATTTTCTTTATTTAAAAACAATATTGGAGTGCCTTACTTCACGAATTTTATTCGTTTGAATGAAATTTCTAGTGCTTTGCCTCTTCATTAACTTTTTCGCTGCTGCAGACACGTGCTCCCCGCATTCCGCGCTGTGCGCGATTTTGTCATCACTGCACTTCTTGCCTGTGCAGACACATGGTGTTCCCACTGCTTTGACACACTTATCATTCGATTTCACAAAAACTATTTGGCCAAAAAATTTGATTTTTACACGTCTTCTTGACTGATACCTTCCCCCCATGAATGACTTAATTTTGTTTTGATGTGCAGCATTAAATGTAGTAAACCATAATTTTGAAGAGTTTGCAGAGGTAAAAGTCCATAGCATATACTTTCCGTATGGTCGATTTTAGTTGCCACAATGTTGAGGATGAAATGTGGACAAGATACCTAAATTTCATATAATATATACTGTATAACAATATCTCATTTAATTTAAGTACCACATAGGTGTCGTATGTAATATTGAGAAATATTCCGTCTTTCGCGACTGTAATAAAAGATTTATTGACACACGGCGCGTTTGGCTTTATTTTAAAGCACTTCCATCGGTGAATGGTATGGCACATACACAATGGTATTCATGTTCTATTTCTTGTTTTTGTTCCACAGTCGCAGTTTTACCAGTGGTATTGAAATATATCCCTCTTCTGCAACTGTAATAAGCGACTTATTTAGACCAGACGCGTTTCTCTCTTTTGAAGCATCGTAAGAGGACTGTACTTTGTGTCCTCCATTGCCAAGTCACCTTTCGTAGTTTTGTGCTGCGGTACACAATATTCAACGTTTGTGTTGGCTCATCAGTGTTTTAGCAAATAAATGCTGTTTGTGTGTGCCACACACAAAATTATATTTGACATAGCTCTGAGCACTTCACTGCCAGACGGTATATTCAAGTACTAATGTTTTTGTAAGTCCACAGTTTTGTTTAATGTATTTTGTCTACTTCCTTTTGATTGATTGAAGTGCTTTAAAATAAAGCCAAACGTGCCCAGTGTAAGTAAAACTTTTGTTACAGTCGCGAAAGGTGGAATATTTCTCAATATTACATACGACACTTATGTGGTACTTAAATTAAACGAAATATATAGGTATCTTGTCCACATTTCATTCTCAACATTGTGGCAACTAAAATCGACCATCCGGAAAGTATACTCTATGGACTTTACCTCTGCAAACTCTTCAAAATTTCGTGCAATGGTTTACTATATTTAATGCTGCATAATAATTGCGTTGAACATCGAAACAAAATTAAGTCATTTATGCGGGGAAGGTATCAGTCAAGAAGATAGGTAAAAATCTAATTTTTGAGCCAAATAGTTTTTGTGGAATCGAATGATGATAAGTGTCAAAGCAGTCGGAACACAATGTGTCTGCACAGGCGAGCAGTGCAGTGAGAAAATCGCCCACAGCGCGGAATGCAGGGAGCACGTCTTTGTAGCAGCGAAAGGGTTAGTGCAGCCGTGGTGGCTTTACTTCATGAACTGCGCGCTCCCCCCTAAACGTAAGCTTGCGAACTATGTTATACTATGGCGCTGCTTCTCTTGGCGCGTGCGTCGTGTGCAACTGGCAACGCAGCAATCTCCCGCGTCTAGGCGGGCATGAGCGAGCCGCCAAGATAAAAGAATTGAACTATAGTAACAGATAAGAAACACTTGTCATGACCGAGACGAAACACATACCGAAATATATCGGTTATTCAGAACTAAAATGCTGCTATCGGTTTTACCCGGCCGGATTTTCTATCCCTGACACACACTAGCTTGACCTGACAAAGCCTGTCAGCTGCGCACAAATAACTGTGGGTCAAAAGAGCACCACACTTGGTGCTCTGTACACGTCTGCAGTAACCAAACACTTCGCTCTTCCTCGTTCCTGGCTGTGGGCTGCCATCTTCATCTAGACACTTGGAAAAGACACCATCCGCTTTCCAAGTAAGTGATGTACATGTAAACCTGTAATGACACTCCACACGCTGTCTGGCTCCATCCCACACCACCCCTCATTTCAGTCTCTTCCTCCTTCCGTCTCGCTTGCTGGCAGTCAACAACCTTCTCTCCTCCAACCAGAGGACCGTGGCGGCTACTTCTGCCAGTAACTGCAAACTCGAAACGAGAGTTGTCAGTATCCCGATGCAGTTCGGCGTCACCTCATGACTTGTCAGTCACTGGACACCGCGGCCTCCGGTGATGGCTCAGGTTGACATCCATGGTCATCCGGAGCCACACCAACGCCTTTGCCTGGTGATACGCCACAGGATTGTCGGTAGCTTCCACAGCTCTGACATCTGGATGAGTTTGACATACTTCACCATACAGCAGACTGCCTTTCCATTCCGTCGCGTCAACGAAGGTAGCCTCGGTGTGGCACTCTAGCAAATCGCACGCTGCCAAACGTGTACTGTGGTGTGACAAGAGCACTTCACAAGTGCAGTCGCGCCACGCAGCAAGCGGAAAGAGAGCCATGCGGCGAAATTTCACTTTCGCAGCATAGTTTACAGCCACAGAAACGACTATTATCTGTATTATACACTTTATTATTTTGCACTTCATTCTAAAGCAGAATAACGCATGATTTCACTGAGCCGTGTGGTGCATCATGTTGTAGCTTCCCTCGAGCACATATCTATATTTTTGATTCTCTACGTCTCATTTTAGAGTGCTGATGCATTACAGGGCTAGGCTCTTTGCAGGCAAACATTTGGGAAGCTGGCAGTGGGGCAGAAGGAGTCCCAGTTTATGGGAATTTAATGGGGGGGGGGGTGTATCCAGTTCCGGCATTCGCCTTAAAAAGAAGGAAAACTGTCGACATCATTAGTCAGAGCAGGGTTATTGGACCTAACTGTAATTTAGTTCTGGCACGATGTGTCACAAAACTATAAAACAATTTTGCAGTCTGTATAATGCAGATATTGCAAAATTATTTTACATGGTAAGACAGGTCAAAAAGGCGATAATAATAATGTCTTTTCCCCTGCGGGACTCACAGAAAGTGTGCGAGCACTAACGGACGCGAACGCGATAACATATGGACGTTGCATTGTTCCGGAAGGCATGCGTGGATAGTCGAACTGTTAAGTCTTGTAAAAGTAGAAAAGCCTAGTTTTACGATCTTATTTAAGTATACACAGGCTAAAGCCGAAAACCTACTTGACAAGCAAGGCGATGTGAGCTGTGACCAATAGATGGCGGCAAGATTTTGCCGCAGGAGAATTAATTAATTTTTCAATAAATTGTAATTAGATCAGAGGGTAGTGACAAGTGCTTTTACATATACCAGGTAAACATCGTTGATCATACGTTCCTTTCGTTACTTTTACGTGATTTTTTTAGTAGAAATTATTTTCTATTTTTCAGAAATCAGAAAATAAATATGGACTTCAACTGCTATACAAGCAATAGCAAGCAGCCAAACGTTACTGAAATAATCAAAAAATGGAATTTTTATTTTTACTGTTTATTAAAACGTGTTTATCATGTGAATAGCCTCATATCATGCAGGGTCAAAATATGGCTATTATGATATAGTTTATGAACATATGGTATCTCATCAAAAGTATTCAGACAATACGTGGGGTGCGTCCACCATTTACTTTTCTGACAGAATGAACTCTTCTGGGGCCACTTTCAGTGAGGTGTAGTGGAAGACTGGTAGCCCATTCTTTCGCAAGAGCCGGAAACCTTCGCGGTTCCACTTCACAATCACTTCAGCAACAGTCGCCTTGGGCAGCTTTAGAGTGTTTGAAATATCCCTGACGCATTTGCATCCCAGGTGACATCCAATGACCAGTCCACGTTCGAAGTCGCTGAGCTCTCCAGACCAACCTATTCAGCTGTCACTGCTTCTCTATTGACAACACAATAATCCCTGCGTCCTTGTAATCTGCCGGATCCGCCTCTCGTGACGACTAGTGATCAGTTCTGCATTACTTACTGGCGACCGGATGATGGTGGTCAGATTGTGTATGTGAGCAGGGTGCATAGCAGCTCTGTACCGAGTGGAACTATTAGTATTGGTATAAGATCCTCCCCTTGAAATGAAACAGAGCAGTTAGGTTATCCGCAGGGTCATACATTTTCTCCCCCCCACCCCCACCCCCAAGCTATAGTTACACTAGTGATATATTTGCAGTAGGCAGGGTGTAAACCGTAAGGCGGACGAATATGTCGGCAATTCCTACCGTCCAAGAGGGATTACACTACCACTTGCTTGAAACACATGTAAATGAACGCATTTTCCTGTGGAGCCATCTTTGACTGGCAGCGCGAGTTCATCAGACGAGACTTACCCGAAACACGTACTATGCATATATTGTTTAGTCAAGTTTACCGCCAAACAACTGACGACAGCAGGATATGCTTGAATGAAAAACGTGCCACACGTTGATTTAATGTGTCAGATTAGTATTCTATTTCAATTTTTGCAATTTCTTTACATTATTCCTGGTCTTTATACCGACATTACTGTCAATTAGTTGTGCACGTTCCTAAAGATCGATGGTTTACAGGGACTGTCAGTTGTGTTCTTTGTTTAGTGAACACTGGAAGCGACATGTTGGGCTCGGTGCTGAATCAGCACAAGTTCTTTCAGTGAATTCATTGTGTTATCATTGTACACTATTACAGTAACAAACACTTACCTGTTTCATGCAACTGAGTGTGAAGTTACTTTACAGCTGTCTAAGCTGCCTGATGGCTAGTAATTATGGTACATTCCTGCTTTGGATAGCGCCGTTTCAATAATATATATGAGGTTCATTCAAATGAAACCTGGCCTCGACCTCCAAAATGCCTATGACCGCATATGGCACATGGGTCTCCTCTTTAAATTCCAAACCTACGCCCTAACAACCAGTTTTGCTCATCTGGTCGCTTTCTTCTTCTCATGCCGTCCTTCCTATGTCATCCTTCAAGACACCAACTCCTGTAGCTGTTGTTCTACCGCTGGTGTCCCCCAGGGCTCCGTCCTCTCCCCTCCCCTCTATCTCCTGTACACTGCCGATATGCCCAAGCCACCCTCACCTGTCCACCTCCATCCTGGCTCTCTATCCTACCCTGCAATGGCCCAAAACACCCTCCAAACCCACCTTGACCATCACTTGGTGTAACCAGTGGTTCCTTTGTATGAACACCTCCAAAACCCAGACAATCATTATAGGGCACACCACCCACTCCTTCCATCTCCATGATTTCTACCTAACCATTCATGGTTGTCCCATCCAGCTCACCCCCACACTGAGATACTAGGCCTTATTCTCGATCATCACCTCACCTGGACCCGTCATCTCCTGACCATCGAACAGAAAGTGCTTCCCACCTCCGCCTCCTGAAACTCCTGTCTGGCCAGATGTGGGGCTTGCATCCTTCCATCATCCTCCACACCAACAGATCCATCATCGGTCCAATTCTCTGTTATACGAGTGGAGCCTGTATCTCGCCCCCACTCCTCCCACTCTTATAATGCCCTCCAAATCCTAGAACACCACTCGCTCCATCTTGCCTTCTGTATATGCCTTCCTTACCCCACACGACTCCTGTATGTCCCCCACTTCCTCAACATCTCTTTATCCTTTACACTGACCACAGGCTTGATCCCCACCCCCAGGTTTTCTCCTTCCTCTCCACCCCCACTATTGCTGTTTCCTTCCCTCTCTCCACCTCCACACCCTCCATCTCCTTCATAAGGGCAATTTCCAGCACCCGCCCCCTCTCCTGGATGTTGAACTTCCTACCATCTGTAGCCTGGCTGTGTTGCCCCTCATCCCCAGGGCTCCGCTTTTCCTCTCCCCTCCTTCTCCCAGAGCGGTTTTCCTCCTTCCCCCACCCCTGAGTTCCTGCATCCCCTACTCAGCTGTTTTTCTCTCCCATCCCTTCGCTCCCCAGCCCCCTTTCAGCATGCCCCCCACTTCATCTCCCCTTTTCTCCCCTCCTCCTCACCTCCTCTCCCTTCTTCCTAGTACCCCACCCCTGGCAGATCCCCCCACGTTTTTATTCATCATCAAGTGTGCTGCATTAATGCTGTGTCCGCTGCCATTCAACAGTGTCATCAGTGATGTGGTTTTAATTGTGTGCTCGACCTGTGTATAGTCAATGATTGTTACGTGCTGTGCTGTTTAAATCGTTCTGCGACTTTTTATGTTCTGGCCATCCTTTGCCTGGTGCCTTTTAATCCTTACAGTACGTGTCTATGTGTGTACAACACTTTTTAAGATTTGTACCTCCATTTTACAGTCCCCAACTTTTGTATGCTCTCTTATGCTCCGCCTTTTTTGTTTCTATGTGCCGCCATGTTTTCTTCTCTATATTGTTTTAAATGTGTTCCTGTCTACTTGTAATGATTTGACTGCAGAGCTATGCAGCTGCCAGCCCGTCCCAGATGGTGAATTGGAAATACAACACAGAAACGAAATAAAAGGGAATGGAACCTGGTCAGTGCGTCTACCTGTGCCTTACACGTAAGGTGGCACCACGTAACTGCGGGTATGGTGGCGCCGAGTATTGGTAGAGAGACTGCCGCATGCGTACCGTATGATGCTGCATAGCGCCAGTGTGGTTTCACCCTGAAGAGAAGGTGGTCACACAAATAACGACGAGTGATTCGATTTTTGGCGGTGGAGGGTCATCCTGCAGACATCTATTTAAGGATCTAGGGATCCTCACAGTAACCTCACAGTACATATATTTACTTATGAAATTTTTTGTTAATAATCGAACCCAGTTCAAAAGTAATAGCAGTGTGCATAGCTATAACACCAGGAGAAAGGATGATCTTCACTATGCAGGGTTAAATCTGACTTTGGCACAGAAAGGGGAAAATAATGCTGCCACAAAAGTCTTTGGTCACCGACCAAACAGCATCAAAAGCAGACAGATAGCCAAACAAAATTTAAAAATTAATTAAAAGAATATCTAGATGACAACTCTTTCTACTCATTGGCTGAATTTTTAGGTATAAACTAAGGGAGGGGGAGAAAACCAACTTAAACATTAGTGTCATGCAATATTTTGTGTAATGTAATATCTTGTACAGACATCTTTTATTAACGTGACACGTTCCGCATCATTACGAAGTGTCGTATTCATGATCTATGGAACAAGTATTAATCTAATCTGAACTAATCTAATCGACGGATGAAGGATGTGTAGGGTGAATACAGTCTGAGACGTTCAAGCGTTGTGGAATGGCGCAAACGATTCCTTGAGGAGTGCGGGTCACTTCAAGACGATGCTCGTCCTGGACAGGCTCATCGTGTAATCGCACCGGTAATGGTTGCCGAAGTGAATGATTTAGTCTTGGACAACCGCAGAAACAACGTGGACGAGATCCATAGGTTACAGGGTATTAGCGTGGGCATGATGTCCAATGGCGTTCTCCTCTTGCATGATAATGTCCGACCACACACGACCATTGCGGTGAATACGACATTGCAGCAGTTTCGGTGAGAAACGCTGGAACATCCACTGTACAGTCCCGGTCTTTCACGGTGTGACTTTCATGTGTTTGGACCTCTAAAACAAGGTGTTCACTGACATCGATTCGTAACGGACGTATGTGATTGGGTCCAGGCCTAGAACCGACAGCAACGTACTCGTTTCTTCGAGAATGGAACTGACCTGCTAGTGTCGCATTGGGACAAATGTGCCAACAGTTTTGGCTACTATTTTTGAGTATGTGTATTGTGTATAACTACATTTTTAAGTTAATAAAATCGTTACCGTTACTTTACACTAGTGAACGGGTTTCATTTGAATGCCACTTATATTTCCTCTCTTTGGCTGCACAGTGCATTTCACTATAAGACTACGTTAATTAAACATCCACACAAAACATGTCTTTACACCTGTTATAGGTCAAATAAATCTTAATGTTTGTGATTTAATTCTTAATGATCATGAATTTTCTGTTAAGTTACAACGAAAGGTGAAAATGTAATTTTTATGTAACAGTATAATTGTTATTAAAACTGTTTTGTTGTTCCCTGTTAGCGAAATTTCAATATTATGTTGTCTGATACAGTAGTCTTGAGAATAGGCGCGGTTTGTGAAACAACTTTAGGATGAAGGGCGATATGTAAAACAGAGCACTATACAGTGGCTGACAAGTATGATCCTTCTGTTCTTGCCGTGTCATTTTGTTAGTGTAACCAATATCTGTGTACGTCGTGAGTTTGTGCAATGATATGTCCAGTTTCGACTGTGCTAGAAGTCATCTACTTATCATAAAATGTAATTACAAAGTGAGGCACGTCACATGTTTTACAATCAAAGGGCGACTATGAGTCAGCCAGCTATATACCTTAGTGCTACTTCAGTAATACTCGATAATTCTACGTAACAGCACCATATTGAGTTCAGTTTGTGTCTTATATGAGAACAATTACGCAAGATATTACGATGTTTTATTCGATGTTTGTCCACACGGACAGTAGGACCCCACCAGAGTATTTCAGAAATTTGCACTGATATGATTGCTATATTTCTATGTCTTTTGGTATAAAATGTTAGTGTTTAATCAAGATACTTATACTTCATTTCTGAGAAAAAAGCGCATGACGGCAATAGAAAGTGACACAGCTACAATCGTTTCTTTTAATTCAGTTTATGAACTCATTACCAACATTAATAGCTGACGCTAAACATACCTAAATTATACAAATATATCATCCCTGTGAGTACGTGAAAATGTAATTTTATGTACATTTTGAATGGAACAAAATGGCCTTAACTAATCAAACCAAGGTAAGAGGTGAAGCACGTTACAAAACATCCTCAATAACTAATCTAATCGTATTATGTACGCTCTGGATTACTGTGATTTTTTAATGTGATCAGGTACATCGCCGGTCGCGGTGGCCAGCGGTTCTAGGCGCTTCAGTCCGGAACCACTCTGCTGCGGCGGTAGGAGGTTCGAATTCTGCCTCGGGCATGGACGTTGTGATGTCCTTAGATTAGTTAGGTTTCAGTAGTTCTAAGTCTAGGGGACTGATGACGTCAGATGTTAAGTCGTATAGTGCTTAGAGCCACTTGAACCATCAGATACATCAGCAGACGAAGCTCGTAGCCTTAAATTCAATCATGTTACAATGGCACTCAGAGGAGTAAAGAGGAGGTTTCGGATGTTGAAGTCTGAAGCAGTGTTGAGGTCTGAAGCAATGTTCTGGAATGGAATGTAGGTATGGGATGATCTGTTTCAGGGGTTACCTGATAAGAAAGCTCTCTCTCTCTCTCTCTCTCTCTCTCTCTCTCTCTCTCTCTATATATATATATATATATATATATATATAGGGTAAGTCACCTAACATTACCGCTGGATATATTTCGTTAACCACATCAAATACTGACGAATCGATTCCACAGACCGAACGTGAGGAGTGGGGCTAGTGTAATTGGTTAATACAAGCCATAAAAAATGCACGGAAGTATGTTTTTTAACACAAACCTACGTTTTTTAAACGAAACCCTGTTAGTTTTGTTAGCACATCTGAACATATAAACAAATACGTAATCAGTGCCGTTTGTTGCATTGTAAAATGATAATTACATGCGGAGATACTGTAACCTAAAGTTGACGCTTGAGTACCACTCCTCCGCTGTTCGATCGTGTGTATCGGAGAGCACCGAATTACGTAGGGATCCAAAGGGAACGGTGATGGACCTTAGGTACAGAAGAGACTGGAACAGCACATTACGTCCACATGCTAACACCTTTTTATTGGTCTTTTTGACTGACGCACATGTACATTACCATGAGGGGTGAGGTACACGTACACACGTGATTTCTGTTTTCAGTTACGGAGTGGAATAGAGTGTGTCCCGACATGTCAGTCCAATAGATGTTCAATGTGGTGGCCATCATTTGCTGCACACAATTGCAATCTCTGGCGTAATGAATGTCGTACACGCCGCAGTACATCTGGTGTAATGTCGCCGCAGGCTGCCACAATACGTTGTTTCATATCCTCTCGGGTTGTAGGCACATCACGGTACACATTCTCCTTTAACGTACCCCACAGAAAGAAATCCAGAGGTGTAAGATCAGGTGAACGGGCTGGCCAATTTATGCCCGTGTTTGTTACAACACGCTACTGAACGTCGGAGGTTTCAAGCGTCAACTTTAGGTTACAATATCTCCGGATGTAATTAGCATTTTACAATGCAACAAACGGCACTGATTACGTATTTGTTTATATGTTCAGATGTGTGTGTGTGTGTGTGTGTGTGTGTGTGTGTGTGTGTGTGTGTGTGTGTGTGTGTGTGAGAGAGAGAGAGAGAGAGAGAGAGAGAGAGAGAGAGAGAGAGAGTGAGTTCATTTGTGTGCTTATGCAGACGGAAGAATCAAAGCTAGTCAATTTCACCCTTTTACTGCGTGTAATTGAATTTCTCAGAACTGAAAGTGCACTATGGTGGAACATGTAAGGCCTGTACCCAAGGATACACGACCATCTCTTTCCCACTAGATCAAGTTCTGCGCATTGCAGATGAAAACTGGAGAACACACGCGTACTCCCAATTTATGTAGTAATTTGTGGAAATTTACGTACTGTTACGACAGGGAGGGCTCATAATAGGTAGGATCTGTAAAACTCGTGCACTGGTCATGGGCTGAAGGCAGGCAGAACAACATCAGATTCGTTCCAGCTCTGGTCGATAATACCTGGGTGTAAGTTTTCAGATGGTAACAGCTTATTACGAAATACGAGATAATATCAGACTCCAGTGTCACGAAGAATAATGCACAATCGAATTTAAACACAAATCTAACAAAAGAAAAATATTTAGCATATATCCAGTATGAGGGAATATAAATTATTATATTGCATCTCAATAATGCTATGGGATTTTAACACACGACTAACTATGAGGGCTGCTCATTTATTTAGGTCCAATCTGCCGCGACATGGAAACCACAGTGAAAATGTCTTTGAGCAGTGTCTCTAGCATGCCCGTCGATCGCATCAGGTCACTTATTTCACTTCTGAGCGCACATTGCGCACTTAAGGTAGCTTAGAAAATAATGTCTCCAACAAGTATGAGTGCCTGCTGTGAGATTTCGCTTCATTTCATGCAGCCAAGATAATGTAACTGTCATGCATTTCCTTCTTTATGACAATCCTCAGTCGCTCAGACGATGAGAGGTTTAGGATAATAAACTAGAGGGTCATCAGTGTCCTTGCTTGAAATAAATACAGGAAGTGTGGTGAAAAATTATTAACCACGAACAATAACTTACAACCATCAGAAAAGAAGGAACGAAAACCGCGCAGCGAGGGCCTGAAGTCCGTGCGGTAGTCCACCGACTGCCACATAATGCTCAGGCATTCATCACTGTACGTGATATAGGAGGGCTCCCGGGGTCAGCAAATCACATTTCCAGCCGTTGTCGATTTTCTGAGTGTGGAGCCTGTACCTCCCGATCAAGTAACCCTTCAGTTGGCATCATTTGGCCGAGTGTCTGGTCCATTCCTTCTGCCAAGGAGCAATCCCTGGCAGTATCGGGAATTAAACTTAGGACCCCACGTTAAGGTCTGTCATGTTAACTACTCGGCTACATAGGTGGACAAAGGGCGTTGACTAACAAGACTTGAAAATACATCCCTGACTTCGTGAGATCTATAAAATACCAGCCATAAAAATCAGACAAAGCACAGCAGAGTGTCCAGATACAACGCAGAAAATTAAGACACAAACCACATCTGAATCACTAGCAGTTAAAGTACAGGGCAGGTCCTTTAGGAGACTTAGATTTGCCCTCAGATCATAATATGATGTAACTCAATAAAAATATGTCTTACTGACTGATGTATTCCACAGCCCCCTCAGGGAGCGAACAGCAAGCAGGAGGGAAAGGGAAAAAGCCTCCTTGGCAACCACGAGTACAATACATGGGATCTTCGTTCTGCTTGATAATAATTCTCAGCCAATGGGCCACATTTCTCCAAAACAAACACGATATTTATGGGGACACTGAAACACAGACATAAAGGGTGAATGACTATGCAGTGTAAGCGTCCAGCAGATTTATCGGAGGTAGCCAATAAAAATTCTTAATCTTCAATGGCTATCTCCGCCACCCTCGTCAGGAATAAAACCACTGACTGCCGCAGCTGACACAGTTTTCTGCTTATGCAGGCACGTCCGCAGCCTTTGGCAACAATCAGAGACGACCGATACCACGCATGTGCAGAAGCTGAGTCACTTGGCGTCACTTGGTCCTGCAACAGGCTGGAGCTGCTAACCCAACACGCATTAACGGACGCATTGTTTTTGCTCCCTGTGGGTGGTGCCAGAAGCTGCAATCGTGCCTGCATAAGCGGTACGTCGTGCCAGTGCCTGCAGTCAGTGATTTTACTCCTGACGACAGTGGTGGAGATAGACATCGAAAGTTCGAGAATTCTATATGAACTGAGTGAAGGAAAACTGAGAATATTTTATTCTAATATCAATTTTTAAGCTTAGAAACTTTGTTTATTAATCTCTTATGGCACTCTGTCGTAAAATTAGTTGATCTGCATAGTTTCGGAAGTTCAAGTCAATAATAAATACACAAATTAATGAACTTAAAGACTACAACAGTTTACAAGACATTTTACTCTATTGATAGGGAAACATTAGATTCAGTGTAAGAAAAAATTTAATTCGAAAAGTGCTTAGAGAAACAGTGTTCAAATTAAAGCGCAAGGGCAAAATTTCTATGTGGCTTTAAATAAGTACGTATAAAACAAGAAGATGATTTATCTCTCACTTTCTTCACTTGTATATGACAAAGAAACAGTTAACAATGTGGAATGAAATATTGAGGAAATTAAAAGGGTCGCCAATAAATCTGTGGAGTAAGAAGTAGCTCCTAGAAGGGAACTGCTGGGAATATACAGACGATTCAGCTGTATTGTTGAATATCTAGCAATGCCGAAAGTCATCTACTGGAACCGAGACCCAGTAGAACAAGGCTGCGAATATCTACAAATAAAACCTAATCGCCGGCCGCGGTGGTCTCGCGGTTCTAGGCGCGCAGTCCGGAACCGTGTGACTGCTACGGTCGCAGGTTCGAATCCTGCCTCGGGCATGGATGTGTGTGATGTCCTTAGGTTAGTTAGGTTTAAGTAGTTCTAAGTTCTAGGGGACTAATGACCACAGTAGTTGAGTCCCATAGTGCTCAGAGCCATTTGAACCAAAACCTAATCTCTCACTAATATTAAAAAAAGGTATCAACATCGACAGACATTGATCACACTGAGAAGATAATGTCGAAGTATCGAGGATAGATAACGTAGGAAAATAATTACAGAACACTGTCATAAATGAAAAGACACATGGAATAACAAAAAAACGTCTACATTAAGAAGTGTATTTTACGAAATGTAAAAAAAGAATTAGAAGACGATATTCCAACTATAATACTTCTGCACAATTTTATGCGTAATACTGTATTATAAATTAGAGAAACTATAAATATCAGAAGAATATTGATTCTTCTGGTTCCAAATTAAAGAAAAGCAGCTTGGACATTAAGACGCAATGATGAAACGTATCAGAATAGAGAAAAGCGAGAGAAACATTAAAATAAAGAAGACTGGTGTTTTTTAGAAATTTGTACGGGTGGAATGACAATAGGATGACGAAACAGATTTCCTCCTATCTGTGAGAAAGTAAAACGAAAATAAGCTGTATTAGAAAAGCAAATAAATTACGATTACATAGCATTCTAAATGAGGCAGCAACGACAAGACAAATTTTTGGATGGAAAATGTAAAATTTAGTAGGTTTCTAAGGCTGCAACAGTAAGAGAACATGTGTAAAAAGATGAAAAGAGCACTGGGAGAAAAGGGAAGGGTCATTGGGAATGGATTAAAACTGTCACGAGGTTGATAGTATGCCGAAAGGGAAGTAAGAGAAAATGATTTGTAAGCGGTCGTTGACAGGTGTAACATATTTGACGAGTTTCATTGTAAGTACTACAGCTGCTCTTGTTTACTTGTTGTTCAGCAACCACTTTTGGTTCTGTATTGGATGTCACCTCTAGTTACAATTATCGTATAGGTCATAAAAAATGTTCCATCAAAAATGTTAAAACGGCAAATGAGTATTTCCCATTGTTCATGAAGTCACGAAATATCACGCAGCTGCATTTGCGACAATCACGGAAAACTGAAACTCTTATCCCAGTTAAATAGATAGAAGCTCCATTAGATTATGCGGTGTGAAGACAAAGCATTTACTGACTTTCGTCACTATAATCTCCCAACGACAGAGAAACTAGCCGCCAAAGGGGTTGTGGAAACTTTGTGTGCAAACAACCGCGAGAAGTGCATTAGTCCGTCAGCTTGGCTGCTAAGAGACTCAGTGCGGACTGTATACAGGAGGCTGGTGTGGTGGGATTAAGCGAGAGGCACGTCAAAGAGAATTAATGTCGGCCGGGGCAGACGCGCTACTCGCGACGGCGTCAGGCTCCGCCGGAACTTTCGCCGTCTGCGGCGTGAAGGCTCAGGAGGTGGCCCATCGATCACGAGGCAGCGCACGCCGCGCAGCACACACGACCGCTGTCTGCTCCCGTGAGGAGGGTGCGATAGGCACGGCACGAGAGAGTTGAAGTGGGCTCTTCAGCAGAAGCTATTACCTTGGGCAATGACTGGGGCCGGGTTTGCTGCTGACCAACCACTGCCGTAACAGTTGCGCTGCTGATGGTGTTTTCTGAGGACTTCGCTTCGAAATTGTCATCACCTTCCTTTAGAAACTGCATCACGTGGTTTTTTCACCTGTACTCGACATTGTTATTTCTGCCTTTACCCAACATTTGTTCGTCGCTACACGATCCTGTCTTTATCTGTCGAACATCTGTTATTATGCTTCCCAGAGACGCCAGTCCTCTTTAGGTTTCTACTTAAGTATTCTTTATCACAATATCCTCATACTTAGCGAATTTCAAACGCGTCTTATCGTTCTTGAGTAACCCACTTCATTACATAAAGTGTCTTCCGGACGATTGTCTTAAGCTTCAGTCTGCTTTTGATCGTCACTAAGTTGTCATCTGAGCCTGTGTCTGCTCCTGGGTACACCTTAAAATCCAGTATTTGATTTCGGAATCTTTGTAATCTAGCTGGAATCTTCCCGTGTCACCTGGTCTTCTCAAAGTACATCTCCTCCTCTTGTGATTCTTGAACAGAGTATTCGCTATTACCTCTTTAAATTTTGCAGAACTCAGTCTTTCTCTTCTCTCATTCACCGAGCGAGGTGGCGCAGAGATTAGCACACTGAACTCGCATTCAGGGAGACGATCGTGATTTAGGTTTTCTGTGGTTTCTCTAAATCCGTGATGGTTTCCCGCCGAAGTGGCCGTGCGGTTCTAGGCGCTGCATTCTGGAACCATGAGACCGCTAGGGTCGCAGGTTCGAATCCTGCCTCGGGCATAGATGTGTGTGATGTCTTTAGGTTAGTTAGGTTTAACTAGTTCTAAGTTCTAGGGGACTAATGACCTCAGAAGTTGAGTCCCATAGTGCTCAGAGCCATTTGAACCATTTTGAACCGTGATGGTTCCTGAGAAAGGGCACGGCAAATTTCCTTTCCCATCCTTCAATCATTCCGAGCTTGTGCTCCATCTCTTTCCATGCGGTGTAGCCGAGCGGTCTGAGGTGTCTTGTCGCGGTCCGCGCGGCTTCCCCCGTCAGAGGTTCGAGTCCTCCCTCGGGCATGGGTGTGTGTGCCGTCCTTAGCGTAAGTTTGTTTAAGTTATATGAAGTAGTGTGTAAGCTTAGGCGTTAATGATCTCAGTAGTTTGGCCCCATAAGACCTTACCACAAATTTCCAATTTTTGCTCCGCCTCTAATGAGCTCGATATCAAATGGTTCAAATGGCTCTGAGCATTATGGGACTTAACATCTGCGGTCATCAGTCCCCCTAGAACTTAGAACTACTTAAACATAACTAACCTAAGGACATCACACACATCCATGCCCGAGGCGGGATTCGAACCTGCGACCGTAGCAGTCGCGCGGTTACAGACTGAAGCGCCTAGAACCGCTCGGCTACACCGGCCGGCAGCTCGATATTTATTAAACTCTTATTTTCCTTCCTTCCTTCTTCTCTCATTCCTATTACTGAGCAAATGTTAGTAAAAAATTACTACAGCTATAATTACAAGAAAATCGTCTTCTATTACATACTGATTTACACTTTCAATATACTCATTTATTTTCTCTGACTCTTCGTCTTCTTCTTGGACGTTGAAATGTACACCTGAATTATTGTTGTTGCTGTCGATTTTCTTTCGGTTCAGATGAGAATGCTCCTATCACTGAATTGTTCGCTGTAACACACTCACTGCATTACCTTCCTATTTATGATCGATCCTACTCCCGTTACACCATTTTCTGCTGATGCTGATCCTACTTTGTATTCGTCTTACCAGAAATTCTTATCTTACTTCAGTTTCATTTCACTACTTTCCACAGCATTTAGATTAGGCCTTTGCATTCCCCTTTTCAGATTGTCTAGTTTCCCTACCACATTAAGAGTTCTCATATTCCACGCCCAGATTCGTAGAATTTTTACCTTGCTTTCAGTCTTTTTCTCCAGGTTACCTCCTTCTTGGTAGTCCCTCTTCGGAGATCCGATTGCAGGATTTGCATGGAATTTTTTGCCGGTGGAGAGATTATCATGACATTTTTCCATTACAGGCAACAAGCTATATGGATGAACGTGACGTGTCTTTCACATAGTTGTTTCCATTGCGTTCTTCACGCTCATGCTACTGGTCACTGCTGCTTCTGCCACGTTTTAGGGGCAGTGTGCCACATCAAAGTCAAAACGGTGTCTGAAACGTGGCTAATAGTCATTGAGGGATCACTGACAACACAGCGGAACGTCACGGACATCCTGCATCGTCATGTAATACCTCTCTCTCGACAGTACAGTGTTTCAGTTTTTCAGCAATACAATGCTCTTTCACACGTGGTACGTGTCTCAAGAAACTGCGTGTCTCTAGATACTGTCCAGGTGACGCCGAGGTACAGCTGTGACCAGCATCATCAGCAGATCCATCCCCGATAGAAGATGTGTCGGACCAACTAGGGCGTCAAGTCAATTCCAGTGGCAGTATCCAAGATATCGAGAGCCAGTTACAACAGTTGTGGACCAAATTGCATCAGGAGACAGTGTTACAGGCTTATGACACACGGGTTCTAGGGGTAACCTCTTCGATAAGTAATCAAAACGTTCTTGATCCCCGGTTCGAAACACACCACTGCTTAAGTATTTATTAGTAATCAGCATTGGCAGCCGAAGTTCCGGCATAGGAAATCACCCTTTTTGCCAATGACTTTGTCAAAGAGGGCGGAGGGGCGGACAAAGGTTCAGACCACCCTCTCGCCTTGCGCGTGGGAAACTGCCCCTAAAGGCGGAAGAACGAGCTGTGATCAACAGCATGGTGTTGCAGAACGGGATGGAAACCAATGCATTGAAGACACATAACGTGTATCCATAGGACATGCGACCTGTAACTGAAAAAGTGTTATGATGATCTCTCCATTAGCAAAATATTCCGGAATAGTGCCCCATTCGAATCTCGGTAGGGAAGCTATAAAATCTGAAAAGGGAAAAGCAAAGGCTCGGTCTAGATATCGTAGGGGAAAGTGAAGTGAAATGGAAAGAAGACAAGAATTTCTTCTCGGAAAAGTACATTGTAATACAGACATTTCATAACTAGCGTAGGATTCGTTATGAATAGGAAGGTAGGGCAGGGAGTGTGTTACTGTGAATAATGCAGTGACGGGGTTGTGCTTATCAGAATCAACAGAAAATCAACACTGTCAATCATAATTTGGGTAGAGGGAGTATTTGAAGATATTTAAAGAGTAATACAGTACCTAAAGCGAGATAAAATTCTAATAGTCACGGGGAACTGGAAGGCAGTTGTAGGGGAAGGAATAGGAGGAAAAGCTGCAGGAGAATACGGGCTTGTGACAAGGGATGAGAGAGGAGAAAGACTAATTGAATTCGGTAGTAAATTTCAGCTAGTATTAGCGAATATACTCTGTTCAAAAATCACAAGAGGAGGACGCATACTTGGAAGACGCCGTGTGATACGGGAGGATTTCAATTAGATTGCATCATGATCAGACTGGGATTCTGAAATCAAATATTGGATTGTAAGGCGTACCGAGGAGCAGATATAGACTCAGATCATAGCGTAGTGGTGATGAAGAATAGGCTGAAGTTTAACAGATTGGCCAGGAACAGTCGATACGTAATGATGTGGGATACGGACGTACTAAGTGAGCCGTGGTAAAAATTCCTGTTTTGAAGAGCGCGCCGCAGCGCGTAGTGTGAAGCAGTCGCTCTCCGTTTCTGGCGGTGGCGCAGCTGTGGCAATCACAGCTTTGGTGTCTCCCTCTGATGGGAAAGGGGAAAGGTTGCCTGTTAACGTGCATTTAAGGGGCGCTATGAGCTCGCCAGTTGGTCAGTCTGGGTCAGTCTCTCGTCCCCACCTTGCTAGTCCTTCTCTCGTCCGCATTTGTTAGGCAGTTAGGGTTTGTTTGTCGATCGGAGGGCTAGTATGTCTGTCGTTCGGATCAACCTTTAAAGCCGGCAAGATGAGAGTCTTTCCACTCCGCCAGTAAGAGAACTCAGCGAGTGGTCGCCCGGTCGGGGCTTAGTTCCTGCATCTGAGTCTGCGCGTTAGGTCGCCGCGGCGTATAGCGAGGGGTAGTGACTTCGCGGTCGACACGAGAGCAACAGGAATCAACCCACGACATTAGTCTGGCCGCTGCGAGCTGCGACGCCGTGAGACGGGAGATCGGCGCGCCTTTCTGCGTCCTTCGAAGCGGCTGGCAGCGGACGGTTCGGGAGAGCGATTTGGGGATGCTGCGCCAGGTCTTCACGAATAAACGCAGTTTACTAAAAGATTTGCACCAGTGTAGTCTTTCAGAGGCTGTTGTGAGCGGTCGTAACTAAGGCCGTGTCAAAACGAAGCGGCAAGGTTCTCTGCCCGCAAGCCCATATAGTCAGAACGTGTTTCTTTCTGCCTCTGAATAAATTGTTCAAATGTTCAAATGTCTGTGAAATCTTATGGGACTTAACTGCTAAGGTTACCAGTCCCTAAGCTTACACACTAATTAACCTAAATTATCCTAAGGACAAACACACACACACATGCCCGAGGGAGGACTCAAACCTCCGCCGGGAGAATAAATTGTAACTCTGATATTTAGAGGGTGCTTTCTGACTATAATTTTAAATCTGTTTCTTTAGAAAAATGCCTTTAGGCACTATTAAAGCGAATAAAATTCCCATTTGTTGAAAGGAATTTAGTTATGATTTCATCAGTTACTCCCTGGCAACTACTCCCATGCTTACATAGTGTGATTAAATGTGTTAATGTTCTTGACGAATCGCTAGTAAATAAAATAAATTCTTATGAATATTCTTTAAAAATAAATCACAGTTCACTAAGGAATGACGAGATACGTTTGAAGTTCTGTACGGCTATAAATACAGCAATAAGGAATAGTTCCATTGTCAGTACAGTTGAAGAGAAATGGACATCTCAAAAAAAGGAATTCACAGAGGCTGGAAAGAAAACAACGTTGGTACAATGAAGGTCAATGCAAAGAAACCATGGGTAACAGAAGAAATACTTCAGTTGATCGATGAAAGAAGTAAGTAGAAAAATGTACAGGTGAATTCAGGAATACAGAAATAGAAGACTCTGAGAAATGGAATAAATACAAAATGCTGGGAAACTAATAGAATATGGCCGGATGAAAATGAGAAGATATCGAAAAAAAGTTATTCTCGGAAGGGTTTGGTTGTTTGTGGAAGAGACCAAACTGCGAAGTCATCGGTCTCATTGGATTAAGGAAGGAGGGATTTAAAGGAATCATCCCGCAATTTGCCTGGAGTGATTTAGGAAAATCATGGAAAACCTAAATCAGGATCGCCGGACGCGGGATTGAACCGTCGTCCTCCCCATTGCGAGTCCAGTGTGCTAACCAGTGCGACACTTCGCTCGGTGATACTCGAAAGAACTGAATCAAGATAAAGGAAAGTCAAAACCACATTCCGTGAAATTAAAAGTAAGTGTAGTAACATTGAGGGCGCAACGGGAATTCCACTGTTTATTGCAGAGGAGACAGCGGATGGGTGAAAAAGTACATTGAAGACTTCTCTGAGGGGGAAGATTTGTCTGATGTGATAGAAAAAGAAACAGGAGTCGACTAAGTACTAGAATCAGAATTTGAAAGAGCTGTGAACGATTTAAAATCAAATAAGTCAGAAGGGATAGATGACATTTTTTCAGAATTTCCAAAACCATTGGGAGAAGTGGCAACAAGACGACTGTTCACGTTGGTGTGTACGCGTAGAATGCATGACTCTGGCGGAATACCATCTGACTTTAGGAAAAGTATCAATCATACTATTCCGAAGACTGCAAGAGCTGACAAGTGTGAGAATTATCGTACAATCAGCTTAGCAGCTCACGCTTCCAAGTTCCTTACAAGAATAATACACAGACGAATCTAAAAGAAAATTGAGGATGAGTTCGATGACCATCAGTTTGGCTTTAGAAATGCTAAAGGCACCAGAGAGACAATTTTGACATTGCGGTTGACAGCGGAAGCGAGACTAAATAAAAATCAAGACAAGTTTATAGGATTTGTCGACCTGGAGAAAGCGTCTCCAGACACGTCTTCGCTGGCCATCGGCGCTCAGTTCGAAGCGAGACACATCGCTGAAGATAATTCTACTCCAGGTTCCGCGCCGAGGAAGAGTCTGGAGACACCCCGCACAACAGTGGGATAGAGACATGATTCTTGGCTGCGATACTGCCCGTCAACCAGCAGTGATTGCTTTTTGATTCATGGCAGGACGCCTTTGGTTGTCATCTGCCACACCTTTGTAGCTCTGCGGTACGTCGACGATATTCTATGCCCCGATTTGTTCCCTTCATGGCAAGCTATCCTAGGCTTAAATTTCAGTAAAGTAAGGACCGCCCGTCTAAGAACAGAGTTTCTGCCGCTTGTCTTTGTCCTTGCCAAACCCTAGCTTGGCCAGCAAGGTCATCGGATCTCCCCAGCTGGGAACGTTTGGAGCATTAGGTGCGGTGTCCTCAAACCATCTCAGGATTTTGAACAAAACTGGGCACGATATCCCTCTGTCAATCAATGCCAGGCAGAATAACTGCTTATGTAAATGCCAAAGGTGGACCAACTCGTTTCTGCTCAATTTGTGAAACTCTGTCTCTTGAATAAATATTCCCATTTTTGTGGAATTGTAGTCATTTTTTTTGTCTGCACTTGTACATAAAATCTATCGCTTTCCACTCCATCTAGATAATTCCTTCTAGGTGCTTCGTCTTTTGTGTGCCTCAGTGTGTATTTTATATAATAATATTTCAGTCATAAATAAAGTGCTCACGAATTTTCTGTGTTCTACCAGGTTTTCCAGATGTCTTTTGACGCTTATAGAAGAAGTAATGTCACAAATAAATCATTAAACAGGAAACGGATTCATTGGTTAAATGATAGGTACTCCATACTACAATTAACATTGTTACGTGTTCCTAACTTAAATGTAATCCTTCCTTCAATGACATTTGGCGAATTTAAATAACAACAAAAATACTTTATTATTTTCGTAGAACACGAGAGAGTAAAATTTTAATCTACTTAATTACGTGTGTCATAATATTATGAATCATAATTCAGTGGCATTTGACCTTACTACTCATCCCATTCCATTATTTTCGTAGAACATGGGCGAGTAAAATTTTAATGTAATTAATTAGTTGTGTCTCAAAATTATGAATTATAATTCAGCGGCATTTAACTTTACTACTCATCTCATTCCAGAGGCAGTATATTCAGCTTAATGATGCCTAATCATGTGTAACATGACGCACGGAAATGCTAAAAGCAACATTTACAGACATTTAATTAATCAATTCGTTGTCCTAAATCTGGGATATGTGTATATGTCTACGTGCAAGTGCAAGTGCAAGTAGATGCCCGCATGTGTGCGTGTGCAAGTGCGTGCGTGTGTGTGTGTGTGTGTGTGTGTGTGTGTGTGTGTGTGTGTGTGTGTATATGTTTGTGTGTGTTGTGTACGTGCAACTGTAGCACTGATGACTGATATACACTGTACAGCATAATTCGAAATACTGAATAAAATGGAAGAACTTCATGGTCCAGTCACATCAGTGTCACCGCAGCTTATGTTCGGGGTCGACATGTAAAAATCAATCACAGATGTCAGCAATCAGAACTAACAATGGAGGGTATATAAAGTATGCCGTTCACTGTGGGTGGAGAGGTGGGGGGGAGTGGACGTGGGAAACAGTACAGTCACTGTCATAATACGGTAACGGTGCTATTTATCTGGTGCCAAAAAGTGCATGATAATCAGCTTTCGGGCCAAAGGTCGAAGCATTTACGAAAGGGCTAAGTTTCTAAACTGTTCGCGTTCCACCATGGTAAAAGTATGTATGGCAAAGTGGCACAATATTGCAAAGTGGCACCATATTGCAAATTGGCACCATCCAAAACTGGCGTCGAGGCAACTGTGGTGCACCAGGGACCATACGCGACAAACGTACTCGATGGCTGCAGAGATGGGTACGGTACGTGCGAACTGACGTAGAACTGTTGAGCAACTGGCCGCGGAGATGAAACATGGGGCTACCAGCAGTGTCTCGTCAACGACCGTTGCTAAGTATGGGCCTCCGCTGCAGGTGCCTTGTTCGTGCACCCATGCTGACTTCTACTCATCAGCGACCAAGCCCGGTACCGCAACTGTATGTCCACTGGTTGACGATAGAAAGCGTTTTCAGTTGAGTCGCGTTTTATGCTCCACCTGACACATGTCTGTTGGCGTGTACGGCGTGACACATCTGAAAGCAAACATCGTGCAATAAACCTCGGAAGGGTCCAGGATAGAGAGTATAGGTCTGGGAAATATTTTCATGGCATTCACTGGTAGATCTCGTCATTCCTAGTAGGCACAAGTACGGATCTATCCTTGAGGACCATGTCCAACTCTACATGCATTTTGTTTTACCTCGTTTTGTATACACTTGATTCGATGAGCACCAGGTTAAGTTAACAGTACTTCTCTGGCCACAAAACACCACTGATTTAAACCTAATCGATAATCGGTGGAACCTTATCGATCAAGCTGCTCACGCCATGGATCCACAGCTGTATAAACCAAGTGTAGCTGGCAAATCCATTGGCGTCGGCATGGTTCCATATCCCTGTAGGTACCTTCCAGTCCCTTATTGACACTATTCCTGCTCGTTTCGCAGCTGACCGAACTGCAAAATGCGGTTATTCAACTTTTAAGAAGGGATCATATTAATGTGACTGGAAGGTGTATTAAGGTCTCCTTTCTTCAACTGTGTGTGAAATCTTATGGGACTTAACTGCTAAGGTAATCAGTCCCTAAGCTTACACACTACTTAACCTAAATTATCCTAAGGACAAGCACACACACCCATGCCCGAGGGAGGACTCGAACCTCCGCCGGAACCAGACGCACAGTCCATGACCGCAGCGCCCTAGACCACTCGGCTTATCCCGCGCGGCTCCTTTCTTCATACACTATGTAATCATAAGTATCCGGACACACCCAAACCCGTACGTTTTTCATATTAGATGCATTGTGATGCCACCTACTGCCAGGTACCCCATATCAGCGACATCAGTAGTTATCAGACATCGTGAGAGAACGGAATGGGGTGCTCGACGGAGGTCACGGACTTCAGGCGTGATCAGGTGATTGGGTGTCTCTTGTGTTATACGTCTGTACGCGAGATTTCCACAACCCTAAACATCCATATGTCCACTGTTTCCGATGTGATAGTGATGTGGAAACGTGAAGTGACACGTACAGCACAAAAGCGTACAGGCCGTCCTCGTCTTTTGACTGGCAGAGACCGCCGACAGTTGAAGAGGGTCGTAATGTATAATAGGCAGAAATCTATCCAGACCATCACATTGGAAATCCAAACTTCATCAGGATCCACTGCAAGTACTATGACAGTTAGACGGAAGATGAGGAAACTTGTATTTCATGACCGAGGGGCTGCTCATAAGCCACATGTCACGCAGGTAAATGCCAAACGACGCCCCGATTAGTGTAAGGAGAGTAAATATTGGACAATTGAACAGTGAAAAACGTTATGTGGAGTGACGAATCACGGCACACAATATACCGATCCGATGGCAGGGTGTGGGTTCGCGAATGCCTGGCGAACGTCATCTACCAGCGTGTGTAGTGCCAATAGTAAAATTTCGGAGGCGGTGGTGTTATGGTGTGGTCGTATTTTTCATGGAGGGGGCTTGCATCCCTTGTTGTTTTGCATAGCATTATCACAGTACAGGAATACACGGATGTTTTAATCACCTTCTGGCTTCCCGCTATTTAAGAGCAAATTGGGGATGACGCTTGCATCTTTCAACACGATCGAGCACCTGTTCATAATTCAGGGCTTGTGGCGGAGTGGTTACACGGCGATAACATCCCTATAATGGACTGGCCTGCACGGAGGCCTGACCTGAATCCTATAGAACACTTTTGTGATGTTTTAGAACGCCGACGTCGTACCAGGCCTCACCGACAGACATCGGTACCTCTCCTCAGTGCAGCCCCCCGTGAAGAGTGGGTTGCCATTCCGTAAGAAAACTTCCAGCAACTGATGGAATGTGTCATCAAGGCTAAGGGTGGGCCAATACCATTTTGAATTCCAGCATTACCGATGGAGGACACCACGAACTTCCGTCATTTTCAGCCATGTGTCCGGATACTTTTGATCACATAGTGTACGTTTTCACGGAAAAGACCCTCTTTGTACCATCGCTTCACGTATTACATTTAAATGAAGGGAAGTAGTATCTAATCTGTCACAAGAAACTTATTAAAAACACTTCAGAATTTTCGGTATTTAGATTTTACTTTCAATACAGAGAGTCTCGGATAATTAAATCCTAACGGATAATTTGGGCTGTGCATTTACCCATAGTGACATTTGACAGGACAATATAATGGCCGTCATCTTATAGTGTAATTACCACATAGCACATACTCTTCACTTGCTTCATTTTTACTGCTTCAGCACATACAGTGGAAAGCACAACGAAACTCTTTCAGGGCGTATCATTGCGTCACTCAACCACATGCATTTAATATCTCATCTGTCATGAAGACTTTCTACATAATAATTCTACAAGACTAATGCACAGTAACTTTAGATCGGTTTTTATCGATTTCATTAATGGAAAATTCATATAAAAAATTTTATGGTGGGGGATAGTGTAGGTGTACGTGTCCTTAATTTCTCCGTCGTTAATCACACTCGCGTTCGGCGAATACACCACAAAATTTACGGAGCTGCCTAGAGCTACCGAAGTTCAACCACCTTCACTTATTTAGCTGTGCCGCTTTGAGGTGTTTATATTCCGCTGTTGGTATGCTAATTCTGACCTCAGATGCCTGCCTGGAACAATTAATCAACTTCTTTCGGTAGGAATGACCATTCTTCTTCTAGAGGCACGAATACGTTTTCACATCAGTAAGGTACCTCAGCAAAAATCGCTCTGTTTCTAAGTGCACCGAGTTTCAAGGCTTGTACTCGACAGTGACGTGTTTCTTATTACAAAATGTTAATTAAAACAGAACTTGTTTTATCATTATTTAAGCTTGAAATCAGTAAAAACCTGCTTTTTCAGGTACTTCGCTACTAGGGGCGTAATTACGTGCAGCATGTTCATATAATGGACAGCGAGAGCGGATTTTAATAAGATGTGCGTATAAAAAACCTCTTTCAGCGGAATCTCCATTAAGTACTGCCACAGTTTGTTCATTGAGTACGTCGAGGAGAAAAGCTACCAACCAAATAACTAGTTCGTCAAAAAGCATCAGGATAGTGGCGAGAAAACATATGCGGTAGCAAACGTGCTGCGTAAAAATGTTTGTCCTGTAATTTGCTTCACTAGTAACTGTACTTCATAAGAGATCAAACGTACGTTATTACTATCGATACCAATGAAAACAGTTATATACCTACTGGAACATGACATGACGTTTCGTAAAAAATCTGTAATAACGTTTTCCCAGGTAGCTGGGCAGCACGTATAAAAGAAAAAGTGGGTGTGTTTATGATATTAATACAACTTACTACAGTGTTAGCTTTTGTAAACCGACTTGTTCAAACCATCAGGACATTAATAAGTATTCACACCGTTTCCTCATCGTGGGAAAGGATTTCCTTATTGATACTATGATATTGATATTTGTATTATTATTTTCCACTTTATTGTGTTTAAAACGTGTTTAAAACTACTGTATTCTGCGTTAGATTGCTTTTTTAAAATTTGTCTTTCCATTGGTTGCCATTGTCCAGTGAATTTGATTCCAAACTGCTTTCTCTGTTTGCCTAATATAGCATGTGCATCATGAAAGGAAAAATAGCGCTTATTGTGGACCCCTGTACAAGAGATGCAGACTTCTAATTCCCCCCAAGGTATGGGGTAAAATGTTTTCTTTGGTTTTCGCGAATAAAAGTGAGTGAATGGCGAGAAGGTGCAGTAAACGAAATCGTTGTTAAATTCATTGCCCACCGTTCTCTGATCTGAGTTAGTGGTCCATTTATCACATCAATGAGACGTGGCAGCTCAGAGCGGGGTGGTGCCCACAGTTTAAGAGATCGAATAAATAAAGAAAGAAACATATATCAGCATAAAGTTACCGAGAGAATACAGTAATTTATTGTTCGGCTCACTCACACAGAACTGTAGATTGAAGTTATATACTTCAGATTTGAGTATGGATGTGCCGGACAGTAACCAAGCTTAAAATTATTTTAATTAATCTCATTTATACTGGTCATATCTGGAAAATCGTTCTTTCCACACTGCAATTAATTTATTCACTTAATGTACAATTTTGTTATGGATAGCTAATTATAATGTCTGGCCGTCAGCGAGTCCCAGCGAAGCTATGTTCATTTTTGACGACTTCATATCCACCAAAATTGGGCGACGAACGGCGACTCAAGGCCTATGTCACCATAAAAATACTCTAGGCTTACACTCGCTGTCACAGGTGTAACAGTGCTGCGTATCAAGAGAGAGAGAGCCCTTTATGGCAGCCTTTGTAGAGTCGAAGAATGTTATCAACAGTAAAGGAGCAATTATAAGGGGATGAAACAAGTAGATGATACCAAGAAACAGTGGTCAAAAAATGGTTGAAATGGCTCTGAGCATTATGGGACTCAACTTCTGAGGTCATCAGTCCCCTAGAACTTAGAACTACTTAGACCTAACTAACCTAAGGACATCACACACATCCCTGCCCGAGGCAGGATTCGAACCTGCGACCGTAGCGGTCGCGCGGTTACAGACTGTAGCGCCTAGAACCGCTCTGCCACCCGTCCGGCTAAACATTGCTCAAAGACACATTACTATTGAGTACATGAACACGTTAAATTCCGAGGATTGAAACTGAAAAACATGGATCGTACAACTAGTGTCCTGTATTGCCTCTATTCATGTAAAGGCAAGTGTCAGCACATCTCCTCGTCAATGTTCACGTTTATTTATTTAATTTTTTTAGTCAGCAGTCTTCTGACTGGTTTGAGGCTGCCCCCCATGAATTCCTCACCTGTGCCAACCTCTTCGTCTCAGAGCAGCTCTTGCAACTTGCGTCCTCAATTATTTCCTGGCTATATCCCTAGCTCTGTCTTCGTCTACAGTTTTACCCTGTAAATCTCCCTACAATGTAAGCTTTTCCTTGATGTCTTAACCAACGTCCTACCATGTTCTTCCCTCTTATTGTCAGTGTTTTCCTCATATTTACTTCTCTCCCCTACTGTGCAGCACCTCCACATTTCTTACATTATCTGCCCTCCTTATTTTCAACATTCTTCTGTAGAACGACATTTCAAATGCTTTTCTTCCGGTTTTCCCACCGCCCATGTCTTACTGCCATACCATACTGTTCTGTAACGTTCACGTTGGCTATCCTGGATATATTCACTGACAAGGAGGACACAGCAAGCGCCATAACCTGATTTCCCAGTAACTTCCCCCAGTGGAAGTGAGGTCAAAATAAGTGAACACGTGACTCGGCTTATCTGTAGATATCCGACCGTATCTGAGAAAATGGCCGTCAAAGTTTTGAAGATACTTCGTGTGGTTTTACAGAGTGAACAGTTCAACGGAAGCAGTGGCACAATGGCTAACGTCGCGGTTTCGCACTATTGCGCCCCGCTTACGAAACCCCATTATAATTTTTCAGCCCGCATCTCGTGGTCGTGCGGTAGCGTTCTCGCTTCCCACGCCCGGGTTCCCGAGTTCGATTCCCGGCGGGGTCAGGGATTTTCTCTGCCTCGTGATGGCTGGGTGTTGTGTGATGTCCTTAGGTTAGTTAGGTTTAAGTAGTTCTAAGTTCTAGGGGACTGATGACCATAGATGTTAAGTCCCATAGTGCTCAGAGCCATTTTTTTTTTAATTTTTCATTTTAGTTTTTAATCTAAGTATCCTTGTCCGTAGAACATTACTTCACGAAAGTTTCCAACGTATATTGAAATAACGTTGTCCTTATTTATCTATTAACTGTACGTTTGGTGAATGCATTTGTAAATGAGAGAAAGAATAAACGAACGAAACAAGTATTCGGAACGGTCTTCCATGAAATTCCTGTACCGTATCATGATTCACAATCAGTCGCAAGCGCCGGTTTTAGGCAAAATCAACCGTTATGCGCGGTTGACATGAAATTAGAAGAATGAAATAGAGGAATACAACAATTTAAAAAGATTGTAACCCCTGAAAACACTTTAGACACATGTATAATAAATGTATGACACTAATTATGAAATCCAGTAATTCCACAATTAGTGTAATGCCCTTGTATCCCTTAACTTGATACGAAACATTACTTCTGTAATCTCCTACGGACATGGGTAGACAAACAAAAAATTAAAATGAAATGAACAAGAACACTAATCTGATGGAGAAAATGGGGGCAAAAAAGCGAGAGACAGTAACGCTAGTCACTGCACCACCCTATCGGCTAAGCTAAGTGTGTGTTAAGAGGCACGTAAATTACGTCGAAAACTTGGCCGTTGTTTTCTCAGGACGGTCGAGTATCTACGGATAAACAGAGACACTTGTTTGCTTATTTTGATTCCTCTTCTACTGCGCGAATCTTCTGGGAAATCAGATTGTGACATAAGCCGTGTTCTCCTCGTGAGCTCAGACTGCGCTCACAACAACTGCTTGTTTCTCCCTATGAGCAAAGAGTACTGCATTGTCAGCCTCATAACTGAATAACAAGTTCTCTGGTTTCCAACCACGTCAATCGCCGACAGCTAGTGTGTCCAAGGCGCGTACCAGCAGCCCACTGGCGGTCATACCACTTGACAATGGCCAAGGAGTACTTGGCCGAAAGCTTGTGGAATTTTAATTACTTGACGTGGTTGAAAACTCGAGAACGTTTTATTCAATCTTACCGCATTCTTACCGTCTCGTAGTTGATTGTATATGCATGAGATTGTGCACGTTATATTTTTCGTTTGTATATCAGAAACCTGCTGACGTGGATAGTTTCACTTCTCCACTGATATTAAGCTAGGTTTGTTTTAATAACAGCGTGATCACTCAAAAACTAAAAGTATTATCATTTTCGTTCAGAATAGGAAATTGATTACTTCTACATCCAGGTAAAGGACAAAACCGTATGTTTGTTGTCCTACGCAAGTGTCTCACCTGACACGAACGAGGAAGTCGAATGTCATTTCAGAATCATTCACTTAGTTACTGAAAAGGACCTTCATGGATCCCTAGCGGGGATTCGGTATCAGCGTGATATTTTCGTCACATAAAAAAGTTTCTGTTCATCTCCTCTTAAAACTTCAAATATTTTGGATACAGGGCGTACTTTTGAACCATATGTATTTATATATCAACAGCTTCAGCTTACAAGCTTGTAAATATTTGAATAATACTAAAACAGCGCCAAGTAATTCACAAAATATGCAAGTCTGCAGGCTATTGTGAACATCGCTTGGCTGTCCGTGAAAACCAGATGATCCTGAAGAAGATACCAGCAAAGGGGTCGAAACGTTGATTGTATTTCACATTATGTTTCCGTGATTTTCAAAAGATTAAGGGCCCGCCTGGAATAGTGTTTACAGTTACAAAACTGAAAGGTCAGCATGATCGACGTCACTAAGTTACTTACACCCAATGAAGTAACGAATAAAACGGGTAGCTGTATGCTACAAAAAGTATGAAGCGAAAGGAGAGCTCGGCGAATAAGGAAGATTGACTCAATATCTACATTTGGTTCTAGGCCCCTCTATTCACTCAGTCCGGAACCGCGGGACTGCTACGGTCGCAGGTTCGAATCCTGCCTCGGGCATGGATGTGTGTGAAGTCCTTAGGTTAGTTAGGTTTAATTAGTTCTAAGTTCTAGGCAACTGATAACCCCAGAAGATAAGTCGCATAGTTCTCAGAGCCATTTGAACCCTCTATTCACATCAGGATGTGTGCCAGAGTTTACTTAATGCACTACTGTCATTTTTCGATAACTTACAGCGTGAAGCCGATTTTTTATTTCTGTGAAAACAATTTTACTGTCATGGCCATTTCTGAAACATATGTAAGGGTAAGCAGCATTTAGCTTTAGTCTTTTGCGAAGTGTGCCTTGGGAATTCCAATAGCAATTTTACCCGAAATATATAATTTATCACTTGTAGCCTCTGCTTCCTCAGCTGGGCGAATGTACCTGTGGCACTCTCGGGCTTACTAAACTTACGAAGCACTGTTTTCCTTAACGGATCTTTTCTAGTTCTTCCGTTGGTTATAAGATTGTACAGATCCTACTAAGCTGTGGACTAGACATACGGCTTTTGACTAGTTATCAAAATGCTCTAGTCCCAGGTTTCGGCAAAGCCACTACTAAAGTTTTGAATAAAAATCAATATAAGTCAAAGACTCCCACTATAAAGAGTCACTCTCGCTCTGCCATCAGCCTTTTTCAAAGTACGCAGTGGAGTGGACAGAGTTCGATGGCGACCTTTCGCTTTTGGGGCGGCAAAAATTCCTTAATAGGCGGAATATTCAGCAATAATCAATGGCATGAGGATGCAGAACGCAATGAAAAACTCACTACATTATAACGCATAATGTATATTTACTGGACATGTGGCATGTGATTTGTAATTGATGAACTGTTACGATGGCCACTGCATTGACAAACGGTTCCAACTTAGATGCCTCCTATCTCTTTTGGACTGAATAACCAACGAAAAGGGTAACATTTTATGAGTCGGAACGTGGAATGTCAGAAGTTTGAACGTGGTGTGAAACGCGGAAAATCTGAAAAAAAGATATTTAATAGTTCAGACTAGAAATATTTGTGGTTAGTGAAGCGAAATGGAAAGAAGAAAAGAATTCCAGGCCAAACAAATGTGGGGTAATATCAACAACAGAAAGCAATAGAATAAAACGAGTGGGATCCGTTATAAATAGGAACGTAGAGAAGAGGGTTGTTGCAAACAGTTCAGTAACAGGTTTGTTCTCGTCAGAAATGTCAACAAATAATTGTTAAAGTGTACCTGCCAACATCACAAGCAGAAGATGGATAGAGGAAGTAAAACTATATGAGCATATTACACGGGTGATTAAGTACATAATTGGAGATGATAATCTAATAATCAAGGTGTATTGTTCATGCTGACAGAGTAAAGAATAGAAGAGAGATGAGAGAATGTGGGATTGGTAGTAGTTATGCAGGAAGAGATGTTGTCTACAATAAGTTTCAGATGGTGGAGTAGTTTTAAAGAGGCAGGCCCAAGACGCATTATTGATAGATCCCAATTACATTATTTACAACTTCCTTAACCGTATAAATGTTGTATGACTGCTCACACCATCTACCTGATGTGAATCGAAAAAAATACGACACAGTTTGATTTACAACACCTGAGTCCTAGGACAGACTAAAGGGTCCAGATGATTTCTTACCGTTTTTACCTAGGTGTAACCCAACCGTCATCTCCCCGCCTTACAGTAAAATTGTGTCCCCTGTAACCCTAGGAGAGTTCTTGAGTTTTAAACACCAACGCCAGAAGCGCACCCATATACTGTATAGAATACTGTATATAATTGCCTGAATTAGTTGATTGCCAACATCCTACGTAAGCAAGGGTTTTAGAAAGCCCTCCCCTACCGTCTGATATCACAGGCCCATTATCTTCATGTAAGATGGGAAAGTGTGTTTATACTTCTTTTTTAAGTCATCAGTCATCTGACTGCTTTCAAAATCTTCACCTCAGAGTAGCAATGGCAACCTATGTCCGGAAATTTTTGCTGAATGTAGGACTATCTCAATATATGGCAGCCAAATAGCAAATCGGAGCAATTGCATCACACAGATTTCATACTTTCCATTAAGGGCACGTACTTTTATCAATTGTAGATTGTAGTGTAACTTCTCTCGTTCCTTAACAATAACAATATTTTGCCTGGTTTGTTCCATGCATAAATAACATCTGTAAAACCATCGAGCCGACGAAATATTGCGATTATTCTCTACAATTCTCAACAAAGAGTGAATCAACGACCGCGTTTTAATATTAAATGCTTAGGAGATGTAGAAATTCTACTACAGAGACTGCCAACACTACGCTTGTTGGTCCTCTTCTAGATTATTGCTGTTTGATATGGGATTCTTACCAATGAAATTGGTGGTTCGTTAGAGATCGACAGGGCAAATTTCTTTTCCTGTTTTGTAGAGCTTTGTTTACTGCTTTTGTGCAACTGAGAGTACTATTTCTGATCCAGTGGCAGAAACCGTAATGAGCGGTTTGTTACAAATGCGCAGTAAAATAGTATTCTACACTGTGCGATAGCATTATCAGCGTAAGACCGCAGACCTTTTTGTACTGCTAAATAAGCTTTCTGCTCGAGCGTAGGGAGATCACTGCAGTGTATTTTTATTTTGGTTTTAGCGTCACTAGAACTAACTTTTGGCACAATAATGCAGATACTTTAGAAATTGAAAAATTATATACGACCGTTCATAAAACTGGATGACGATTGTAGTATATATCACTACACTAAAACGATTTATCACATTCTGTCAGCAGATTTCAGAGCACAATGAAACTGTGTAGTGGAAAGTATTACCACTGCACAAGTGTCAGAAACTGCAGAAACTGTTGACAAAATCACCCTGTATAAGCACCTGCATGTCAACTGCAGAGTAATTTGCTGTAATATTGCTGTAACATAGCGATGTACGGAGCAGTTTGTTACAATTTTGCTGTAAAGTGGTACGATCTGTTAGTATTTTGCTGCGACATGATGTATGGAACATTTCGTTTCAGTTTTATTAGATGATGCTATATAACAAAGAATAACTATTTCTGATCCAGTAGCTGACACAGCATAGGACAGTTTGTCACAATTTCGCTGTAAAATAGTGATGTGCCATATAGTCTCCACTTTGATATAGCATTATCAGCAGAAGATGACAAACGTTCTGTACTGCGAGATAAATTTTTTAATCTAAAATGGGGTCAAATGAGTTCATGGCTGATATCAGTTTCAGATGAATGAAGACGAGTTTTCGACAAATGACATAAGCAATTAAAAATGGGAATGCTTTGATAGATCACATTACTCTTATCGGCATGTGTGCTTTAAGCTGCGTTTAGATCAGTAGCAGCGCACTGTGTGTTTGGTATAGTTATAGGAAATTGCCTTACATGCATTGTTAAGTAATACAGACCACTGTTATTTCTGTAATAACCTCGTCAACAATTTTTGCTTAATCTTTAAGTTATATCTGTAGACCCAATGGGCATTTTCTTTCTGTTGTAGAACAATTAAGCTCTGATAGTAGTCAAACGTGCTTTATCTACTCTCAATATTACGTACTTTGATAAATAATATAGACATTCTATTGTGGCACAACATCGCAAATTTTGTTGATGATCCAAGAGCAATAACCTTTCTAACATGTGTTATGAGAAACCTGCATGTGCTCTACATATACTGTTTCTGTCCTCTCCAAAAAATTTAGCAAATGAGGAAGTTTAGTGTTATATATTTATTACTGTGACGTCATATCCTGCTTATCTGCTTATACAGGACGGAGAAAAAATGACGCACTTCGCAGTCGGCATACCGTTCCTCATCCCAGTTCAAGGCAAAAATGCATCCAGTATAACCTATTTCCGTCACTAGGAGTAATAGAAATGAGATTTGCAGTACGATTCTCTGGCAACACGCTGCATGCAGCATTGCCAAGAAAGGTTACATAAACCCTGCTTCCTGCAAGATCTGTCTCTTTAGATCAGTGAGACGAGGAAATCTTGTGGGAAACAGATACGCAGACCAACGATGTTACAGTCGCTTCCGCATTACACAATTTTTTTTCAGCTAAAGCATCAAATTTACTCCTTCACAATGCAGTATTTGAGTGTTTGCTTCTGTTAGTGTTGCCTTTATGTAAACATTAAGGCATAAATGAACTCTGTACAGACGGAAAAGACAACCTTATTGTGTCCGTGACACAAATAAAGCTAATTGAAAACAATAGTGGATACAGTAACGTCGTCTGCATCCAGTAAGGTACAAAAACCATAATAGGTAGGCTACGCACAATACGTCCATTCTGTACGTATGATGTGCTGCCTTACTCTCCCAGGTTTGGTACTTACATGTATGAGCTACATTCACTTTGGAGAAGTTGTTCAAAGCGACCATTTTACATTTGCAAACACTTCATCGCTCTCTGGATCATACTTCGCTGGACCCTACCTAACACACATGCATCCAACACATCCCCCAAGCGGCATGCACGCGAGCTATAAGGTCGTGTACATCCACGGAGGGAGTACTAACAACTTGTTCCTTTATGTGTCCCACAAATAGATATCTAGTATATTAAGGTCCCAGAAACCTGGAGGGCAGAACATTGGACCTCCAGGACAAGTCTAATTCCGTGGAAATACTTCGTTTAAATACTTACACACGTTCATTCCATGCTTTGGCGGAGTACCATCACGCTGAGACCACAGCTGTCGCCAAATACCAAGTGGAACGTTGTCTAATCTATCTGCAAAGAAACGTACGATTTAGTGGGCTTTCACCTAGTCCTGCTATAGGTATGGTCCCCTAAGCACTCCTCACACAATTCGAGTTCATAGGTTTACGCCAAAGCGTGCCTGAAGGCCACGTTCACAGGTGACATGTAGGTTGTGTTGCGGCAAATAATGGCTATTGTGGATGCTGAAAATACTTTCAAGAGTGAAACTAGTTTCGTCAGTCCATATCAAGTCACTTGTGAAATATTTGTTATCTCGCACTTGGTGTAAAAGCCGTGCAACACTCCAATAACCAGTGTTTGAGGTATCTGGAACTGTCCTGCAATACCATGGGTATTTCACTGAGATCAGTGGTTAACGAGTTAAAGAATCAGCACTCTCTTTGTAGAATATGTCTAGACCGTGGACGACCTCTCTCCATTACCTGTGGATGAAGAGTACCGGCTTTCTGAAGGCACTGGTCCAGGAAACGAAGTAGGTTCTTATTAGGATGGCGCCTATGAGCATACCATGTAGTATACGTCTGAGCAGCAACTGCAGCTTGGTTACCGGATGCACCGAGCACCAAAATCATATCGACATATTCATCGCTCATATGTTCTATCGGGAAACCGTCCAACATGAACCTGACAGGACGAGCAACGGTGGTGCAGTGCGCCGTTAATTTACACATACATCCAGCTTAATGGTTCCAACTGTCATGTGATAGGATGTTGCCACGTGACAAAATGATGTCCTGCTTATAAACCACGATAACCAGGAAATGGACGCTAAAAACCAGAGAAAACATCGGGTGAGGATTCGATCCATGATTCCTTGGTGGTGTGGATTTTGGTGCTCTAACAGTCTACTGGCAGAGTCGTGAGGGGTGATACACATTCCTCTGCACATTATGATGTCTTGCATAATGTGAAAGCATTGGCATCTCGTCGTTTTGACGCATGTTTTGTCGACATGCACCCATTCTGCCTTACCTAGATAAACTTTTCTCCTGAATCTGGATGAGGAATTGCACGCCGACCTCTAAGTGTAGGAATTTTTCTTAAACTAGAATAGTAGCTTAACAAATAATTGGGTACTTGGGAAATAAAGCGATACTACTGCAAAGATACTACTGCAAAGCTATACATACTTGAGACGGTTTTACTGATTGTGAATCGCGATGTTTTAAGTGTGTGGGAACTAATGGGTCAAAACACTGCAGCCTTCAAATCTGAAAGGTAACAACTGAAATGACATCGTGTTCTTGTGATCAGAAGTGTAACATTTTTATATCTTTCCCAAATGCTCGTAGACAGCAGAATTGAACGAAGTACAGAAGCAATCATTAATGGGCTGCAAGAGATAGTTTATAGGAAAACGTCATACACATATTGCGCTATGGTGCTATTTGTAGTGTATGTGTGTCTATGTGCTGGTGGGTAAGAAGGTGGAAAGAGTGAGTGCACATGCACAAATGTCGTGGGTAACCCCAGATCCCATAACAAACCTACCATGGGTGGATTTACCTCTGAACCCTATTCTGGAATTAATGTAGTTGGATTCATATCTGAGCTGAACTGTGCCTTGAAGCTAAATTGGGTGGTTTTAAACCCCAGTTGGTACTCAAGACCCAGTGGGGAGCAGGGTGTGGGGTGAGACAGAATATGCGACGGAGAATCTAGTTACAAACACATGTGCACACACACACACACACACACACACACACACAATAGTGAAATCTGGTATCTGGCCAGTAGTCTGCAACAGGACTGCAAGTACAACCAACTCTAGAAAGTGCCATCACATACTGAGAAGCGCTGTCATCTTGGGTCTACAGAGCTCTTTGACAGCTGCAGTTGATCACTATTCTATCATCACCATGTGTGAAAGCAAAATATGTATCACATTTGTTTGGTGCATTTCCTGTCAGGGCAGTGGTGGTGGTCAAATGTCAAAATGTTTGTAACAACGTAAGTGTACACTGTAGTGGCAAAAGTCAAGGGATAGCGATATGAACTTATACAGATGTGTTGCACACACAAGGTATAAAAGGGCAATTGTTGGTGAAGTAGTCATTTGTATTCCGGTGAGTCTTGCGAATAGGTTCCTGAAGTGATTATGACTGCACAGGTGTAATTATTGGCCTTTGAATATGGAATGGTAACAGGAGGTAGAAGCATAGGACATTCCACTTCGTATACAGGTAGGGAATCCCATATTCAGCGAACCACAATCTCAAGAGACTGCCTGGAATGCCAAATTTCATGCATTACCTCTCGCCATAGACAACGTAGTGGCCGACGTTCACTTACCGATCGACAATAAGGGCGTTTGCATAGAGTTGTCACTGATAACGGACAAGCAATATTGTATAAAATACAGAAATCAATGTGTGGGTCCTACGCACACATTGGGCTACGGCAACATACGACCAATGGAAATGTCTTTGGTAACAGCAAGACATCGCCTGCAGACCCTCTCCAGGACTCGTGACCTCATCGGTTGGACACTAGACGACTCGAATACCATGGCCTGGTCGTATGAGTCCCGGTTTCAGTTGGTAACCGCTGATGGTAGGGTTCGAGTGTGTCAAAGACCAAAGTTATCAACAAGGCACTATGCATGTTGGTGGTCACTCCGTAATTGTGTGGGCTGTGTTTGCACGGGATGGACTGTGTCCACTGGTCTAATTGAAAAATGGTTCAAATGGCTCTGAGCACTACGGCACTTAACATCTAAGGTCATCAGTCCCCTAGAACTTAGAACTACTTAAACCTAAGTAACCTAAAGACATCACACACATCCATGCTCGAGGCAGGATTCGAGCCTGCGACCGTAGCGGTAGCGCGGTTCCAGACTGAAGCGCCTAGAACCGCTCGGCCACACCGGCCAGCGTCTAATTGAACCGATCATTGACTGGAAATGGTTATTTTCAGCTACCTCGAGACCATTTGCTGCCATTTGCGCCCTGTCATCCGGCCACAATTGTTCGCGATTGGTTTGAAGAATATTCTGGACAATTTGAGCGAATGATTTGGCCACCCAGATCGCCCGATATTTACGGTCAAATTCGAGACATCGGTTCGTTCACAAAATCATGTACCGCCAACGTTCTTGCAGCTATGGACAGGTACAAAAGCAGCACAGCTCAATATTTCTGCAGGGGACTTCCGATGACTTGCCACGTCTATTTGCTGCAATACCCCAGGCAAATGGTGGTCCGATACGATGTTAGGATGAATCTCATGACATTCGTCACCTCGATGTAACGCTATAATTAAGAGAGTTGAAGTAGTCACACTGCATTGCGATGAGTGTAAAACGCTCTGTCTACATCACAGTCCTTGCACTTGAGTGTGTATATGCGCTTCCTTTGGCAGCTAACATTGTGATGATTGAGTTATATATATTTATATATATGTGGTCTTCAGTCCTGAGACTGGTTTGATGCAGCTCTGCATGCTACTCTATCCTGTGCAAGCTTCTTCATCTCCCAGTACCTACTGCAGCCTACATCCTTCTGAATCTGCATAGTGTATTCATATCTTAGTCTCCCTCTACGATTTTTACCCTCCACGCTGCCCTGGCCTCCAGTACTAAATTGGTGATCTCTTGATGCCTCAGAACATGTCCTACCAACCGATCCCTTCTTCTAGTCAAGTTGTGCCACAAACTCCTCTTCTCCCCAATTCTGTTCAATACCTCCTCATTAGTTATGTGATCTACCCACCTAATCTTCAGCATTCTTCTGTAGCATCACATTTCGAAAGCTTCTATTCTCTTCCTGCCCAAACTATTTATCGTCCATGTTGCACTTCCATAGACGGCTACACTCCATACAAATACTTTCAGAAACGACTTCCTGACGCTTAAATCTATACTCGATGTTAACAAATTTCTCTACTTCAGAAACGCATTCCTTGCCATTGCCAGTCTACATTTTATATCCTCTCCACTTCGACCATCATTTATTTTGCTCCCCAAGTAGCAAAACTCCTTTGCTACTTTAAGTGTCTCATTCCCTAATCTAATTCCCTCAGCATCACCCGACTTAATTATTCGACTTCATTCCATTATCCTCGTTTTACTTATGTTGATGTTCATCTTATACCCTCCTTTCAAGACACTGTCCATTCCGTTCAACTGCTCTTCCAAGTCCTTTGCTGTCTCTGACAGAATGACAGTGCCTTCGGCAAACCTCAAAGATTTCATTACTTCTCCATGGATTTTAATACCAACTTCGAACTTTTCTTTTGTTTCCTTTACTGCTTGCTCAATATACAGATTGAATAGCATCGGGGATAGGCTAGAAACCTGTCTCACTCGCTTCCCAACCATTGCTTCCCTTTCATGTCCCTCGACTCTTATAACTGCCATCTGCTTCCAGTACAAATTGTAAATAGCCTTTCGCTCCCTGTATTTTACCCCTGCCACCTTCAGAATTTGAAAGAGAGTATTCCAGTCAACATTGTCAAAAGCTTTCTCTAACTCTACAAATGCTAGAAGCATAGGTTTGCCTTTCCCTAATCTTTCTTCTAAGATAAGTCGTAGAGTCTGTATTGCCTCACGTGTTCCTACATTTCTGCGGAATCCAAACTGATCTTTCCCGAGGTCGTCTTCTACCAGTTTTTCCATTCGTCTGTAAAGAATTCGCGTTAGTATTTTGCCGCTGTGACTTATTAAACTGATAGTTCGGTAATTTTCACATCCGTCAACACCTGCATTCTTTGGGATTGGAATTGTTATATTCTTCTTGAAGTCTGAGGGAATTTCGCCTGTCTCATACATCTTGCTCAGCAGATGATATAGTTTTGTCAGGCCCGGCTCTGCCAAGGCTGTCAGTAGTTCTAATGGAATGTTGTCTACTCCTGGGGCCTTGTTTCGTCTTAGGTCTTTCAGTGCTCTGTCAACCTCTTCTTCATCTACCTCCTCTTCCATTTCCGTAACATTGTCCCCAGGAACATGGCGCCTGTATAGACCCTTCATATACTCCCTCCACCTTTCTACTTTCCCTTCTTTGCTTAGAACTGGGTTTCCAACTGTGCTCTTGATATTCATTCAAGTGGTTCTCTTTTCTCCAAACGTCTCTTTAATTTTCCTGTAGGCAGTAATTATCTAACCCCTCGTGAGATAAGCCTCTACATCGTTACATTTGTCGTCAAGCCATCCCCGCTTAGCCATTTTGCACTTCCTGTCGATCTCATTTTTGAGACTTTTGTATTCCTTTTTGCCTGCTTCACTTACTGCAATTTTGTATTTTCTCCTTTCATCAATTAAATTCAGTATCTCTTCTGTTACCCAAGGATTCCTACTAGCCCTCGTCTTTTTACCTACTTGATCCTCTGCTGCCTTCACTATTTCATTCCTCATAGCTACCCATTGTTCTTCTACTGTATTTCTTTCCCCCTTTCCTGTCAATTGTTCCCTTATGCTCTCCCTGAAACTCTGTACAACCTCAGGTGCTTTCAGTTTATGCAGGCCCCATCTCCTTAAATTCCCACCTTTTTGCAGTTTCTTCAGTTTTAATCTACAGTTCACAACCAATAGATTGTGGTCAGAATCCACATCTGCCCCTGGAAATGACTTACAATTTAAAATCTGGTTCGTAAATCTCTGTCTTACCATTATATAATCTATCTTAAATCTTCTATTATCTCCAGGGTTCTTTCATGCATACAATCTTCTTTCATGATTCTTGAACCAAGTGTTAGCTATGATTAAGTTATGCTATGTGCAAAATTCTAACAGGCGGCTTCCTCTTTCATTTCTTAGCCCAAATCCATATTCACCTACTACATTTCCTTCTCTTCCTTTTCCTACTGTCGCATTTCAGTCACCCACGACTATTAAATTTTCGTCTCCCTTCTCTATCTGAATTATTTCTCTTATCTGATCATACATTTCATCAATTTCTTCATCATCTGCAGAGCTAGTGGCATATAAACTTGCACTACTGTATTAGGCGTGGGCTTCGTGTCTATCTTGACCGCAATAATATAGGGAAGAAGAAATGCTCCTGCAAAATCCTTGCAGAGACTCGGGTCTGGTGGGGAATCCATATTACTGTTGGATACTAAAGAAATCAGGCCCCATCTGCCAAATTAACGAATAAGGAATCAAAGATTCTTGTGGAAAGTCCTAATTCAGTTTTACATATGCATTTGCACACAGAAAAGAAGTCCTTTCTCATGGTAGTAGTTTTAGCAGCATTCAGAATTCTTTTTAAATTATAGTTCAAATTTACATTTGAATCATATTGTCACGTAGAAGAAGGTGTAATTAGATGAATGACGAACATTTAACGAAGGTTTATTCAGCACTTGCACATACAAGAGGGCGGAGCGAACTGCCTCCGGCCAGAATAAAAAAATGGTTCAATGGGCTCTGAGCACTATGCGACTTAACTTCTGAGGTCATCAGTCGCCTAGAACTTAGAACTAATTAAACCTAACTAACCTAAGGACATCACACACATCCATGCCCGCGGCAGGATTCGAACCTGCGACCGTAGCGGTCACGCGGTTCCAGACTGAAGCGCCTTTAACCGCACGGCCACACAGCCCGGCCCCGGCCAGAATACATACAGTATATATACAGCTACAGAACATTCCAGTACAATGAATCCTGACGTTTGTGAATACTTCTGGAATGTATTCGAGCCGAACATAGTAATTAGAATTGTACATTCCTGGTAACTTTTGAACTCACGACCCTCCATGCGACAGTTTAGCATCATAACCTGTACCACCACGGTGCTACTCGGGTTCTTCTGAAGCATTGCTCCCTCCTTAAGGGAACAGCGTCTCAGTGTTACGTCCTCCTAGTCCGGGAACGAGTCATCGGTTCTGCATACCCCGACTCCCTATGACTGACGCTCGCCCTGGCGGTGTTCTTGTTAGAACTTCTTTTGCCATTACGCTCTTCGTAACCTTTCCGCTTATTGCTTGTCGCTGGAGCTTCGAATTTACCCTGGGTGGCAGGATCCTTATAGGGCTTCATTCGAAGGACGTGGAGCGTATCTCTAATCTTTCGTCGTCGAAATATTCAACTTCATAAGTAACATCAAACGACTGTTTTTCAACCTTAATAAGGTCCAATGTAGAACCTGAGGAGTTTCTCCTTCCGAACAGGACTCAAGATCCAGACGACGTCAGCAGGCTGGTAGACAACAGGGCGGTGGCTCGCGTCATACGTTCGGTGATGTTTTCTTGAGCCTGCAGCGTGAGGAGTCGAGCTAACTGCCGAGCCTTCCTCAGCGCTGGTTAACACCTGGCCGATGTAGTCGTAGTCCACGTCATCAGGATGTAACGGAAACACAGTGTCCATTGTCGTGGTCGCTTCACGCCCATGCACCAGGAAAAAGGGCGTAAATCCTGTGGTGTCTTGTTTGGCGGAGTTGTAGGCAAACGTCACGAAAGGTAGCACCTCATCAAAATTACTTTCCTCAACACTGACGAACACTGATAGCATGTCGGCCAAGGTCTCATTAAGGTGTTCAGTAAGTCCATTAGTTTGCGGATGGTAGGCAGTCGTCATATGATGACTAATGTGGCACCGATGGTTTATCTCTGTCACAAGACTCGATTGAAAAACTTTCCCTCCATCCGTAATTAACGACCCTGGTGCACCGTGTTTTAATACACAATGAATTTGGCTACCTCGGATGCTTCGGCTGTTTTCACGTCTTTTGCAATGGCGTAGCGTGTCAGACAATCAGTGCAAACCATAATGAATCTATTGTCACTGGCAGACGTAGGAAATCAACCGAAGAGGTCAATTCCAACAAGCTGGAAAGGCGTTTCGGCTGGTGGAATTGGTATGAGTCGGCCAGGTTGTTTCTGAGGAACTGCCTTTCTCCTCTGGCACTCTCTGCAGTGCGACACATCGTGACGGACACTCCTAAATAAACCCGGCCAGAAAAATCTCTAGCGAATTTTATCGTAGGTCTTAATAAATCCTAAATGTCCAGCCTCAGGTGTGTCATGGAATTTCTGTAAAACATCTAAGCAAATGTTTTTAGGAATCACTTGCAGCCACCTCTTTCCAAATGGGTCAAAGTTTTTCTTATAGAGCAATCCGTTAACTACCTTAAACTGTCCTTTCACATCCTCTGACCGATTTAAGGCAAGCTTGATCTGAGATTTCTTGGCGTCCTTCTTCTGCTCAACAGAGAGATCCTGAAGTGCAGCGAGACAGTCACTATCTTCATCAAAGTCTTGATGGTCTTGCACAGGGTTTCTTGAGAGACAGTCGGGATCTTGGGGTTTTCTTACATTTTTGTACACTATGGTAATGTCATACTCTTGAAGACGTAGTGCCCATCTGGTGAGTCGTCCTGTTGGATTCTTAAGACTTATCAGCCAACAAAGTTACTGATGGTCTGTAACAACTGTGAATGGCCTTCCATAGAGATAATGTCGAAATTTGCACATGGCCCAGATCACAGCAAGACATTCTCTTTCTGTAGTTGAGAAGTTTCTCTCGGCTTTTGCAAGTGTCCTAGAAGCATAGGCTATAACCTTCTCTTTTCCATCTGAAATTTGCACAATTACAGCACCAATCCCATACCCACCGGTGTCTGTATGTTGTTCTGTAGGTGCTCTCTCATCACACAGACCCAGTACAGGGTCAGTCGTAAGAGCTTTTCGCAGCACATCGAAAGACTCTTGTTGAGATCCACCCCTAGATAAATTTAGCATCAGCATTTAACAACTTTAACTTTGATACAAAAGTCTTTGATAAATTAGAACATAATCTGAGGCAGCTTCTCACATCTCTAATACTTTTAAGAATAGCAAATTACGTTATAGATCTCACCTTTTCTGGGTCTGGCCACACACCTTCGTTTGGCACAATGTGTCCAAGTATTTTGATTTCTTTTGCTCCTAAGAGACGCTTTCTTGGATTAAGTCTCAGTTCGTCTTGTTGGAGACACTTAAGAACGGCTGTCAGTCTTTTTATGTGTTCATCAAATGTCTCTAAGAACACTATAGTGTCATTTAAATAACAAAGATACATCGTCCACTTCAGGTGACGTATAAGATTATCCATTATCCATTCAAAAGTTGCTGATGCATTACACAAGCCAAACGGCATTACCTTAAACTCATACAGGAGTTCTCACGATTAGCTTTATCTACATTGATTTGCCAGTATCCCTAGTACATGTCCATGGTTGAGAAAAACTTAGCCCCCTTGAGAGAATCTAGTGTATCGTCAATTCGTGGAAGAGGGTAAACGTCCTTTTTAGTTATCATATTAAGCTTCCTGTAATCAACACAAAAGCGCCAACTGCCATCCTTCTTCCTCACGAGGACCACTGGTGACGAGCATGGGCTCTGCGAAGGCTGAATGATGTCATTGTTCATCATTTTCTCTATCTCGTCGCGAATTATTCGACATTACGTTGCTGACACACGGTATGCTCTCTGGCTTATTGGTTGATGGTCTCCAGTGCTAATCCGGTGCTCCACCGTCGATTTCTCTAATTTGCTCGTCACCTATGGGTTGAAGCATTCAGAGAAATTTTGAAGAATGGAAAGTAGCTTCTTCTGTTGTTCCTTAGTGAGATCTGGTGATAGTCGAGCTAGAAGATCTTGTCTCGTAGTGCTAGCGCTAATTTTGCCCACAGACTCGGTATGGGAAGTTTCTATGACACTCAGCTGTTCTTCAATTAACGGCTCAGCATCTGCTACTCATATGCGTCTTGGAAGTATCTGCAGTTCTCGGCGACAGTTAACTACCCACAATTCACCGAATCTGTTCTTAAGAGGCTGGGACGACCAAGTCATTCTTCAGTCGTATGCTTCTCTTACATTCCACTACAAGATACATGGCACGACACGTGACAGTTACCCTAGCGCTGACTGCAGGAACGATCACTTCATCCAGCACACATAGTCTCCACACACTCGGATGCGCATCTTCCTGTCCACAGTATCACATCTCGTCTAGCATAATCTTCGAGCGACCACAATCTATTATTGCCTGAGAAGCTTTCAATGAGACCCCTCCGAGAATGACGGCATGACTACACATTTGTAAGACGATGAATTCTAAGGGCTGTGTAAGGCCACTCATACCCACATGAATGGTACGTCTTCCTCTAGGTTTTACGTATTTCCCATTACCCACCTTCAGCAGAGATGTTTTGTTGTCGACGAATACGGTTTTCTGTAGCTGGCGACGGTACTTCTCCGAAATGACTGAATATGATGCTCCAGACTCCACAAGAGCTTGGGCTGGTCTGCCATTCATGAGGATATCGTCGTAGTTTCCTAGCATTTTTGTAGTGATCGACTGCGGAGGATTTTTCTATTCGGCGACCTCACCTCCAAGGAAGGTCGCACCCTTTCGTATTCCTGGTTGCGGAAGCTAGGCGATGGGCTGGCGCTTCTGAACGGCGATGGAGACCTTGATCAGCGTGTTGGGGAGCGTCCTCTCCAGCGGCTAGCTAGCGGCGATGATGACCTACGTCGTCCTGCATCCACATCTTCTTGTTCATCTTCGTCGACCCGGAGTTGGCGTTGGCTAATATCGGTTTGCTGTCTCCTGGCGAGGGCGTCATCAAATACCCGTCGCCTTTCTCGACAATTGCGCACCACATGTCCCGGTAGTCCGCAGTAGAAACATACTGGTTGGTTATCCTGGGTCCTCCAGACGTCAGTCTTCCTTCGTGCCCAAAAAGGTTCCTCATGCGGCATTGTAGGAACACAACTCCGTCGAGGCCTCAACTTTTTCACCGTTTTGAAGGGAAATGAAGGACGACAGATTGGGTTCAATGTCTGTTCCACTTCCTCCCTTATGATCTGTTGAAGCGTCTCGGTTTTTTGCTCACCGTGTAATGCAAGTACCTTCTGAACTTCCAATCTCATTACCTACCGAAGAACACTTGTGAAATCATTTGCTTTCTCCATCACAGACATCGATACGGCGTTTGGAAGCAGTTCAAATTTCATGTGCGTAATTCTTTTTTGATGTATTGTCTCGATATACTGTCACCATTTTATGAAGTAGTCTGCTGTCGAAACCTCCTTCAGGAGCAGGGCTTGATACATGTCCTCAGCGACACCCTTCATGAGATGTGCAATCTTATCTTCCTCCTTCATTCTAGGATCCACTTTTTTTACAGAGATCCAAGACGTCTTGAATGTAGGATGCTGTAGTTTCTCCTGGACACGGTGCCCTTCACTTTAATTTGTTTTCAGCCTTGCACTTCTGTTGTTGTATGTCGCCGAAATACTTGTGCAGTTCCCCCTGGAATACTTCCCAGCTTGTGAACTTCTCCTCGTTGTTCTCATACCATTGCTTGGCAGTGCCCACCAAGTAGAAAAATACGTTAGAGAAACATACTGTGTCATCCAATTTGTTAAATTTGGCTATACGCTCATATACCTTCAGCCACTTGTTTTGATCTTGGCCGTCGTCACCAGAGAACCCAGAAGGATGTCTCATGTCGTGGTACACAGTTGCTGTCATCGTAACGTCCTCTTCTTCTTCTGTCTGCGGTAGATTGCGATCTGTTGATATGGCTCGAACTCGGGTTTCTCGCCACGTTAACGGCGGCTCTGTCGTGGCCTGATGGGAGCCACTGTGTCGTCGATAATGTGCGCCATCACAAGTTCCAATACCCGGCGCCTCCACCAGAATAATGTCACGTAGATGAAGGTATTAGTATCTGAATGACAATCACTAACTTCACTTAACGAACGTTTATTCAGCACTTGCACATAAAAGAGCTCGGAGAGAACTGCCTCCGGCCATAACACATACAGTATATATACAGCTACAGAACATTCCAGTACAATGAATCTCGACATTTGTGGATACTTCTAGAATGTACTCGAATTAATACAGAAATTAAAACTGTACAGTGCAGATGAGTTTTGAACTCACGACCCTCCATGCAACAGTTTAGTATCATAAACTCTATACCACGGTACTACACAGTTACTTCTCTGTCAGTATAATTCTTTGTCGAAACAATATAATAACATAAATAGAAGGAGGTGCTGAAAAGTAACCCCCGCGAGTTTTTTATTCTGTTCTCAGTATCGGCTGAGGTGCTGCATGTCAAGCATATTACTCGATCGACTCTCCCACTTCGCTGACGCAAGTCAGCAAGTAGCCTGAAACATGGTGATTGTACGTAGCTATGTCGGCACATAACAAACAGCGTGCTGTAATCGAGTTTCAAAAGGCACAAGAGTTCGTTCATGCTTGGATCACCCTCTCCAGCAGCATGAAAATGCCAGCTCACACACGAGCACTACGACGAGTATAGCATTCCAACGCTTTGGGACCACTGCCATTTATCATCCTCCGTACAGTCATGACTTGTCCCCGTCCAACTTTCATCCTTTTCCATAACTTAAACAATATCTTCGAGGACTTCGCTTTGACAATGATGAAGCAGTCCAAGCTGACGTGAGATTGTGGCTTTTTCAAACATTCTACAGTGACAGCATCAACAAATGGTCTCTCTCTGGGCGAAATGTTTCCGTTGCTCGGTGGACTATGCTGAGATGCAAATACGTAGACTTCAAGAACAAATATGCAGAATGTTAGTAAAGCTTGTTTTTTTTAAAAAAAAAGCTTTGAGAGATTCCACATAAAAACATTTGAGGCTTCACATTCCAACACACACTTGCACAAAGAATGTATGTTCCCAGATTGTAACACATATGTAATTTTGTTCTCATGAAGTATCGCCTGTATTCCCTCCGTTCCTTCTTGTAATTCTTGTACCCATGAGCATTCGGGAATTTTAATATTACCGTTTATTTCATGAATTACGCTTTTGTTAAGCTATTACACATATTCTTATCTGTAATGTACCAACTCATCTCCTCCATATTTTTGCGAAACTTACGTGTGTAACTTTCATTTTATAACTCCGTCGAATTTAGATACAATGTAACCATTCTTTTTAAGCAGATCCAAATAGGACTGGAACTTAGAGAACAGATTTGTCTTGTATTCTTTAATATGACAGCCGTCCCTGAATCCATCATATCAGCGAGTACTCCAACATATTGCCTCACCCCATTGGTTTTTACAGTAAGTGCTGATAACATGTATTCCGCAGTGAAATCCCGATCTTTCCATATACTTTGATGAAAGTGATTTGAGAACTCACTTGCATAGCCGCAGTTGCTCATTCTATCTCCAATAGCAGTTTACATTCTTCCTTCGTGGCAACAATTTTCGTCGAGTACTCCACGTTTCGTATTCAGATTTCTTTCTGTCACATTTCTAGTTTTGTTTGTAAGAAACGCGTCTTAGTTGGGTTAAAACCGATATGAGAGTGCACTATACATGCTAGTGATCACCTCCCATTTATGAAGCTCCTGATGTTCTTCGTTTATTGTTTTTTCTCGTTATCAGATTCGAATATGGAAGCTTTACATTCAGAAAACAATTTGTTACGAATATTACGGTTCTCAGTTAACAGTGAAAAGTATGTCACTTTGAAATGATAACAGCACAAATCGGAATTAATTCGTTTTGTTTTTCTTGTGGCATGTAGCGCATTTCCTATGAATTGCTAGACTTGTATACTCCTGTATTAGCAGCTAAGTTCATATCAAATTCATGCTAAAGTAATCATTGCTGCAGTGCATTTTTACGTTAGGTTAATCGGTTATTTCGATTCAGACAGCAATATTTTCCATTAATTGAAGATACTATCTAACATACATGATGCTGTTTTCACTCAAAAATTTCATAAATAATTCTGCGCATCCTTCCGCAAATAAAACAGCTCATAAATTACTTAAACTTTAAAAACCGCCGTAATGCATTCCGGTCACTATTATTTTATATACTTCTGGCAACGTCAGCTTCGGGGCGATCTCTAATATTATGAATATCTGCCAAGATCACAAAAATCATTTATTCATATAGATAACCGGTTTCGGTAATTCTCTGTTGCTATCTTCTGATCTATGTTTACATCATTACACAATCTTCTCCTTCAGTACAGAAAGTGGTGCTATGCAGTGTATATCCATGTTGAAATCGTCAGATACACCAGAAGTCGGAATGTTAATTTTGAACTAATAGCTATTTTCATACATGTTATTACGCCGGTACAAGTGCTAACCTCCATCAACACCTTACAACTCAAAGTAGTGATGAATGTGGGCACTTCTAATCGGCGCAGTAACATGTATGAACATAGCTGTTATTTTAAAATTTACGTGCCGACTTCCATCATAGCCCAGGATGCCAACAAGGACGTATTGTGTAGCATTACTTTACCATACTGAAGGAGGAGATTGTTTAATGATGTAAACATAGATCCGACGATGGCAACATAGTATCGCCGAAACAGTCTTCTGTAAGAATAAATGATTTTAGTGATCTTGGCAACTGAAAATTTATTCAGTGTTCATTATTCTTCCTTTAGAAAATTCTTGAGACATTGTACCTGTGATGCGGCTGCAGGCGAGTGCACCACGCAGAACCCAAATTATGATTCCACGACTCACATACATGTTTGTCACCATTAACGCTTGGGAGTTGTTGACGTTGAACAGCAAGTCAATGTCCCGCCACAAAAATGTGTGCTCAGTTTCAAAAGTTTCAGAAAATAACGACGCATAAGGAGTACGGTTAAGTGTGGCATAACACTAAAGACAGCATTACTCCTTACGTCGCCCAGTAGAGGTGTTTTCAGAAAATTCCAGGAAAAAGTATGTTGAAAGCACAAAAAGTGCCTGACATCGTAAAGAGAAATTTGACCCAACAAAAAGATACCCAGAGAAACAAACAACCATGAACTGATGAATAATACAGCAACGGCTGCCTCATTCTGAGTCGTCATACTGTAATAAAACACTAAAAAACTGTGACGCTTACCACTTTTGTCATTTCACCAGAAATTACTATATGTAAATATATATGGTAAGCTAACATAGAGGACAAACCATGACGATAGTGCGAAATGGTGGAATTAATGTTCTGATAAGAAATTAACGATCTCTTAATAAATTTTAGAATTTAACTGTTGGGTCAAGAGGCTTAAATTTTCCTTTAGAGCGATAGTCCAGTTAAATGCCCTACCCATATTTCTCATCCTGACGACTTTCTCTTATAAGTAAGATCATATTTTACAATTACGAAGGGATATTAACGTAAACCTACAGAATTTGTCTATATATGTCGTGAAAAGAAACGGTCTCATAAAGGATACATGGTACTTCTAAATGATGGAAAAATGGAAATTTTTATTACTGTATTAAATTCTAAAGTCTTTCCTGATTACATTGTTATATACATTATAGGGTTTCAAATTAAAAATGACCAATATATACCCAATTTTAAAGTAACGGTCATGTATGCCACCACGCCCCCTTTACATCTGTTAAATAAAATCATTGCTTATGATGCTACCTTGGTAACCAAACTGAAGTGTTGTGGACTTGTGCCAAAGAGGATGGGTGCTTGATTGAAGAGAAATGGAAGTTGCTGTCTGATGGAAAATATCTGTCTTGCCGAGGCAGATTCACAGAAACTGAAATAGACCTTCTTCAGAGTTATTATGGACTGGCCATTAGTCAAACGTAACCTCTGAATGATGTTACAGAAATGAGAAAAGCTGTTTGGGCCACCTACATTCATAAATGGTCCACGGATGGGCACCCTGTTCACGGACTTTGCCCTAAAGGAGTAAATTCTTCGTGTGGTTACGAAAAAGCAAAAGAAAGTTGTCAAATATATCGTCATAAGCATTCTCTTCCTGAGCCTCTTATGAATGAAATAAAAGCAATTTTTAGAGACCTGAGTTACTCTGACTTGCTCAGTAAATGTCTTCATGGGGTCACTTAGAATACAAATGAATGTTTCAACCATAGCATATGGGAAAGATTACCAAAGATGGTTTTTGTAGGACTAAATACATTACGAATTCGTGTACCAGGCGCAGTGATATGTTTCAATGATGGAATGATAGGAAGGTAGGAAGTCCTGGGAAATTTAGGCATAAAATGCGGCTTTAATATGGAAGATAAATTGCTTGCATGTTACAGATAATGGGTGCATGAAACTGAAAGATTCGCTCTTCAAGTTACCAAAGAAGCAAAAAGGGCTAAAAGGAATGCTAAGAGGAAGCCTGAAGATGAATAAATGCTTCAAGATGAAGACTGTGGGTCAGGAATGATCTGAGGCACAGTTTAATTGGACACATATCTTCATTCTCAATTTCCCACAAGTTGTATTTATCAGAATTCAGGTACAAATATTCCCAAAAGTTTACAGAGCATTGCTCTAATTCGTTTCTGTAACTTGCGATAGTCTATACTTATGCAGTAAACCGAAGCTTTATTGCAGAATCAATTAAATTATATAAAAAATTAAATTTTTACTAGGAAAAATTTATAAAAATGTAAGATGTGACGTTTTTTTATCTTTGTAATATAGATAATCGGTGGAATTAAATAGGTCTATTACCTCAGCCATCATGTAATGCATATCTGGTAAAAATCTGATCTCCTTCAAATGTCTAACATTTGATTAAATGGTAACTAAATTTGAGGAAGCGTTTCGGAAAAAATGGCATAAATTTCTTTATAATTTTTTTAATTATCCTAAGGAGGTACAAAAATATTCGAAGTACTGCTAATTTGTTGAGAAAGTGCGCTGTATTACCTGACACCAACAAAAAAATCTGTAAAACAACATAATGAACAGTGCCTGAAAGAACCAGGCGTTGACTTTTAAGTAATATTGAGCCAGAAAAGTACCCTGCATCCTTAAATATCATCATTTCTTAAGCAATTGAAGAGATGGCGTGTCTTCCTATTACCCTAGAAAACACAAAATGCATTAAAATTTAACAATCATTTATTACTTCTCGAGTTGGTTGTAAATGTCTGTTGAAAACACTGGGGTTTTAACTGCTCTGTGTGAATACATTTGCCACCCAGTCATACACATAAAAAATAACATTGGTAATTACTGCACAAACAGTTCTGTCCATGACCATGGAACAAGAGCTAGATGCAATTTACATCTACCAAGAAGAAATAAACATAAAAATCAAAACGTTGTTTTCTACCAAGGAATAAAACTGTACAATAAATTAACAAAAGAGATAAAAGAAATTGCTAAAATACACTTATTTAAAAAGACTGCTAAAAATTATCTGTTATGGTATACATTTTATACATTGAAGAATTACTTAGATAAAACAAAGTGGGGCTTTGGTAAAAAGAATGTTATACAAATAAATAATAATAATGATTATGAAACATCCAATATTCCACATAACGCCTTCACAATATGATTTCTTCCTTCTTTTTTCCTATTCTAGAAAAACTTCCCTCCAATCGATGCATTCTACAATACTAACACCTCTTCCTCTTTGTGAGCTCAACATCTCACTCATTATAGAGGGATGCCGACTCAGTTTTTCAGGATAGCAAATGGAAAGTTGTGGTACAGAAAACGGCCCAGAGATCACCAGTGTATATGTGTTTGTTTGTGTAGTGTGTGAAGTGTTATGATACAATGCGTGAATAGTGTGTGCAGTGACTGACAGGAAGATGTTAGTGAACAGTGTGGCATTATATTATTAGGTACGTTATTTGTAAAAAAAAAGTAGAAAAGTATTTTATACCAGAAATAAAACTAATGATTGTCTCTAACTTCTTTTTTGATGCGGCCCGCCACGAATTCCTTTTCTGTGCTAACCTCTTCATCTCAGAGTAGCACTTGCAACCTACGTCCTCAATTATTTGCTTGACGTATTCCAATCTCTGTCTTCCTCTACAGTTTTTGCCCTCTACAGCTCCCTCTAGTACCATGGAAGTCATTCACTCTTGTCTTAGCAGATGTTCTATCATCCTGTCCCTTCTCCTTATCAGTGTTTTCCACATATTCCTTTCCTCTCCGATTCTGTGTATTACCTCCTCATTCCTTACCTTATCAGTCCACCTAATTTTCAACATTCGTCTATAGCACCACATCTCAAATGCTTCGATTCTCTTCTGTTCCGGATTTCCCACAGTCCATGTTTCACTACCATACAATGCTGTACTCCAGACGTACATCCTCAGAAATTTCTTCCTCAAATTAAGGCCGGTACTTGATATTAGTAGACTTCTCTTGGCCAGAAATTCCTTTTCTGCCATAGCGAATCTGCTTTTGATGTCCTCCTTGCTCCGTCCGTCATTGGTTATTTTACTGCCTAGGTAGCAGAATTCCTTAACCTCATGACCATCAATCCTGATGTTAAGTTTCTCGCTGTTCTCATTTCTACTACTACTCATTACCTTCGTCTTTCTCCGATTTACTCTCAAACCATACTGTGTACTCATTAGACTGTTCATTCCGTTCAGCAGATCATTTAATTCTTCTTCACTTTCACTCAGGATAGCAATGTCATCAGCGAATCGTATCATTGATATCCTTTCACCTTGTATTTTAATTCTACTCCTGAACCTTTCTTTTATTTCCATCATTGCTTCCTCGATGTACAGATTGAAGAGTAGGGGCGAAAGGCTACAACCTTGTCTTACACCCTTCTTAATACGAGCACTTCGTTCTTGATCGTCCACTCTTATTATTCCCTCTTGGTTGTTGTACAATTTGTATATGACCCGTCTCTCCCTATAGCTTACCCCTACTTTTTTCAGAATCTGGAACAGCTTGCACCATTTTATATTGTCGAACGTTTTTTCCATGTCGACAAATCCTATGAAAGTGTCCTGATTTTTCTTTAGCCTTGCTTCCATTATTAGCTCTCTAACTAGAAGTCTGTAAATGTACGTGTAAACGAATTAGCTTATTTTAAATTGGTCTAAACTTGTAAATATTTTGGTATGTCCTATATCCTTGCAAAAAGAGATCTACCGATGAATAAGGCCACTACCAGTACTACCACTACTACTACTACTACTACCACTACGACGTATATAAGCAGACGGAAGCGACAGATGAAAATTTGTAACAAAGTAGCATGTGTTCAAATATATGTCCATTGAGTGAATTTATTGTCCATTAACCACGATGCTGTTTCGTCCACAAGTATCATAAATAATTCTGCACATCTTTCTGCAAATAAACTGAGTTATAAATTACTTTCATCTCAGGAACTGACATATTAATTTCAAATCATAACCTATTTCTTAGCAGTATCTTGGGACTCAGCTGCACACAACCTCTTCATGCGAACCATAAAGCGACTCCTCGACCAATGTACATGCATGTAACCAGTAGTGCTTGGGCATTGTTAATCATAAATAACAAAACAACGATTCCACCATAAAGAAAGGCATGCTCAACTTCGAATGTTTCAGAAACCAGTGATGCCTAATTCTAGGATTTACTTTGTCATAATATAAAAGATAATATTATAAAAGATAACAGTACTCTTTGCATACCTGAGAGAAAGATTGTAACTTGCCGTACACAATATTTGTCGTCTTTTTTTGATAATGCTATCACACACTGTACGTTTCACAGCACATAGCTATTTTACAGCTAAATTGTATCAAATTGTCCTATACAAAGTAAACTACTAGATCAAAAAGATTCAGAAGTTACAGAACCGTAACAGGCAAAATTCCAACAAGCTAGTACCGAGTGAGGTGGCGCAGTGGTTAGTACACTGGACTTGCATTCGGGAAGACGACGGTTCAATCCTATGCCCGGCCATCCTGGTTTGGAATTTCCGTGATTTCCCTAAATTGCTTCAGTCAAGTGCCAGGATGGTTCCTTTGAAAGGGCACGGCCAACTTCCTTCCCTAATCCGAGGAAACCGATGATCTCGCTGATTGGTCTCATCCACCAAATCAACCCACTCCCTTTAACAAGCTATTCCGTGGATCACCATGTTACTTCAAAGTGTGATAATATCTCTCCGTATTACAGCAAAACCGTAAGTAATTACTCTGCAGTTAGCTTCGAAGTGCTTGATACAAGCTTATTTTGTCCACAGTTTCCTGCAGGTCCTTAAGATTATCAAACACTGACACTTTACACAATAGCATAATCACTGAACAATATTAATCTGCTCGTAACCATATCTGTGAAATCATTCATGTTTATTGATAAATGGGACAGTCACTTTCCAGCATTAATTAAATATTCCAGAAATACGTTAATATTTAGCACTTCAAATCACATGTGGCACTACTGTTGATCAAAGTTGCAGGTTAATGTGCATTTCTTGATGAAAACAGTAAGTGGAGAATGTTATTCCCCCAGCCAAAGCAGAGAATGTTATTTCTGTAGTACGACTTCCTACACAACGGTAAGGAAAGGTGCGCCACAGAGTGGTGTGTCAACTGTCGTCATAGGAAAGCAAGATAGATCGAGAAAGGATTAGTTAACTAGTTAAAACAACAAACAGAAGATTTACTTAACTTGTAAATGTCCAAACACAAGAAGACATTTAAAATAATGTAGTAAGAAACCGCGTGCAGCTATTACAACAGCAACAACGATGGAGTCGGAGCAGTGAATACATTACAAATAATGCAGTAAGAAACAGTTTTCGGCTATTAAAATAGCAACAGCGATGTAGTCGGAGCAGTCAGTAAGCAGTTTCTGATCAGTCCCTTACGGAAGTGACTTCAAACGCGAGTGGCCTTAGTTACTTCTGCCGGCCGTCCTATACAGCCACAGTGGAGGGCTCTGATGGCTGCTGGATGTGCAGATCAGCAGGTATACTCCATTGGGGCCGCCGGAACCCTCATAGCCGCTATTGCCGTTGCACAGAAACTTGCGGTTCTGTTGGCAACTATAATACGCCTGTAATGTGACACCGATACTTGATACAATTACCACATCTAAATGATCGGTATTGTTGAATTATAACCTCATCCTAGTTCGACTAAGGGGGACATCATAGTGAGCCACGTAATATACAGATCTCTCCATGCTGGGATAAAAAATTTATATTGCAGTAGGAAACATTTGTCATCATCTACTGATAATGCTATTGAGCAGTGGGAAATACATGGGACATCGCCATTTTACAGCGATTTTGCTACAAACTACTCCATAGACTGTGACCTTTAGGATCAGAAACGGTATTCCCTGTTACAGAGAAGCATCTAACAAAACTATAACAAGTTGCCCCACCAACTGAGAAATTGAGTCGGCCATGCCCCTTTCTACAGATCAACAGATCAGGGTACTCCATTTGAGAAGATCCCATACGACACAGCAGTCATTTGAAAGACGACTGAAAAGCGTAGTGTAGGCAGTATCTCTATTAGCAGTGCTGAATTTCCTGGGTGTTCTGGCAATAAAACACAGTCTCTGGTTCACTCTTCCGCACGACCTAGAAGCTGCTGTAGAGGATAATACCAATATATTAGCCGATCAGTGTATGTAAAACGGTTATTTATACCTGAAAACCGTTAAGGAATGAAAAATTATCATCAAGTTAAAGAGTGACCTTTCTACACAATCCACAATTGCTGGCAGGAAATACTCTTAATGGATGAAGGTTTGTGGTGTTAATATCTAAACTTGTGTGGCAATTGCTACAAACCATACTGTGTTCAAATAAACAGGAAATGATGAGTTATTCAATCCATAAAGCAGTCGCTATCAAAGGTGAGGTGCTCATAAATGATACAATTGGTTTAAGTGGCAACACGGAGCTCCTCGAAATTTTTTACTGACATGGTGCTAGGTAATATCTAATTTTTAATATGTTCCACAAATTGTGTTGAAAACTGAGTATGATAATGTAACATTGGTATTATGAATAACATCAGTGCATTTATTTTTCTATCGTTCAATTTGTTTAAGTAATGGGGTTGGTAGTTGGACCTACTATCACCCAGCTATTAAACCGCGCCAGCCGAAGTGGCCGTGCGGTTCTAGGCGCTGCAGTCTGGAACCGCGAGATCGCTACGGTCGCGGGTTCGAATTCTGCCTCGGGCATGGATGTGTGTAATGTCCTTAGGTTAGTTAGGTTTAACTAGTTCTAAGTTCTAGGGGACTACTGACCTCAGAAGTTGAATCCCATAGTGCTCAGAGCCATTTGAATCCTATTAAACCGCATGGAAAGTGTTTACATGTGATGTAGGCAGATTGCAAGTAAATTAATATAAGGAAAATTTCACTTGATGATGACCAAACTCAGAACCTACCTTGTTGCAGCAATGGTAAGTGGCCATGATGTGCACCTACGTGACCAATTGTAGCATTAACTGCTTCTCAATCTTATAACATAGTGACAGAACTTTGCAGTGAGCCGCCTCGCTTGTTATGGCTGCACAGTTGCTTTTTGCATATCGGTCTGGTGCCAGTGGGATGGTAACGGGGACAGGAAACGCTGGCAAAGTCCTCTGTCAGCAGGCGTGAACATGCCAGTACTTCCAGATGGTTGCCAGCAAATACTGTCACAGGACGTGATCGCTAGCGGTGGGTAGGAAGCATGGTGCTGTGCAACAGCAGCAAAAGTTTGTTATAAAAACGCCGTTAATGTCTACAAACAACATCCGTAAGACCTTCTTACAACTCCGGAGACGAGCCATCGCGGTGTAGGGTGACCATACAAAAACGCGGTAATTGTTTGCAAACACAACATACCAACATCCTCTGAGCACAGCAAGTACAGCGGTCCTGTGCACGACGTTACGTTGCCAATTGCGACGGTCCTAAGGACCAGGCTAGAAGAGGACTGAATTCTACAGTCTGTCACATTTTCTCAGTGCTGTCAACATCAGTGGCCTCATGGCACATAGTTCTGAGGGAATCACTCAAACATACACTTAAGTTCACAGGGTTACTATGTAGTGCTTCGAATGTTGTCCACAGTTAATACAGAGAGATCCCACAGGGGAATTGGAAGGATGTAAGGCACGTCGCCACCCTAATCTGTGAGTGTCTGCCTAACATCCTCTAGTACCCTGGTCATCCCTTAATTCTGACAAGTCTGCAGGAGACACAATTAATTCTGCTGTCAGCCTAGGGTTAGGTCTGTAGTCAGCGTGGTACTGTCTTACAAATTTCACGTGACAGAATTAAATGAACGTCGCCACCCCTGCTGTGACAACGCAGCAGTGCCATGATTGGGTCGGTGCTGTGTTAGGGGTTAGTACGGAGAGGCAACTCGAGTGGGAATATGACACACGCGAGCATGCTAGTGATGGCACACGATGCGACTACATAACAAGTCGCAGTTTTACAATGATATTGTAACAAACTGCCCCAAGCATTACAAGATAATAGATCAAAAATAGTGTTCTCGGTTACAGAAAATCAACAAACAAAATTGTAGCAAGTGGCTCCATAAATCGCGGAATTAAATCGTCCATGTCTCACTCGACAGATCAATCAGTCCTGTGTGGCAAGGATTCCATACTACACAGAACACCACACGAACTTTCGCTGCCTCTTGCACAGATTATTCCCAGTGCATGACTGCTCTGGACGCGAGTGCCAGCTGTAGGCACGACACGACCGTGTGGTGGAGCAGGAAATATTTATACACACATCAAGAAAAGTTTTGCATCACCCTAGTTCCCGGAACTCCTGAAGATAGACGTTGACAGTGGATGTTGTACCACAGACACAGTCCCTTTGACTGTTCAGATGTGTCGCTAAACCCGCCCAAAGATGAAGCAACCATGCATGAGCAGCGCCTTTGACGGAGGGGGAATGACAGCCGATCAGTTCCAGTCATTCAACCAGAAAGGAGGTACACGGCTCGTGTTGCTGTAGTTCAGCCATGCCTAGACGGTCAGTACCGTGGTTGGATCGCGTCCGCATTGTTACTTTGTGCCAGCACAGGCTCCCAACAAGGGAAGTGTGTAGGCGTCTAGGCGTGATCCGAAGCGATGTTGTTAGGGCATGTAGCAGTTACACAGAGACAGGAACATGCCTCGCTCAGGCCGCCCAAGGGCTGCTATTGCAATGGATGACCGCTACCTACGGATTACGGCTCGGAGGAACCCTGACAGCAACGCCACCATGTGGAATAATGCTTTTCGTGCAGCCACAGGACGTCGTGTTACGCCTCAAACTGTGCTCAATAGGCTGCATGATGCGCAATTTCACTCCCTGCGTCCATTGCGAAGTCCATTTTTCCAACCACGACACCATGCAGCACGGTACAGATGGGCCCAACAACGCGCCAAATAGACCGCTAAGGATTGGAATCACGTTCTCTTCACCAATGAGTGTCGCATATGCCTTCAACCAAACAATTGTCGCAGACGTGTTTGGAGGCAACCCGGTCAGGCTGAACGCCTTAGACACACTGTTCAGCGAGTGCAGCAAGGTGGAGGTTCCCTGCTGATTTGGGGTGGCATTATGTGAGGCGGACGTGCGCCGTAAGAGCTGTACGGTACGTGAATACCATCCTGCGACCGACAGTGCAGCCACATCGGCAGCATACTCGCGAGACATTCGTATTCATGGACGACAATTCGCGCCCCCATCGTTCACATCTTGTGAGTGACTTCCTTCAGGATAACGATATCGCTCGACTACAGTGGCCAGCATGTTATCCAGACGTGAACCCTATCTACCGTGACAGGCATACATTGAAAAGGGCTGTTTATGCTCGACGTGACCCACCAACCACTCTGAGGGATCTACGTCGAATCCCTGTTGAGGAGTGGATCTCTACCAACAGTTCCTTGATGAACTTGTGGATAGTATGCTACGACGAATAAATGCATGCATCAACGCAAGAAATTGTTCTAATGTCTGTGAATTCCTAAGGGATGAAACTGCTTAGGTCATCGGTCTCTAGACTTACACACTACTTAATCTAACTTATGCTAAGAACAACACAAACACCCATGCCCGAAGAAGGACTCGAACCTCCGGTGGAAGGGGCCGCGTAGTCCGTGACATGACGTCTCAAACCACGCGGTCACTACGTTCGTCATCAATGCAAGAGGACGTGCTACAGGATATTAGATGTACTGGTGTGTACTGCAGTCTGGACCACCACCTACGGAGGTCTCGCTGTATGGTGGTACAATATGCAACGTGTGGTTTACGTGAGCAATAAAAGGGAAGGAAATGATGTTTATACTGATTTCTATTCCACTGTACAGGTTCCGGAACTGCCGGAAGCGAGGTGAAGCAAAACATTTTTTGATGTGTGTAATAAAAACCCCGTAACTGTTTACAAAGAGCTCCCCTAACAATCTCCCTGAATACTACTTGCATGGAAGTGGGAAGGGGGGGGGGGGGGGGGGGGGAGGGAGGCAGCAATACAGACCAATAGAGTAAACACACTATCTCTGCTGTCGGAGCTGCCCTAATAGTTTATACACAAGAAGTGCTCTGCGTTACAGGATCTGTAGTTAATTTTGCTATCAGCCAGTAGTTTATTCTTGGCTTTAAACTTAGGATCTCTGTTAATTGGAGGAGGGGGCAGGGAATAAAATCATTGTGTTACATAGGATCTTGGCCATTAATTAATTTAGAAAGGCCTACAGTGAGCCTGGGTGAACCCTCAGCGTCATATTTTAACATATAAAAGCTTATTTTGATTACAGTTCACAATTATCTCCACTGTCACCCAGGGAGATGAGGTCTAGGTTCCAGCAGGGGAGAAAGGTAATAAATGATTCTTGTCACCATTTTATATCCTAGACACGGTATTAGACACCATGTGTTGCTTATTGTATAGTTACCGAGCGAGGTGGCGAAGTGGTTAGCACATAGGGCTCGCACTCGGGAGGATGACGATTCAAATCCGCGTCCTGCCATCCAGATTTTGGTTATCCGTGATTTCGCTGAATCACTTCCGACAAATGCCGGGATGGTTCCATTCAAAGAGCACGCCTGATTTCCTTTTCCATGCTTCCCTAACCAGAGCTTGTGCTCCGTCTCTGATGACCTCGTCGTCGACGGGACGTTAATCACTAATCTCCTTCTCCTACTGTATAGTTCGTGACTAATAGGGGTAGTGGGAAGGGGATCATAAATCACGTTTTTTGTTATAGATGATTGAGAGGGCGAGGATAGTAAATCGTATAGGGGAGATCAGGCACCACTACAACCGGAGCCCATTCTTTCAAAAACCCCTGTTTCAGAAAATAATAGCTAATCCTCAAACATGGTTCAAAAGTCTCGAGAGGAGAAGGTGAACTTGGAAAAGTCTTGGGGTATAAAAATATTCCTTCTTGAATAATCACATTGAAACAGGTATTCCAATATCATATAGTGGGTGTTAAGGTGTTTTCAAGAAATATGTACATTTGGATCACAATTTTGTGATGGTGAAGAGTAGACAGAAATTGAAGAGGCTGCTCTGGAAGAATCATTGTGCAATTACAAGAGTTACAGAAGTACTTACGAGTGATGAGTTGCGACTGAAGTAGCATGAGGCTATAGATATTGCGGTAGCGAATACCACAGAAGGAAATTGCGTTTAAAAAGATGGAAATCTCTATAAAGGGCAACCACAGACTGTAGACGGTCAAATATAGACGCAAAGAAGATAACTTCAAAGAGACTTTGGGTAACAAAAGAAAAACTTTATTTGAAAGGTGAAAAAAGGGAATACAAAAAATATCTCGGAAATTCTGCGAAGTCGAAATGTAGGGCACTTGAGAATAAAAGGAGCAGGGAAGAAAAGGCAAAAATTACTACAAGAAAAATAGAAGTCGAAAGAAATCTTCATAAGTATTGACTCAGAAAGTCTTTTAACATTAAGAATGCAATGGGAATATCGCTGTTAATCGCAATGAGGAGAGTATGTAGGTGGATAAAGTACGCTGAAAGCCTCTAAGGGATGAATAATTGTCTGATGACGTAGTTGGGGATGAAATGGTGGTCTATATGGGTCAGAATTTAATAGAGTTTCTTAAGGCTTACGCTCTAGCAAGTTAGAAGCGGTTACAATATTCCTTCGGAATTTCTGACATCACTGAGAGGGGCGACAACTTAGTGACTACTCAAATTGTTTTGCACAATCTATATGTCTAGAAATATACTAACAAACTTTGGGGAAAATGTAGTCCACACAAAACTCAAGACAGAAAGTGCGAGGAGTAAGGCACAATCAGTTTAACAACTAACATTGACGTTGCTGACAAGAATAACAGACAAAAGAATGGGACGAAAGTTGAGGCCCTGTTACATGACGATCGGTTTGGCATAAGGAAAGGTAAACGCATCTGAGAGGCAGTTCTGACGTTGCACTTGATAAGGGAAGGAAGACTTGAGAAAAATCGGAAAACGTTCTAAGAATTTGTCAATGTGTTAAACAGTGTAAAGACATGAGTAAGGGATCTGTAGAGCATAAAGACTGAATCGGAAAACAGATAGTGGATTGCATCCAGCAAATAATTGCGGACGTATGGTGCAATAAAGACACCGTAACTGTTTACAAACAGCTCCCCTAACAATCTCCCTGAATACTACTCGCAAGAAAGTGGGGTGGGGGGGTCGTCAAAGACGGATGCGTCCATCATGATGCTGTAAACAGGACGTGGATTCTTCCGAAAAAATGACGTTTTGCCATTCGTGCACCCAGGTTCGTCGTTGATGCGGCGTCAAAGGTAATCGCAGCCGTGGTCTCCGAACTGACAGTCCATGCTGCTGCAAACGTCGTCGAACTGTTCGTTCAGGTTGTTGTTGTCTTGCAAAAGTCTCCATCTGTTGACTCGGGGATCAAGACGTGGCTGCACGATCCGTTACAGCTATACGGATAAGATGCCTGTTATCTCGACTGCTAGTGATACGAGGCCGTTGAGATCCAGCACGGCGTTCCGTATTACCCTCCTGAACCCACCGATTCCATATTCTGCTAGCAGTCATTGGATCTCGACCAACACGAGCAGTAATGTTGCGAAACGATAAACCGCCATCGCGATAAGCTACAAATAGACCTTTATCAAAGTCGGAAACGTGATGGTACGCATTTCTCCTCCTTACACGAGGCATCACAACAACGTTTCACCAGGCTACGCCGGTCAATTGCTGTTTGTTTATGAGAAATCAGTTGGAAACTATCCTCATGTCAGCACGTTGTAGGTGTCGCCACCGGCGCCAACCTTCTGTGAATGCTCTGAAAAGCTGATCATTTGTATATCACAGCATCTTCTTCCTGTCGGTTAAATTTCGCGTCTGTAGCACGTCATCTTCGTGGTGTAGCAATTTTAATGGTCAGTAGTGTAGTTTCCTATAATTAGATTTATGCCTTCGTCTTTCCAGACGCCTAGATATACTCAAAGCTGCTGTTACCTGCAATTGTCAGTCGTGCACCTATATAATGATAGTTCTCTCCAGCTGATTATATTTATTTATTTAACCTTCCGTCGGGCGCGGCTGTTCAAATTGATACACCTCGAAGTTTACTGTAAATTATTTGTCAACGAGTGGCAGCACTGATGCCTACGCGCTAGTAGCTAGCCTTTTCCGAAGGCTTGTCATTGTTGTGCGCTTCAGTGTCGATACGACTGCTCTGTTGTCGATATATGTGCTGATTGATCAGTTTGATACACTGCGCCCGTTCGTGTTGCATTTCAACAATTCATTTCTTTGCTTATCAACATAGTTTAGTAAGTAGTACAATGTTAATATACAATGTGCAATGCACTTACTTTCTTTTTGGACCATTTAATCGTCAGTTAAGAATGATCGAGTATCAGGTATCAAATTGATACACTGAGCCTGACTGCGTTATTTTATAGGAATTTTATCATTTTAGGTGTGAGACACTCGATCATGGCAGGCTACAGTAAGACGTACAACCTCCTTGACCCAAATCATGTTGCATAAATACAAAAACTTTTGTTCGAAGAGGAAAATTATGAAGTTCAAGAGGATTTTGAAGATGAAGTAGAGACAGATTGTGATTCAGAAGCAGAGGAAAACGACAGTGAAAACGACGAGGAAGTACTTGAAGAAAGCCAGCATTATTATAATGGAAGGGACAAAGAGACAAAATGGAATGAAGTTCCACCATAGCAGAGAGTACGTTTCAGGGCCCACAATATTATTCGAAAGTTACCTGGTCCTATAAGAGCGGCGAAAGCATTGAGAACGCCTTTGGAATGTTGGAATTGCCTCATAGACGACGACATTTTGTCGATTATAGTTCTGTATACCAATCAGTATATTGAGAGCATCAAAGCTTCTTTTCACTTCACTTTTTTGCTTCAAGAAAGGCTGTACTCTAGTTTCCTGCGTCCCTAAAAAGGGGAAGTGTGTTATCTTGGCATCAAGTTTGCATGAAGATAATTCAGTAGATGCTGATACTGGAGATAAACAGGAGCCATCCATTGTAACATTTTACAACACCACCAAAGGTGGAGTCGACACTACAGATAAGTTGACCGCTTCATACAATGTAGCAAGAAATTTGTGCCGTTGGCCCATGGTCATATTTTTTGTAATGATCAATATGAGTGGAATCAATTCATAAGTAATTTACTACGACAACAACGAGAATTTTATCCGAAAAAAAGGATTCCTCAAGCAACTCTCATATGCGTTAGTTCAACCTCACTTAGTTCGTAGATGCCAGGACACCTCAGGAATTCACAGAGATCTTCAACTGCGGCTACAACAATATAGGTCAACGTGTGAAGAAGAAGCAGAAGACAGAAGCAGAAGACAGAAGCAGAAACGAAGAACAAGGGACTGGAATCAAGAGGAAAAGGTGTAATACCTGCACAAAAAAAGGCTGACAAAATATTGTTGGAAAATGTGTCAGAAGCCTATCTGTTTGATACACATTGAACCTTTTAGCTTTGAATGCAGAAAAATTCCGCATTTGTTACCACAGTCAAAAAGTGACGATGAAACAAATGAACGAGTTGTAATATCATTGTTGTTCTGCTCGAGTGTCATAATAGAGTATCTGTAAAGATAATTGTCATTTGTAATGTGTTTAATTAATGAAATATAATAAAGAAGCAAATGAAAAAGCGACGTTTTTATCATTTGTTACTAAAGCCCAACATTGACGATATGAAATGTGAATGATGAATATTTCTACTCCAGTTGTGCTCGTATGTCATCTTTGTCTTTCTTTAAATATATTTGGCACTTATAATATGTTTTGTGAACAGAATTTAATAAATGTCACGTGAATAAACGGTATGATCAATTTGATACACCGCGCCCGATCTCGCTGCGACAAACACCGCGACCGACAGAAGGTTAAGCTTCAGAAAGAGTCCAACGAGAAATTATTCCGTCCTACATGGAGATGACTACACTTTGACTGCCTTCAGATACTTTGACATACTTGTATTTCCAATAATATGCAAAGTGTATTTGCGGCAGAAAAATTTACAGCAATTACCACCAACGAATGTTTGATCAACTGTGTAAAAGTGAAGCATAAATAGACAAAAGGAATGACAAAGTCACCTATCGTGTTCCCAACAGTTATTTCATTTACGAAACTAACTGTATAACTCTCCCTCTGAAAATTCTCTGGAAATTATTGAGTTTCACTGCTGCCAGCGCTTAACACAGGTGTTCTATCATTACATTACCTGTGAACAAATTCACAAGAGGGCAAGAAATTTACACTTGAAATAATCGTTTTCTTCCTCTTTTAATACAGAAAAATATTTGTTTTACGTTTCTCGGAATGTTGTAGAAATTTAACAAGAATGTGTAATTGTAATGCATTGCTTATATTACATAAAAACAAGAAAAATCAAGACACGTTTGTAGGACTTCTCCACCTGGAAAAAGCGTTCGACAATGTAAAATGGTGCAAGATGTTAGAAATTCTGAGGGAGTGACGGGTCATATACAATATGTACAACCGTGAAGAGGCAATTATAAGACTGGACGACCAAGAACGAAGTGCTCGTATTAGAAAGGGTGTAAGACAAGGCTGTAGCCTTTCGCCCCTACTGCTTAGTCTGTATATTGAGGAAGCAATGATGGAAATAAAAGAAAGGTTCCGGAGTGGAATTCAAATTCAGGGTGAAAGGGTATCAATGATACGATTCGCTGATGATATTGGTATCCTGAGTGAAAGTGAAGAGTATTTATAGGATCGGCTGAACGGAATGAACAGTCTAATGAGTACAGAGTACAGATTGAGAGTAAATCGAAGAAGGACGAAGGTAATGAGAAGTAGTAGAAATGATAACAGCGAGAAACTTAACATCATGATTCATGGTCACGAAGTAAATGAAGTTAAGGAATTCTGCTATCTTGGCAGTAAAATAACCAGTGACGGAGTGAGTAAGGAGGACATCAGAAGCAGATTCTCAATGGCAAAAAGGGCATTCCTGGCCAAGAGAAGTCTACTATTATCGAATATCGGCCTTGAGGAAGAAATTACTTAAAATGTACGTCTGGAGTAGAGCATTGTATGGTAATGAAACATGGACTGTGGAAAAACCGGAAAAGAAAATCGAAGCATTTGAGATGTGATGCTACAGACGAATGTTGAAATTTAGGTGGACTGATAATGTAAGGTATGAGGAGGTTCTGTGCAGAATCTGAGAGGAAAGGAAAATGTGGGAAACGCTGATAAGGAGAAGGGACAGGACGATAGGACATCTATTAAGACACGAGGGAATGACTTTCATGATACTAGGGGGAGCTGTAGAGGGCAAAGACTGTAGAGGAAGATAGAGATTGTAATACATCCAGCAAATAATTGAGGACGTAGGTTGCAAGTGCTACTCTCATATGAAGCACAGGAGATGAATTCGTGGCGGTCCGCATTAGAAAAGTCAGAAGACTGATGAAAAAAGAAAAAAAAATCTACTCTCTGTCTTTACCAGTCATCGATATAATTAAGTTGAGCTGTAAGGCATGGATGTTAATGGGTTGTGTGTTTCTGATTCTATTTCTAATTTTAACCGTGCGTGTGAAATAGTATGTGCCTTCTGGGTTTATTTTACATGAAAGCCATCACATGCAGTCTGAAATTTTACGGATTCGTGGTACAGTTTATCGGTTTCAGGTAAGGCAGACCGCCTGTTTAATGCTTATCCGCAAATGTTTACTAATGAACTTTTTCAGTAGTAAACGTGTTTGCGTGGCTTCATTTGTTGCGAGGGAACATTTCCACCTGTAGTTATCGCTCGTGCTCAGCACAATAACCACAGAAAACCAGTTTTACTCTCAGCAATTTTTTTTGGGAATGTTGTACTAAAAAATTTGCGTTTCATTTGACAAAATGAGAATAATTGTCTGAGAATGCAATAATCAGTTTGTTGTGGCTATGGATGAAGTACTCTACAAAGTAATAAAACAGACAGTAGGTAATAGGTCCAGCAGTTATTTCATTCTTTGACGAAGTATCGACAACGTTGTTATACTGCTGAACTCTTCTTCAACAGTAGGCTAACTCTTATTTAAATGACAGGTCAGTTCTAAATTCAGTTTAGTCGGGACATAATGGCAATGGAAATTTTAAACAGTATGTCAAGAGGGGGAGGGGGGGGGGAAGCGGGTCCGTCCCGCACCACTATCTTTCAAGGAAACGAAAAAAGATAGTGCAGACAGGAAAATGACTAAAGCTTTTGCCTACTTTTAGGTATGAGCTCCTAGCGGCATTAAAACTATTTCGGCATGAAAGGAGCTATGTGCCTCGGAGATTATTTGCGGGTGACCGCTCAGTCGTTGGCGAACGGTTGCCTCTTCACACGCCAACTGAGTGAATGTTAATTATCGACCTTACACAACGCGTTAAATGGTCTGAGTTAAACAAATTATCTCTGGACTAAATTGAATTCTTTAGTATTACAGATATCTCCCTAGTATCACTGTACTTATCGTAAGTTCATCATGTGTCATACACTTAAATGTAAGCCAAGCCACTACCATTACAATGTGTATGTATGGCATTTAGACACTGCCCCTCCCTGACAGACATAGCATTGCAAATAGTTTAAACAAGGCAAAACGCGTCGTCGTCATTTCACTTCTGTTAACGCGACCTGTAGCTTTTACGTCCTCAGATAAAATGTTATATATTTCTTTTTGGTGTTGTCTCACGTCTTCCAGTTTCAAGTCTGTAACTAGTTTGAGCATCAAGACCCTATGGTCCCACTTTCGCAGGAGTGCGGGCTGTACGTGCTTGTAACTTTTAACTTATCATTTACTATTGGGTTTCCCTGTAATGCAGCCATTTATTACACGTTCTGTTGATCGTAATAATTTGTTTCATGAATTTGACTTTTATGTAGCTTCATTCTTTATATAATACGCTACACAAATAACAAGGAAATACACTACTGGCCATTAAAATTGCTACACCACGAGGATGACGTTCTACAGACGCGTAATTTAACCGACAGGAAGAAGATGCTGTGATATGCAAATGATTAGCTTTTCAGAGCATTCACAGAAGATTGGCGCCGGTGGCGACACCGACAACGTGCTGACATGAGGATAGTTTCCAACCGATTTCTCATACACAAACAGCAGTTGACCGGCGTTGCCTGGTGAACATTGTTGTGATGCCTCGTGTAAGGAGGAGAAATGCGTACCATCACGTTTCCGACTTTGGTAAAGGTCGGATTGTAGCCTATCGCGATTGCGGTTCATCGTATCGTGACATTTCTGCTCGCGTTGGACGAGATCCAGTGACTGTTAGCAGCAAATGGAATAGGTGGGTTCAGGAGGGTAATACGGAACCCCGTGATGGATCCCAACGGCCTCGGGTCACCAGCAGTCGAGATGACAGGCATCTTATCCGCATGGCTGTAACGGATCGTGCAGCCACGTCTCGATCCCTGAACAGATGGGGACGTTTGCAAGACAACAACCATCTGCTTGAACAGTTCGACGACGTTTGCAGCAGCATGGACTATCATCTCGGAGACCATGGCGGCGGTTACCCTTGATGCTGCATCACAGGCAGGAGCGCCTCCGATGGTTTATTCAACGACGAACCTCGGTGCACGAATGACAAAACATCACTTTTTCGGATGAATCCCTGTTCTGTTTACAGCATCATGATGGTCGCATCCGTGTTTGGCGGGATCGCGGTGAACGCACATTGTAAACGTGTATTCGTCATCCCCATAATGGCGCATCACCCGGCATGATGGTATGCGGTGCCATTGGTTACACGTCTCTGTCACCTCTTGTTCACATAGGCGGCACTTCGAACAGTGGACGTTACATTACAGATGTGTTACGACCCGTGGCTCTACCCTTCATTCGATCCCTGCGAATCCTTTTATTTCACTAGGATAATGCACAACCGCATGTTGCAGGTCCCGTATGGCCCTTTCTGGATACAGAAAATGTTCGATTGCTGTCCTGGCCAGCACTTTCTCCAGATCTTTCACCAATTGAAAACATGTGGTCAATGGTGGCCGAGCAACTGGCTTGTCACAATACGCCAGTCACTACTCTTCATGAACAGTGGTATCGTGTTGAAGCTGCATGGGCAGCTGTACCTGTACACGCCATCCAAGCTCTGTTTGACTCAATGCCCAGGCGTATTAATGCCATTATTACGGTCAGAGGTGGTTGTTCTGGGTACTGATTTCTCGGGATCTATGCACCCAAATTGCGTGAAAATGTAATCAGATGTCAGTTCTAGTATAATATATTTGTCCAATGAATACCTGTTTATCATCTGCATTTCTTCTTGGTGTAGCAACTTTATTTGGCAGTAGTGTATTTTGTCTATTACATTCGAATACTGTTATTTTTCGCTTTTCATATTAGGGCAAAAAACATCGATTGAAATGGAAAAATACTTGTCATTTATTATTACTCAAAAATGGCTCTGAGCCGTACAGGACTTAAGATCTGAGGTCATCAGTCCCATAGAACTTAGAACTACTTAAACCTAACTAACGTAAGGACATCACACACATCCATGCCCGAGGCAGGATTCGAATCTGCGGCCGTAGCAGTCGCGCGGTTCCGGACTGAAGCGCCTAAAACCGCTCGGCCACCGCGGCCGGCTCCTAATTATTAGGGCCCGAATTTTATCGATACGTTTTGATATTACGATCCACCCGTTTTTATCTTCTGTAGAAGCTCTGGAGTTGCATATGAAAGTACCGTATGTTCTTGGTTCCAGAGCCAGACGTAGATTAAGCTCGAGCGGGGAGGCTATTTTTGTTACTGAAAACTCCCCTGACTCCCCACATTTAATGTGTCACTAATACCTTCAATTTTAAGAATATTTATTTTACTGCACTGAAATATAATAAACGTTTTAATGTAATAATAATTTGTGTACGTCAGCTGCTAGTGTATCACTTAAACATAATTTCCAAGAAATTCCAATACAACGTGCTACAAAATTTGAAAAGCATTCGTCGAAAGATTTGAGAAGCAAATATAGCAAATTCTTTTTAAGCAGTATAATATAGACAACCACTCACATTTCTGACGTCAACATACTTAACATAATGTAGTATCAGACAGCGCACACACCATTATCACTGGTTTACGTCACACTACGGCTATATTGACTGAGTCTATGGAAGCGTGTATAAATGAAGGCAAGACTGTTTTCTTCAGTCCTTTCAACTTCCGTTGAGGAAAACAATCTTTGAGTTTCTTCTTGCACTTCGTTATTCGAATTCCCTTAAGTTGCTGAATCTGTCCCTGCACTCAAGAACCACTTAATTTTTGTTGTTGGCAGCAGGTACCCGTGAATACTGCCTTTATTTAGCTATGATGTTGCTCTATGCAGGACGCAAACCAATCGACGTTGTCTAACAACCCCACCAAAACAAAGATCAAAATTTAAAAATGATTGTGGTGTTGCTCACGCTGCTAAATTCTGCATTTTCGGGCAACAACAAAGTTATTATGTGGCAGGTGTCAATAGAGCACAGTTAATAAAGTCATTGCATAGAATAATGAATAAACTAGGCACTCATCTTTTCGTGTTTCCCACGCTGGTCTCGTTGTCAAATCATGGCTCAATCGTCGAAAATCTAGGTGGTGATGATTCCAAGCTCGGATGCAAAGGGGCCTAGGTTTTATTCTGCTATATTCAAAAGTTTTATAGATGCGCTTCACAAACATTTCTTGAAGATTAATCCTTTCAAAGTTAGCACAAAGGTTATGTAAAGAAATAATCAGCACTCCGAATTTAAGTTACACTTCCTTTTTATTGCTTTTGTTGCAATATCACGTAACACACAAAACATCACTTCACAATACAAAACATACCTGAAAACATCTTCCTCACTGATAAAGTTCACATTTTATAAGCTGACTACGTTATGCGTCTTTCCAACATGACGTCCAAGACTTGACTTTCTCAAGGTCCGACTCTCTAACTACTACCGCTTACGCGCCCAAAAATCAAGAGTTACAAGTACGTCACAGATCATAGTGACAAAAGAAAGAATACACATATGAATAATATCATTGCAATATAAACATATCGATGTATCAAAGTACTTCTACATTAATGAAATCAAATCTGAATGTTGTCTCAGAAATATGTCAACTACTTTACAGAAACACAGTAGAATATTGTTGGTATCGAGAGGTTCAGGTGAGCTGCCGTAATGGTTACGTAATTCAAGTACCATTACAGTTGGAAGGCAACTGAAAAATATCGTATGTTGGGCATAACTTGTAGTTTCTAGAACTCCTTACTGTGTTCAAGACAGTGGCAGTTTTGGATTCTTTAGAAGAAAGTCTTCCCCCGGTAGGAAGTATTTTGGACCTTGCAGCTACGAACAGTCCCGATCTTATCGACAGTGTCAGTATATACACAATGGTCTGTGATCATAATGCCATCATAGCGTCGATGGTTACTGAAGGATAGGGGAGTACTTTTCGTACCATGGATTCAAAAGCGCTGGCCGAAGTGGCCGAGCGGTTCTAGGCGCTACAGTTTGGAACCGCGCGACCGCTACGGTCGCAGGTTCAAAACCTGCCTCGGGCATGGATGTGTGTGGTGTCCTTAGGTTAGTTAGGTTTAAGTACTTCTAAGTTCTAGTGGACTGATGACCTCAGAAGTTGAGTCCCATAGTGCTCAGAGCCATTTGAACCACTTGAACCAATTCAAAAGCAGTTCTAGGCATTTCGCTTACACAATGAAGAACATCTTTTAGTTCCAGCAGATGGTCGTACAAGAATAACGAACAAGTTTAAACGGACTGCAAATCACATTCTGAAGATGTATGTGCCGATAAGTGGATTAAGGACGAGATAGTTCAACCGTTGTTGGAAAACTGCTGAAAAAACAAAGACTGTTGTACTGTCGCTTTAAAAGAAAGCGCGTGAATTAAGGCACACAAAGGTAAGTAGAGATTCCTGGGCGAAGCGTACCACAGCTCCACCAGCTTATTTTAGCAAAAGGTCTGTCGAGAGCCCGAGAAAATTCTAGCCCCACGTAAAATCGCTGAGCAGGTGGAAAGCTTTTGTCAAATGTTTCAAATGGATCTGAGCACTATGGGACTTAACATCTGAGGTCATCAGTCCCCTAGAACTTAGAACTAATTAAACCTAACTAACCTAAGGACATCACATACATCCATGCCCGAGGCAGGATTCGAACCCGCGACCGTAGCAGTCGCGCGGTTTCGGACTGAAGCGCCCAGAACCGCTCGGCCACCAGGAGCCGGCGGAAAGCTTTTGTCCAGTAATTCGTTGACCAGTCTGCTGTGGCAATAGAAGACAGCAAAAGAGAACTGAAGTTTTAAATTTCGCATTCAAGAAATGGTTCAAGATGAAGGACATGGTAATAGGTATACCTGACGTAGAGAAAGAATTCAAAGATTTTGAAAACAGGTAAGTCGCCTGTTCGGGGTGTATTCTCAGTTCTACTATGCCAAGATTATAGCACTAGCACCTCTCTCATCATGCATTTATCGCGAATCTCTCACCCAGTACAATGTCCCAAGCGGCTGGAAAAAAGCGTGGGTGACTCCTCTGCATACGAAGCGTAAGATAACTAAACCGCAAAATTACAGATCAATATCCTTAATACGGATTTGCTACAAAATTGTTGAACATATTCTCAGTTCGAATATAATAGCCTTCAAAACGAAATGCTTCTGTCTACACAAGACAGTCTGCGAACCGTGGACGAAGGCCAATAAGCAGGTTACGTATTCTTCAATTTCGAAAAGCGTTTGACACGGTGTCCCACTGGAGACTGTTAACGAAGTAATGAGCATACCGAACAGGCTCTAAATATGCTAGTAACTCGAAGATTTCGTTAGTAATATAACCCAGTACGTGTCCCCGAGGGTGAGTTTTCATCAGAGGCAAGAGTACCGTCAGGAGTGCCTCAGGGATGTGTGATAGGATCGGTATATACGCGGTGTGTTTTTTAAGACCGTTTTGAAATTGAAAAAAGACGTGCTAAGAATTGTCAATAATTTTATTTTTACATGAAAGCCTGTACCTTAATCTACTTTTCTACATAATTTCCGTCAATATTGAGGGACTTGTCATAATGTTGCACCAGTTTTTGAATACCCTCCTAATAGAAGTCTGCCACCTGACTTGTGAACCACTGCATCACCACTGTTTTGACTTCGTCATCGTCTTGAAGACGCTGACCGCTCACGTGTTTCCTGTAGTGCAGGAACAGATGGTAGTCACTGGGCGTAAGATCGGGGCTGTACGGAGGATGATCTAAAGTTTCCCATCGAAAAAAAAATGTGATGAGATCTTTGATCTGATTCGCCACATGCGAACGGGCATTGTCTTTCAGCAAAACGATGCCCTTGCTCAACTTCCATGGACTGTTGCTTTGATTCTGGTGTGATGTAGTCCACCCATGTTTCATCGCCCGTTACAATTTAGCTTAAGAAATCATCACCGTCGTTGTGGTACCGCTCAAGGAAAGTCAATTCACTGTCTAAAAGTTTGGTTTTGTGCACATCGGTCAACATTTTCGGTACCCAACGTGCGCACAATTTTCGGTAATTCAAGTGCTCGGTCACAATGCCATACAAAACACTACGAGAAACATTAGCAAAGTCATCCCGCAACGAGGAAATAGTAAAGCGTCTGTTTTCTCTCACCTTATTGTCCACGTCCCGCCCAAACTTTCATTAACGACCGAAGGACGCCCACTCCGTTGTTCATCATGCACATTTGTGCGGCCATCTTCAAATGCACTCACCCACTTCCATACCATTACATCACTCATAATGTTTTCCCCGTAAACTGCACAGATCTCACGATGAATATCGATCGCTTTTAGGCCTTTAGCACTAAGATACCTTATAACAGCCCGTACTTCACAATCGCGGGGCTCACGATTATCGGAGGCACCTTAAACACTCAGTACACAACGTAAACAAGGAAGAATCAGACTGTAATGGCGTCAGTGGGTAGATTAACGTACAGGCTTTCATGTAAAAATAAAATTATTGAGATATCTTAGCACGTCTTTTTTCAATTTCAAAACGGTCTTACTTAAAAAACACACCACGTACATAAACCATCTGATGGACGGGAACGCAAAACCTACGGCTGTCTGCTGATGATCCAACGGTGTATGCATAAGTGTTCAGTGACTGTTGGGGATACAAGATGACTCAGATACAATCAGTAGTTGGTGTGATGGATGGAACAAAGCTCTAAATTCAGAAAAATGTAAGTTAATGCTGATGAGAAGGAAAATGAAACTCATAATGCTCGAATACTGCAGTACCTGTATCAAGGTTGACCCGGTGAAGTCGTTTAAGTATCTGGGCGTAAGGTTGAAAAGCGATTTGAAATGGAACGATCTGTGAGGACTGTGGTAGGGAAGGCGAATGGTCTACTTTGGGTTAGAGGGAGAATTTTGAGAAAGTGTTCTTCATCTGTAAAGGAGACATCATATAGGACGTTAGTGCGAGAAATTTTGAATAATGCTTGAGTGTTTGGGATCCTGTCCACGCCTGATTAAAGGAGCTCAGAGACGATCTGCTGTAATAGTTACCGGTAGGTTCAATTAACACATAGATATTACGGAGGTACTCCCGGAACTTCAATGGGTGTCCATGAAGGGAAGGTGCCGTTCTTTTCGAACAACACTGTTGACAAAATGTGGAGACGCTGGATTTTAAGCTGACGCCAGAAAGATTCTACTGTTGTCAACGTACATTTCGCGTAGGCATAAGTCCTACAAAGATAAGGGAAATCAGGGCTTCTACAGAGGTATACAAAAGGACTTTTTTACTAACAAGGAGAGGCCGCCAATTGTGAAATTCAGGATCGATTCATGCTGCGCATAATAAAAGCTCATGGCCAGAGATGTAATGTGGCAAAGCACCAAGATGCACTTCTCAGCCGTTGTCGAGAAAATCGACGGTTAAAAGAAACCCTTGCGGTGAAATACTCTCTACGATTTACAATTTCCTACAGCGTCGTGGCGCAGCGGTAAGCGCTCGGGTTCGCAATCCAAAGGTCGCCGGATGGAATTACGCGCCATGCACCTTTTTCTTTAGTATTTGTAATTCATATATATATATATATATATATATATATATATATACATATATATATATATATAAAAAATTCCCGGCAATCATTTGCAACAATTATGCATATAATAAGTTGTTGAAAGTCGTTTGTCGTGGAAAAACTGACGACTATGACATGATTATGTTTTCCGCAAACAAAGTTGTATTTCACAAATGTTATTAATTGTCTTCATAATGTTTACACGTGTAGTTAACGGAAGACGTAGAAACGATATTCCGAAACGAATACGTATAATGTAAGTCAAACGTTCGAATTAGAGTAGATATATATCGTGGGGCCTCCATCGCCGGGAATTATATATATATATATATATATATATATATATATATATATATATATATATATGAATTACAAAAAACAAATACAAAAAAATATGTTGTATGGCGCGAGATTCGATCCGGCAACCTTCGGATTACGAACCCGAGCGCTTACCGCTGCGCTACGACGCTGTAGGAAATTATAAAACGTAGAGATTATTTCACCGCAACGGTTTCTTTTAACTGTCGATTTTCTCGACAACGGCTGAGAAGTGCGTCTTAGTGCTTTGCCGCATTACACCTCTGGCCATGAGCTTTTATTATGCGCAGTATGAATCGAATCTGAATTTCACAATTGGCGGCCTCCCCTTGTAAGCTCTTTTTGCGAGTGTATCAGGAGAGGAAATGACTGGTGGTGGTACAAGGTACCCTCCACCGCGCACACTATGGTGGCTAGCTGTGTATGTAAACAGATGGAGATGTGGATTAGTTTTCAAACTACGTTATTCAGTGGAATTTAGCTGAATATAATTTAAAACGCTTAACGATTAATTTTGGAGGGGGGGGGAGCTTTTGGGGAAGTCATTGTCTTCAAGCCCCCCCCCCCCCCCCCTTTCATCTATCTTTCGGTCCGAGGCTGTCTACAGCCTGCCTGCATGCGACACCGCTGATGAAATGGTTATTGTTTACTTCTTATCTGCCGTCAGTTAAACAAGACCTCTCACGTCGCTCTCTGCTCGGAAAGATTAGATCAGTTAGCTGTTTCGGAAGTCGTAGATAAGCATGGTTCTCGGCGTATTGTTAACGAGCTCTAGGTACTGAACAAGTGTAGTTTATGTTCTCCTTTTGAGCGTGAAATGTGAATTTGGCTACCGTTAAAAGAAGCTTGAATACATGGAAGAATCCTGGAGATACTAGAAGGTTTCAGGTAGATTATATTATGGTAAGACAGAGATTTAGGAACCAGGTTTTAAATTGTAAGACATTTCCAGGAGCAGATGTGGACTCGGACCACAATCTATTGGTTATGAACTGTAGATTGAAACTGGAGAAACTGCAAAAAAGTGGGACCTTGATAAACTGACTCAACAAGAGGTTGTACAGAGTTTCAGGGAGAATATAAGGGAGCAATTGATAGGAATTGGGGAAAGAAATACAGTAGGAGAAGAATGGGTAGCTCTAAGGGATGAAGTAGTGAAGGCAGCAGAGGATCAAGTAGGTAAAAAGACGAGGGCTAGTAGAAATCCTTGAGTAACAGAAGAGATACTGAATTTAATTGATGAAAGGATAAAATACAAAAATGCAGTAAGTGAAACAGGCAAAAAGGAATACAAAGTGAAGCAGGGAAAAAGGAATACAAACGTCTCAAGAACGAGATCGACAGGAAGTGCAAATTGGCTACGCAGGGTTGGCTAGAGGACAAATGTAAGGATGTAGAGGCTTATCTCACGAGGGGTAAGATAGATACTGCCTACAGGAAAATTAAACAGACCTTTGGAGAAAAGAGAACCACTCGCATGAATATCATGAGCTCAGACGGAAACCCAGTTTTAAGTAAAGAAGGGAAAGCAGAAAGGTGGAAGCAGCATATAGAGGGTCTATACAAGGGCGATGTACTTGAGGACAATATTACGAAAATAGAAGAGGATGTAAAGGAAGATGAAATGGGAGATACGATACTGCGCGAAGAGTTTGACAGAGCACTGAAAGACCTAAGTCGAAACAAGGCCCCAGAAGTAGACAACATTCCATTGGAACTACTGAGGGCCTTGGGACAGCCAGTCCTGACAAAACTCTTCCATCTGGTGAGCAAGATGAATGAGACAGGCGAAATACCCTCAGACTTCAAGAAGAATATGATAATTCCAATCCTAAAGAAAGCAGGTGTTGACAGATGTGAAAATTACCGAACTATCAGTTTAATAAGTGACAGCTGCAAAATACTAACGCGAGTTCTTTACAGGCGAATGGAAAAACTGGTAGAAACCGACCTAGGCGAAGATCAGTTTGGATTCCGCAGAAATGTTGGAACACGTGGGGCAATACTGACCCTACGACTTATCTGAGAAAATAGATTAAGGAAAGGCAAACCTACATTTCTAGCATTTGTAGACTTAGAGAAAGGTTTTGACAATGTTGACTGGAATACTCTCTTTCAAATTCTAAAAGTGGCAGGGGTAAAATACAGGGAGCGAAAGGTTATTTAAAATTTGTACAGAAACCAGATGGCAGTTATAAGAGTCGAGGGGCACGAAAGGGAAGCAGTGGTTGGGAAGGGAGTGAGACAGGGGTGTAGCCTCTCCCCAATGTTATTCAATCTGTATATTGAGCAAGCAGGAAAGGATACAAAAGAAAGATTTGGAGTAGGAATCAAAATCCATGGAGAAGAAATAAAAACGTTGAGGTTCGCCGATGACTTTGTAATTCTGTCAGAGACAGCAAAGGACTTGGAAGAGCAGTTGAACGGAATGGACAGTGTCTTGAAAGGAGGATATAAGATGAACAACAACAAAAGCAAAACGAGGATAATGGAATGTAGTCGAATTAAGTCGGGTGATGCTGAGGGAATTAGATTAGGAAATGTGGCACTTAAAGTAGTAAAATAGTTTTGCTATTTGGGGAGCAAAATAACTGATGATGGTCGAAGTAGAGAGGATATAAAATGTAGATTGGCAATGGCAAGAAAAGCGTTTCTGAAGAAGAGAAATTTGTTAACATCGAGTATAGATTTAAGTGTCAGGAAGCCGTTTCTGAAAGTATTTGTATGGGGTGTAGCCATGTATGGAAGTGAAACATGGATGGTAACTAGTTTGGACAAGAAGAGAATAGAAGCTTCAGAAATGTGGTGCTACAGAAGAATGCTGAAGATTAGGCAGGTAGATCACATAACTAATGAGGAGGTATTGAACAGGTTTGGGGAGAAGCGCAGTTTGTGACACAACTTGACAAGAAGAAGGGACCGGTGAGTAGGACATGTTCTGACGCATCAAGGGATTACAAAAGTAACATTGGAGGGCAGCGTGGAGGGTAAAAATCGTAGAGGGAGACCAATAGATGAATATACTAAGCAGATTCAGAAGGATGTAGGTTGCAGTAAGTACTGGGAGATGAAGAAGCTTGCACAGGATAGAGTAGCATGGAGAGCTGCATCAAACCAGTCTCAGGAATGATGACAACAACAAAAACAACAAGTAATTTTGAGTAAGAATCAACTACCCTGTAGGCATACCGGACTTTGTGACATTTCAATTTGCTCTTCAGAATGGCTGCAATGGCGAAACAGTGATTGTGTGAAATAAAATGATTAGCAATTTGCCGTCAGAAAGCGAATTTTCGTTAAAAAAACGTTCTACATTTGCCTTTTCACAAATCATCAGTTCATTGTCAGGTACATTTAAGATGAAGTGTTAAAATTTAATATCACAGACTATTAATGAATAACTCACGTAACGACAAATTTGTGATCATTGCCCTACAGGCCTACACTGTAGTGCGTGTTATTGTCTGCTGATATTAAAGAAGGGTAAGTGTTACTTTATGTAGTCGTTGAGATATATTATTTTTCTGTCGAAGCTGAGCTGACAAATAATGCATTAAAAGAATATCTCCAACATGTCTTATGTAATTAGAACGTAAGCGCAAATAATTCTACATAGACGCTTCAAAAATGTTTCAAATGGCTCTGAGCTCTATGGGACCTAACTTCTGAGGTCATCAGTCCCCTAAAACTTAGAACTACTTAAACCTAACTAACCTAAGGACATCACACACATCCATGCCCGAGGCAGGATTCGAACCTGCGACCCTAGCGGTCGCGCGTTCCAGACTGTAGCGCCTAGAACCGCTTGGCCACTCCGGTCGGCTGCATAGACGCTCCTCAGTGCTCCATGAACTGGATTCTTTACGAGAGCTTTTGAAGATACGATGCGACAAGACGGCTTGTAGATTATAGACGTGACTGTCTTGGACATATCTACTCGTATTTTTGTGTACGTTAGTGTACTAAAAATGAGTAGACAGTAAGAGAATGCAGTATGGAAGCTGCGTACGTAAGGGATCATGAACACCTAGTAAATTAATGCCATTTGTTCTACTTGTCCCCATTTACTAATAATCCTCAGAAAAATGGTCATTCTCGTAAATAAAATCTATTGGCCCTCACTTCACATCGCAAGACGTCAAAGTCCGTAGAAACTGTATAATCCATTTTGGTTAAAAAGTGAAAGATTTTCTCTTAATATATGATGATAACTAAAGAAAGGATAACGTCCTACGAGTTGGGGCTTGGAATGTCAAAAATGTGAACGTGATAGGGAAGTTAGAAAAACTGAAAAGGGGGATGCTGAGGCTTAATCTACATATAGCGGAGGGGGGGGGGGATATGGGGGCGGGGGAGGTCAGTGAGTGAAGTCAACAGGAGCAGAAAATGATGTAATGTAAGTAGGACTCGTTAAGAATAGGAATGTAGCACAGAAAGGGAGTTACTGTGAATGGTTCAGTGATAGGTTTGTTCTCATGAGAATCGAAAGCAACCCAACACTGACAACGATAGTTGAGCTGGAGCCGCAAGGAGAAGTTAATGAGAGAGGGAAAGTATACGAGGACATTGAACTACTATTCTGTGCTTAACCGAAGATGAAACTGTAATAATCATGGGGGATAGGAATGTGCTTTTAGGGGAAGGAGTAGAAGGAAGCGTTACTAGAGAACATGGCCTTGGTAGTAGGAATGAGGGAGGAGAAAGACTGAGTTCTGCAATAAATTTCAGCTGGTGACTGCGAAATCTCTGTCCAAGAATCACGAGAGGAGGAGGTATACTTGGAAAACGTCAGGATATACCGGAAGATATCAGTTTGGTTACATCACGCTCAGGCAGAGGTACCGAAATCAGATATTGAATTGTAATGCGTAGCAAGGAGTAGATGTAGATTCAAATCAGAATTTAGTTATGATGGAGAGACGGCTGAAGTTTACGAGACTAGTCAAAAATCAGTGTGCAAAGAAACGGGCGTCAAAAATGCTAAGGAATGAAGACACGCGCTTAAAGTTCTCTGAGGCAACAGATCGTAGCTCACTGGGCAGTTCAGTTTAAGAGGAATGGACATATCTAAAAAGGTCACTCACAGAAGATGGAAAGGCAAACATGGGAACAAGGAGGTAACCACAAAGAAGCCATGTTTAACAGAAGAATTACTTCAGTCGATCGATGAAAGAAGGAAATACAAAAATGTTCAGTGAAATTCAGGAATTCAGAGACAACGAATGAAACAAATAGGAAGTGCAGGGAAGCTAAGGTGAGATAGCTCCTGAAAAACGTGAAGAAATCGATAAACTAATGACAGTCAGGTGAACTGACTCAGCTTAAATAAAAGTAAAAACAACCTTCTGTGAAATAAAAAGGACGGTAATGTTAAGAGTGCAATGGTAATTGCACTGTTAAACGTAAAAGAGAAGGCGGGTTGATGGTAAATGTACATAGAAGGTCTCTATGACGGTGTAGACGATTCCGATGCGTGATGAGGAAGGAACAGGAGTCGATAGAGAAGAGCATCCAATATTAGGAACAGAATTTAAAAGAGCTTTGGAAAACTTAAGGTCAAGTAAGGTAGAATGGACAGATAATATTCAATCGGAATTTCTGAAACCATTGGGGGAAGTGGCAACAAAATGACTATTCACGTTGGTGTTCACAAAGTGCGATACTGGCGATTTACCACCAGACGTTCGAAAAAAACATTATCCAGTCAATTCTGAAGATGGCAAGAGTCGACACGTGCGAGAATTATCGCACAATCAACTTAACAGTGCATCCATCCTAAGCCCTGAATAATACAGGGCGATTCAAAAAGAATACCACAACTTTAAAAATGTGTATTTAATGAAAGAAACATAATATAACCTTCTGTTATACATCATTACAAAGAGTATTTAAAAAGGTTTTTTTTTCACTCAAAAACAAGTTCAGAGATGTTCAATATGGCCCCCTCCAGACACTCGAGCAATATCAACCCGATACTCCAACTCGTTCCACACTCTCTTTAGCATATCAGGCGTAACAGTTTGGATAGCTGCTGTTATTTCTCGTTACAAATCATCAATGGTGGCTGGGATAGGTGGCCGAAACACCATATCCTTAACATACCCCCATAAGAAAAAATCGCAGGGGGTAAGATCAGGGCTTCTTGGAGGCCAGTGATGAAGTGCTCAGTCACGGGCTGCCTGGCGGCCGATCCATCGCCTCGGGTAGTTGACGTTCAGGTAGTTACGGACAGATAAGTGCCAATGTGGTTTTTTTCGTAGGACTCTCCATACAGTTGATTATGGAATTTGCAGCTCTCTGCTAGCTCTGCGAGTCGATTTTCCTGGGCTGCTAACAAATGCTTGCTGGATGCGTGCTACATTTTCATCACTCGTTCTCGGCCGTCCAGAACTTTTCCCTTTGCACAAACACCCATTATCTGTAAACTGTTTATACCAACGTTTAATACACCACCTATCAGGAGGTTTAACACCATACTTCGTTCGAAATGCACGCTGAACAACAGTCGTCGATTCACTTCTACCGTATTCAATAACACAAAAAGCTTTCTGTTGAGCGGTCGCCATCTTAGCATCAACTGACGCTGACGCCTAGTCAACAGCGCCTCAAGCGAACAAATGTACAACAAAATGAAACTTTATAACTCCCTTAATTCGCCGACAGATAGTGCTTAGCTCTGCCTTTTGTCGTTGCAGAGTTTTAAGTTCCTAAAGTTGTGGTATTCTTTTTGAATCACCCTGTATAGAGAAGAACTGAAATGGAAATTGAAGATCTGTTGTACCACTATCAGTTTGGTCTTAGGAAACGTAAAATGTACCAGAAAGGCAGTTCTGACGTAGCGGTTGATGACGGAAGCAAAACTGAAGAAAAATTAAGGAATCATAGGATTTGAGGACCTGTAAAATGAATACGACAGCGTCAAATGGTGCAAGATGTTCAAAATTCTGAGAAAAGTGGTGGTGGTAATCGATAGGTACACAATACAACCCACAAATGCATCGCAGTTGCTAAATATCTTTGGGAATCTTTCTAGGTCCATTCCCTACTCCTCGTCTCGCCTCCACCAATTCCTCCCCCCCCCCCCCCCCCCCGCCAATCTGTTAATAGCCTTTTTATTCCTTACCTTGGGCTTTGTTTATTGTCATAGCCAACGAAAACTCCATTGGGAGTTGAAGTCACTTAAAACAAATGGGGCCGGCCGGAGTGGCCGAGCGGTTCTAGGCGCTACAGTCAGGAACCGCGCGACCGCTACGGTCGCAGGTTCGAATCCTGCCTCGGGCATTGATGTGTGTAATGTCCTTCGGTTAGCTAGGTTTAAGTAGTTCTAGGGGACTGATGACCACAGCAGTTAAGTCCCATAGTGCTCAGAGCCATTTGAACCATTTTAAAACAAATGGGCAAATCTGTTATAATCATTCGTACACGGAATATGAAAGATCTCTTCTGCTGCTGAATCTGTGAGGATGGAAGCCTCAATGACAATATTTGGCATAGCTTTTATCTGCAACTAGGTAGGATTATGAAGTGTCGGAAGATACGGTTTCCGAGGTAGTTTCTAATGATTAGGTGATACGCCATACATACAACTTCCGCGTTTCCTGTTACAACTGACTGCAACAACGAAAATAAAACAGCCAATAGTTGTGCTTACATTTTTTGTTTAAGTTTACAAGCTTCGAGGAAAAACATACACCCTGACAAAAAACAGTGTCGCACCACGAAAAAATTATTATAATGGGAGAGAAATCGGCAGATATGATGTAGAAGTACAGAAAAACAATGATTACAATTTCAGAAAAATGGATGGTGAGTATATGAGAAAGAGCTTCACAAATTGAGCAAGTGAGTAACGCCAAGGTCCAATTCTGGCCCTACTACGAGCATTTATTCGGCTTGGCATTTATTGATGGAGTTGTTAGATGTCCTCCTGAGTGGTATCTTGCCAGATTCTGTACAAATGGCGCGTTAGATAACAAAAATCCCGAGGTGGCTGGAGAGCCCTGCTCATAATGCTCCGACCGTTCTTGATTGGGGAGAGATTAGGCGAGAACGCTGCCCAATACAGGTTTCTCAAGCACGAATGCAAGCAGTATAAACTCTCGCCGTGTGCGGACGGGCATCATCATGCTGAAATGTAGCGCAGGATGGCTTGCCGTGAAGGGCAACATAACGGGAAGTAGAATATGGTCGACGTAGCGCTGTGCTGCTGTAAGGATGACAACCAGATGTGTCCAACTATCAAAAAAATATCACTCCAAACCATCACTCCCGGTTGTGCTGCCGTATGGTGGGCGACAGGTTGGTATCCTGCCACTATGTGTTTCATCTCCCGACAGGTATTCGCTGGTCATCGGGGTTCAGTTCGAAGCGGGACTCACAACGGACGACAGTTCTAGTCCAGTCAGTGAGATTCCAGGAGGAAGACGTGTATGGAGACTACCTAGACAGTGATGAAATACCAGCTTCACCGCAGACCGCGGTGGTGTAGCGGTTGTAGGCGCGCAGTCGTGAACCGCGCGACTGCTACGGTCGCAGGTTCGAATCCTACCTCGGGCGTGGATGTGTGTGCTGTCCTTAGGTTAGTTAGGTTTAAGTAGTTCTAAGTTCTAGGAGACTGATGACCACATATGTTAAGCCCCATAGTGCTCAGAGCCATTTGAACCATTTGAACCAGCTTCACTGTCGCCCGCCATAGGTACTGACAACCAGGGATGATGGTCTGGGACGCCATTACGTCGACGATCTTCTACGTCCTGCTTTTCATTTTTTCTGTTTGGAACCCAGCATTGTATGATAGTGAAACATGGGCAAGGGGCAACTCGATGCTTTAGAGAAATGAAATGAGAAGAATATTGAAAATTGATAAATAAGCAATGAGGAGGTTCTCCGCAGAATCGCCGAGGAAAGAAATATAATTATGGAAAACACTGACAAGGAGGAGGAAAGTACGATACGACATCTATTAAGACAAAATGGTTCAAATGGCTCTGAGCACTATGGGACTTAACATCTCTGGTCATCAGTCCCCTAGAGCTTAGAACTAGTTAAACCTAACTAACCTAAGGACATCACACACATCCATGCCCGAGGCAGGATTCGAACCTGCGACCGTAGCAGTCGCGCGGTTCGGGACTGAGCGCCTGAACCGCTAGACCACCGCGGCCGGCTCTTAAGACACCAGGGAATAACTTCCAGTATATTAGAGGGAGATGTAGAGAGTAAAATCTGTAGAGTAAGACGGAGACTGGAATCCAATTCAGCAAATAATTGAGAATGTAGGCTACAACTCCTTCTCCGAGATGAAGACTTTAGATTAGGAGAAGAGCTCGAAGCAGACCGCATCCAACCAGCCAGAAGATTCAGTCCTCAAAAATAAAAAAAATAAAAATAAAAAAAGTAAAGAAAATGTAACACCACCTTCATCTCAGAGCGTAACTGACACCATTGCCCACAATTAACGGTTGGATGTATTCCAATCTCTGTCCTCCCCTTCAGATTCTCAAAATGGCTCTGAGCACTATGGGACTCAACTGCTGAGGTCATTAGTCCCCTAGAACTTAGAACTAGTTAAACCTAACTAACCTAAGGACATCTCAAACATCCATGCCCGAGGCAGGATTCGAACCTGCGACCGTAGCGGACTTGCGGTTCCAGACTGCAGCGCCTTCAGATTCTACACCTCACAGCTCCCTCTGAGTAGGACCGCCTCGTTTCTTAGAAGTCCACTTAGATTTTAAAATTTCTCCATAGCACCACAACACCTCATACGGTTTGCTCTTCTTCCTTTACGGTGTTTCCACAGTCCATGATTATGCAACTTCTCATTACTTTCGTCTTTCTTTGACTTACTCTGATTGCATATTTTGTAGTAATTAGACCAATGCATCCAACACGTCTCGTAATCGCACTTTCACTGAGGATAGCATTGTCATCAAGGAACCTTATTATTTATATTCTTTCACGCTGAATTTTTATCCTAATATTGAACTTTTCTTTAATTTCCATCTTTTCTTCTTTGATGCTTAGATTGAGCAATTGGGCGAACTACTACATCCATGGCTTAAAACCGCGCGGGATTAGCCGAGCGGACCAAGGTGCTACAGTCATGGACTGTGCTGCTGGTACCGGCGGAGGTTCGACTCCTCCCTCGGACATGGTTGACTGTGTTTCTCGCTAGGATAATTTAGGTTAAGTAGTGTGTAAGCTTTGGGACTGATGTCCTTAGCAGTTAAGTCCCATAAGATTTCAAACATATTTGAACATTTTGAACATGGCTTACATCCGTTTCATTCGTACTACTTCATTCTTGACTTTCCATTCTTATTGTTTTTTCTTGATAACTCTACATATTCCATATTGTCCGTTTTTCCCTAATAGCTTACTCTCAGTTTCTGGAAATTTGGAAAGTTTTTACTGTTTTACATTGTCGAACGCTAATTCTAGGACAAGAATCCTATGGACTTGTCATGTCTGTCTGTGTGTCGTGTGAAGTAATGGGCGAGTTGTGGCGCCCTGGAAATGTATGTTCGGAGTTGGGGCAGCCACACAGGACGCTCGTCAAAGCCGGGACCCGGCAGTGACCACGTGGTGCTGAACGGTAGCTTAGCAACCGCGTGATGCCCCACAACGGCCGGTCCAGCAGAGTGACTGGGAATTCCTTGGTGACGCTATGCGTCAGGAGGGACAAAGATGGCGGACTTTGCGAAAGCTTAATGGCAGACATTTCAAAAGTTCATAAAGAAGCTAAAAGTAGCCAGATGAACCATGATACCTCAAAAAGAAATATGTACATTACTATTATTTGAATGACAATTCTGATGGTGTAATCAGATTTTAAATATCTTTATTAATTTAAATTTTAGTATCTGATGGAAAATTATAGAAGTAACACCCAGCAACGAATCTCTAAACGCTTCATCCGACTTTGTCGATCGCCATGTCTTTAGAAAGCTATTGGTGTAAACCTAAATTGGTATGAATTACAGGCATGTAACTTGAATAGTACATGAGTTATTGGAGGTCAAAGTGGCCGATTACTATCGATAGCGTCAGGCCAAAAGTACTCCACAGTTACACGAAAAAACGGTAACAGCATGCTTATAAATATATTTATTCATCTATGTCTTTGTTTCTATCTAACATATACTATTCATGAAGAAACTGGTTAAATATTTAGTGTGTTTTAGAGAGCACAGAGACATTGAGCTACTGGCCTACCTTTTGTTGCTGTTCCTTCGATATACGTTTATTTAATTTGTTTAGGTATTTAATAATGTGTGTTAGAGCATGTTTGTGGTCTAGCCATAGGAAAATTTATTTAATTTCAAATTATTTAAATGTAAACTCAGTATTTGGTGTGTGTTTCAATATGTTTGTGAGCGCACGTTGGCTTGGAGACATGGAGGGAGCGCTCTAGCCAATCACAGAGCTCGTCACTAAGACGTATGGTGGTTGGGGGGGGGGGGGGGCATCGTTTCCGGAGAGGACACGAAGTAGTCCTGAGCAGGGCAGCAGTTCTGGACAGTACGGCACAGGACACCGGAAGTGCTGGACGCGACGGCGCGACACCCGCGGTGTCGGCGGAAAGACTTCAATGGAGTGTGCAGTGGTTTGCGCGTGGTCGCGGCAGATAGAAATATTTCGCTGTGCCGACTTGTGCTCTAGTGAGATTTTCGTGGCTTCTGCAGTGAAGACGTAGTACGCGTTTGGAAGTGAACATCTCGCGAGTTATGTTGTTGTTGATAATTAATTACGTGCAGTAGGAATCTATTGTTTCCGTATTATTTAACTTATACTTTATTTAATTGCTGGACCATCGACACCAATAAGTCTTCTGCAGAAATATACCGCATTCTCAAAAGTACTTCTACTATCGTACTCATCATTTAAAGTCTTTAAGATAGTACTTGCAGATTTTATTTAATTGCAATCTTTCATTTATAAATTTATATGTTACATTCATAGTTCGCCATTGCCGAGTGACAGAAACCTTCGGCCATTCGATTCATGTGTGTGTTCTTATCGTATACTGTAGACTCAGCAGTATTTGGCCTGTAATGCGGCAACTACGTATCCCAGCCCCTAGACAACGAAATCAGCCAAAACTTTTAATGTTTCAACTCAGAGTTGGAGGGTACGTAGTTGCGGGCCACACCATCTTTTCATCATCATTTTATATGAAAGCCCGCAGTCCCTCAGGTGTCATTTTTTCGAGAGCTGTATCGATTGTAATCTAACAGATCCTCGATTTTTATTTCAACTACTTTGTTCATTATTTACTTGAAAGTGTAGGACGTTAAACTGATCGTGCGATAGTACCTTCTATTGTCTGGCTTTTACTCTCTTCGGATTGTGTGGATAACAGTTTCCCAAAAATTTGATGTAATATCTCACTTCTCGTATATTACACACGCCAACTTGAACAGTGGTTTATTTTCTGTTCCCGCACTGAATTTAAACTTATTGATGATATGTTATCCATCCAGTTTATCCTATTCAACCACATGTCGTCTAAAGCTATGTTAAACTCTGATTTTGATAATGGATCTCCTATGTCTTCCATTTCAACAACCATTTCTTCTTCTATTGCGTCATGAGATAGATCTTCGCCCTTGAACAGATGTACTTTTCTCATCTTTCCACTACATTCTCTAGTTTCAATAGTAGAACTTACATTTCAGTTTTAATGTTGGCATTATTGCTTTAATGTCGATGCAGATTGTTTTCAATTTCCTGTTCCCTTAATCAGTGCTTCCAGTGACCATATATACATATATCGGCGTCTTCACTTTCCTCTTGTAGCCATTTCGCCTTAACATCCTTGCACTTCTCACATATTTTAGTCCTAAGTCACTTTTACAGCCGTATTCTTATCTTGTCCCCAGCTTTATTATACTTCTTGTTTTCTTCGCTCAGTTGAAGACTTACTTCTGTTTCCCAATGTTACATCGCAGTTTCCTTGCACCAACGCCGTTCTGTCCAAATTCCTTTACTGTACTTTTTAGAAATGCCCATACCTCTTCATTAGAATTGCATACTGTGGTATTCATCATCACATTATCTCCGGCCTTAGAGAGCTTTAAACGCGTCTCATCTTTACTCATCAATTAATTCTCCAATTTCTTTCCACACTGAGTCTACTACACGAATCTTTTAAACTTCTTCTCTTGTGACTGGCGACAGGAGTATACAGTATCACTAGCTGAAATTTACTGCAGTACTCAATTAGACTTACTTCTTTCTCATTCCATGTACCAAGCACATTTTCCCCCGTAAACCTATCTTTGATTCTTTCCCGCACATCCGTATTCCAGGCCGTCATTACTGCTGGATATCTACCTTTCTTTTGCGCACTGAACTCTATATGTGTACCCCATATACTTTATCTCTTCATTTTATGCTTGCGAGCCGGCCGTGGTGGCCAAGCGGTTAAAGGCGCTACAGTCTGGAACCGCGTGGCCGCTACGGTCGCAGGTTCGAATCCTGCCTCGGGCATGGATGTGTGTGATGTCCTTAGGTTAGTTAGGTTTAAGTAGTTCTAAGTTCTAGGGGACTGATGACCTTAGAAGTTAAGTCCCATAGTGCTCAGAGCCATTTTTTTATGCTTGCGGATCGGCATGTATACTTGAAATATTGTTATCTGTGTTGTTTCGCCGTCGATTCTGATGAGAAAAACCGTATCACTGAATTGTTCACAGTAATGCAGTCTCTCCCCTGTGTACGAACTGAGAGGTTGTACCTACAATAATGTTGTAAGGATATGCTTGTAAGAATGATCACTAAGTTTTTTGTTGGAACGTGTGTATAACTGTACTAGTTTGCACTTGACAGGATAGGTCCTTGGTTTACTTTTGGCTTAGGAGCTGTTTTTCTTTGCGAGACGCAAGACATGTTGATACGAATAATTATTCTCTCTTATTATTACAGCGTCCTGATTGTTGCTAATGGAACTATAGGTTCCCTATTCCTCCTGAGCCCGTTTTTGTAGTTTTTAAGAATAATTATATCGTTTTTCATGGTACAACAAATATGCAATACGTAGATTTCTTTAATGCTAGTGTGATCTAGTGAGAGCGCTGTTATAATGTATTTGGACATATACCTGATTACGTATGTTATGGCCTTCATACTAACCTACTGCACAAAACTGTAGTCGGTCTTGTTAGAGTCCATGTTTTCAGTACATGCTTCTGTACTCTGTACTATGACTTGTGTGTTTCTGGACTACACTGTAGATATGGACGGGAAAGGTCCTGTTTCATGTTTGTAGTGTGCAGTAGTAGCATCTATTTGTCTACTTAACATGGGTACCTGACATGATCAATTATTCCAGGAGACGATCTATACTTCTGTATTGTAGTGATCTTTTGAGAAACCAGTTTAGGTGCCAAGATTGCCGTGTAGCCACAATTACTGGATAACTTTTTTCGGCAACACATATTGCCATCCTCAGATACTCAAAACGAAGCAGTGGTAGGTACATCATGAAATACTTCTGTTACGTTTGTTCATCTTGTTTTATAGTCTTTAAAATGATGTTTTTTGAGCTCACTCTGGCTTGATGGTGTTTCAAAGTATAAGAGTCGAACTAATATCTTCTAGAACGGGACTATTCACCCCGTTGGCGGTACGTCTCCAAAAGATGACGTAGATTCCTGGTGTTTCTGTGTTCAATTTCGATAAACCTTGTACAATGACTCCAATATTTTATACAACCTTAATTATTCCCATTAAGTCAAGATCTCTGTATCGTCGTATCTATTTATGAACCCTGAAAATTTCGCTTATTCTTCCACTGTACCTGGAAACAAAATACGTCACGTTTAATAACTATTTTACCGTTTTACTGAATTGTACATCTGTAAACATGTACTACACATTTCATTGCTTGAACTTCAGTGTTGCATTCGTGTTTACTTTGTAAGTACGAGAGAGTGTGCTATTTCTGGTGATGCATGTTTGAGATGTACTCATGACCCCGAGGCACTCACAGCCTTTGTACTGTTCATGATACTGCAGCTGACACTGACGTACTATTCCTTTTCAAGCATTTCATGCAACTAGCATCTCGTATATTGTCGCAGCTGTGGGTGTTCAATTGTGTTCATGTGTTAAACTTTGATCGTTCGGTCGTTTTGCTCCCCCATATCTTTCCTCTCTATCTGCCGATGGTGCATAAGGTACTGGAAAAGGTCATTCGTAAATAAAAGTACTTTGTGAACCAGAAATGCAGCTTTTCTAGGAGAAGAAGGTGGGGTAGAGTAGAGTCGGTCATGTAAAGCTTCTCTAAATTAAAATTCTTTTTCCGAAGGTAGTACTGGAACATAGTTCACACTAAACATTACTGGGTTCTTCCACTTACTTGAATTACAACAGTCATAATTATAAGCATTCGAATTTTATATATCTTTCCCACAGTTTCCACTTATGCGCGTATAAATTTTTGGAGGGTTGCGATTTGGACATGAAATTTTATCTTGTTAAAATCTTATTTTTGTAACAAAAATGTTGTAATTACACTGTCAATGTTTATAAACGTTAAACTTTACTAAGTACAAGTTACACAACTTCATTATAACTTTCCACGTCGAAAAAAGAAAAAAAAGACCTGACTCAAATAAGCAAACATTCGCAGTATATTTATTACACTGAAGTTTTGATCCGAATAACATTAAACTAGAATATTACTCTAACGTTTAGTGAAACAGTTGTCAAATGAACAGTAAATGTTCAGCGTTATATGAGCGCAATTTATTCTCACCGACACAACTCTCACAACAGAAGATTTCGTTGTTCGCACAATAATGTTTACTGTTCGTCTTTGAATGTTCTCGGAAAAACTTGTCATTTTCTAAAAGAGATATCATTGCCACTTCGTAGTTGTCTCGTAAACTTTTAAGTCTATCACCTTAGGCACTTTATGGAACTGAACATTTCTCCCTCATTTCCCTGAGTGTCATATTAAGAGGTCTGACTTTTTCTGGGTTTTCTTCTCGCTATTTTCAATCGATTGGAGTCGCGACATCCTTGTTAGCGGTAAAGAAAGCACATGGACACTTGCGAGAGGGAATTCGTGCTCTGTGAGTTCAGTACAAACGTCATCATGTATATATATAGCTTCATCTGGGGGCTTCGACGAGTTAGTTTTGGGGTATCAAAACATTTAACATAAGTGGCCGTATGTTTTGACTGGATTGGCTTAGAAGCTTAAACGTTTTATGAGTCAAAGGAAAGACAGACAGCTGCAGCTAGGGGGCACTGAAACAAATGAACGGGGAAAGCTTAAGATTTATGCTGGACCGAGCCTCGAACTGGATTTACAGCTTTTGATGAACGGTAGCGGTCACCACTTTTTTATTTTTTTGTGTTGTGTATTTACATGATTAGTAAATGGCTACAACACTAGTAATCACGAAAAAGGAAAGAGCTATGAACTGCGCCTCGTGACGGTTTGATGAGCAGCGAAGCCACACAGGCGAGCGCCAAGGCGTCGAGACCTAGTTGTGCGGGGCGACGTTGCGGACGTTCACTACCGATATGTGAACGTGAAGATGGTACATGTCCGAAATCTCCGAAAGAGCAGATACCAACTTCATACAGATAAGGCTTAAGGGCCAATGATCTTCAGCGGGGATGCACTCACATTGTCCGAACTCTTCCGGGAATCGGAAATTGACTGCAACGAGTAATGAGTATAGTGGGCAGGAGCACTAAAAATGTTGTGTGTGGGAGCGTGCCAGAGACAGGTCCCTGTAGTCGCACTGCTCCCACCGTCCTCGGTGGTTCAGTCGCTCGAGTGCCTGTCCACTCCAGTGGCACTGTAGTTCAGCGTTTTCGGTCAGAGGGGTAGTTACCCTTTCTCATTAGAAAAACTGAGTGGACGGATCAGCGACAATGTTAACGGTTGTCATCGGACGTCCGCCACGAACAAATTCCACGAAAAATATAGAATAAAATGAGGTCAACAAAATAAAAAAAAAAAAAAAAGAATTCGGGTAGAGCGTCTGCCACGTAAACAGGAGATCCTGGGTTCGAGTCCCGGTCGGGACATACATTTTCAACTGTCCCCGTTGATATTTGTCAACGCCTGTAATCAGCTAATGGTATGGATTACATTGTAATCTCATTCATTACGGACGTCGCCTTCCATGCCACACCTACGGTTCTATATAAGTCACCACAGTTTGGCATCTACCTACAAAACCGTGTGAAGGGACGCGTCGTTTAAGTAGTATTCGGACCTGTCTCACACCACTGAGTACCAGGTACATCGTAAATTGTGTCCATGTTCTAGCTACATGGCTGGACTTACCCATATGGGCTTAGAGACACGATGGCTTTGTCTTTGGGTACCTCTAAAGGCACTAACACATCACGCATTATCAGAAGAACAAATCTAACGTGGTCCACGTCCATCGGCCGGATGTTGCCGACAGAGTGTCGGAATTTGAGGCCGCGTCGCATTGGAAGTCATCTTAGCATAAATGACGCTGCTGACGATCGAGGGAATGCCGATGAGAACATATTGGCTGTTTTGACGTCATCACGTAACAATAGCTCGACGTTCATTCGGGAAGGTTAACTTAAGAATATTATTCCAATAAATAATGAAATAATAAGCAACCAGTTGCTTATAAGAAATTTAACTTCTTGACCGGTTTTGAGCATTCAGTGTACTTCTTCGGGACTGTGATCTAGAAATTAAATTTCTTATATCTGACTGGTTGCTTATTATTTCATTATACAATACTACAGTTGCTGAGGAGAGACCAAATACTAATATTCTCCCTGTAAGCGTTTGCCATGATAGTTTTTTCTGCTTAGAAGCGCAGTGACACTGAAGCAAAGAAACGCTACACGCGCACAGCGGTGAGGACATCTGAGGCAAAAAAGGTTAAGAAACACTAAATCTCGTTCGGATTGCCAATCTGGCATAAATTTTCATCTTTCCACACTGATTTATTTCAATTTCAATACCCACTAGCAGCCATTGTCAGTTTTTACTTCGATTAGTATTCTTATAAGGAAGCAGGGTCAAGGAGAAAACAAAGACCAGACACCATATCTACACGTATATATTTAAATCTCTTACATCAGCGAAGAACCAAAGACCTTAGTGTGTGACAAACTGCTACCTGATATCTCTACCAATTTCTGAGAAAAAGGCTCGTAACAGACGGACAGACAAACAAACAGACAACAGTGTGACCTTGTATAGGTTCCATTTGTACCGACTGACGTATAGCATCCTTGTTGTTGTTGTGGTCTTCAGTGTAGATACCACCACAGCACCCTTAAAAGAATAAATATTTAAGTATTTATAGTCTTCGTTTTGTCACATGCTCCCCAAATAGCTGTGTTCTATACAACCGAAATTACCACCGTCTTAATTTCAGAGTCCAATTGTTACTTTAGCTGGATGTTGTCACTGTGTGCAATATAGAGAATAACATCAGATCCATCTAAAGATACAACAAAAGTGTAGTATTACTAAGTTGCAAACAAAACACAACGCTCCAAGGTTAAGTTTATGAACCGAAAATCTCAATAGACATTGTAGTTTTCATTCAGTAACGCATGAGATGCTTCCACTAATGTTAGTGTTTGCAAACAGCACTTGTCCGATTCAATCTGCTGTCTGATGCTGCCAGATGCAGAACAAAAGAGAAAGCAAAACGCCACTGAGCAACGCTCTCCGTAAACTTTTTTATCTACTGCGATAAAAACTGAGATGAATACTGAACTGTCACGCTTCTACAATCGCAGTTGTAGACACGGCTGCGAGGACGCGTCTCTGACGCCAGGTGCGAGATTATCGGCGGCGACCGGCAGAGATAATCTCGGAACAGGGGGGGGGGGGGGGGGGGGGCGGTTGGCGGGAAGTGGCGGCTGTGCCAGCTGTCAGCCGGACTACGGCCGGCTGGCTTACCCTTTGCTGCGTCACGTGTGTGGCTACAGCCGCGGCTATGAATGGCGGCGGCCGAAGCGGCAATAGGGGCAAAAGCTACCCAGCCAGGCTTTTGATCGTTCACTACAACTTGGACACGCAGCTCGCCGCCTGCTGGAATGCTGAGCTAATTAGGTCCGTTCACTGCTGCACCCATCAGTGCCTCATGGTCGCTTCCAAACTCTCGAAACTTGCCCTCTGGCACTTGGACTGGAAACTACGTTTAGGTGTTTACACACAATGTATTTCTAAAAATTTGTTGAGTGGTCTGTCACTGGACTGGAATAACTCTTAAAACTTTTTACACGCGCTCGGAGAGAAACGTGCCAATCGCCGCATAGCGTCGAATACTAAAAATGGAATAAGATTTGTCGTCTTTACACAGTCAAACATAGTGAGCTAAATAGACGCGCGTCTTCGTGCCACTGAGCAACTCGTAAACGTATGTTTTTCGTTTAATAGAATATTGTAACGTGTCGCGTCCGTAACTCTCAATATATTAGTGACCATTAAAATCTCATCTTCACGAAGACTGCTTGAAACAGACGTTATATGGCCATGAGGTGTACTACATGCTTGGTTGTTCAGGTATTGGGAGTAACGACATCCACATTCTGTTTACATGGAAATATAACGTAGCTGGTTTTTCATAATTGAATAAAATTCCAATATTCGTTAATGAAAACATGGTCCGTTGTAGGTTGTGTATTATTGAAATTTATTTAATACAAACGAATAGCTAATTTCGGAATTTGGTCATTATAAACAACAATCGATAAATCTACTTAACAGTGTGTAAGTTTCAGATTCATATTACTCACATATGCCTGTTTGTAGTTTCAGCTACCATTATGACACACGAGATGGTGTAGCAGTATGATTTATATTCTGTCCGTGTGCATTTTTTGATTGTGACGTGCAGCTATATAGGTGTAAGATGAATCCGATATTTACACAATGTAAAACGTCATGTACATAAATAGATATCACAGATGAGCGTGAAAATAACGCAGTGAGGAAATTAGCTAATCGCACAGATTAAATTGAGAACATTAATATAGAGCCTACAACGAACCATTTTTTCATATGTAAAATATTTAGAGGTTGTGGATCCACATAGAAACAACGTTTTAAGAAATGATTAGATTTTCTGATGACATTCCTATCCTCAGAGAAGGTGAAGAAGAATTACGCGACCTATTGAATTGAGTGGAATGATCAGTTTAATGAACACGCGTTATGGACTAACAATAAAGGAAAGACGAAGGTAAGGAGAAGTAGCAGAAATTATATTACTGATGAATTTAGCATCAAAATTGGAGACAACAAAGTAGACTAAGTGGAAGAACTCTGCTAAATTGACAGCACAGCGAAACATGACGGACTTACAAGGAGACTAGAGCAAGCAGAGGGAACATTCCTACCTAAAAGAAGTGAAATTAGTGACAAAACACTGGTCCAATTTTAGTAAGTTCTAAGAATGTGCGGTTGGAGCACAGCATTATATGGCAGTGAGTCATAGTAGCAAAACTGGAACAGAAGAGTGTTGAAGGGCTTGAAATGTGGAGATATTGATCAATGTTGAAAATTGGGTGGACTGATAAGAAAGGAGGAATTTCTCTGCATAATTGGCGGTACGAGTAAAATGGGGAGAAAACACTGAAAAGAAGTAAAACGCGGAGAAACCACCGAAGAGAAGAGGCATCAACGAGTGACTTCCACTGGACTTGAGGGAGTTGCAGAAGATAAAATCTGCCGCGGAAGGCACAGACTGAAGTATATTCAACAAGAATTGACGACTTTCAGTGCAAGAGCTACACTGAGGAGTAGAGACTGGCACAGGAGAGGTATTCTCGGTGGCTCCATCATACCAGTTGGAAGATTAATGAGTAAAAAAGAAAAACACTTGCATGCATCGGAATTGTACACTGGGTGTTCCATGAAGTACCGCCATTGTTGTACATCGTTCCAAAACATTTCTACTTCCGTTGGTAATGATTCCATGACTGTGATGTGAATATAGAAGTACTAACGTGTTTACAAAGTGCATGTGATGTATGTAATGTAACACGACAACATAGTGGCCTGTGATGAATGGAGACAATTCTACAGGTTATCTGAAAGTCGTTAACACAACACATACATTTTCAGAATGAATTTTCATTCTGTAGTGGACTGTGCGCTGATTTATATCTTTCTGGAAGATTAAAACTGTGTGCGAACCGGTATACGGACTCGAACTTGCGACTTGTGTAGTTTGCGGACAATTTTTCTACGGTCTGAGCGATCCAACCCCAACTCACGGCCTGCTATCGCAGCAGAACTTTCGGCAGTACCTCATCTGCTACTTTCAAAACTTCAGAGATGTTCCTGCTGCACACCTCTCGACACTAGAACCCCTGGCAAAAAGGATACTGTGGAGACAACCCTCAATTACAGCCTCCGCTTCAAAGTGGAAATTCATTCTGTAAACAAGACTTCAGGCTGTGCGTAAGGGATGTGTCCGAAAAAGTCTGCCTACAGGAGTCATAGTCACACATGGTGTACAGGAAATCATCTGTGAAGTATGGAAGGTGGAACGTGAGCTACTGATGGAAGTGAAGCCATATGGGTGGGTCGTAATTCGCGCTGCGATAGTTCACTCGGTAATGCACTTATAAGCTGAAGGGAAGTATCAGGTTTCTAAACCGAATCCGGAACGCAGTTTTAATCTGACAGGAAGTCTCAGAACACATGTACGTTGTACTAATTTGCATAGTTCCACCTGATGATGGCGGTTTACACCTCTGAAAGACAAAATAAATTCATCTGTAAATCATTCATTGATTTTTTAGGCAAGTGTTGGTGATAACGAAACTGTTCCCTCCGTTAAACTAGAGATCATGTTGTCCGTTATGTAAACCTAAGCCATAAAAGTCATACATATTGGTCGTTATTCACGTTTACTAAATTTAACACCGAAAACTCCGTATATTGTTGTGATTTCTATGTTTGGTACGAATCTGAGACAACTAGCTACATTCCTTAATTTGGGGTTTAAATGCAGTAGCCGGCCGTTGTGACCGAGCGGTTCTAGGCGCTTCAGTCCGGAACCGCGATGCTGCTACGGTCGCAGGATGTGTGTGCTGTCCTTTGGTTAGTTAGGTTTAAGTAGTTCTAGGTATAGGGGACTGATTACCTCAGATTTTAAGTCCCATAGTTCTCAGAGCCATTTGAGCCATTGTAAATGCATTGAGCAACACAATTGAAGGACCACGTCTTCGTAACTTTTCCCCACTACAACGTAGAAGTTCGTTATTTGGCTCAGATGTGCCTACCATCATCCTCTGTATTGCTGGAGAAGTGTGGCACCCTCGGCTGAGCAACGCTTCAGACAGCAAGGTGTCGACACATGTGGAAGAAAGACCCGAGCTGAGAAGTTCACGTGAGCTGTAAGGCGTGTTAATAATGTCACCTGGGCATCAAAATGCTGCCCAACACCACCGTGGACGTATCACACGAGTGGAAGATCAACACAGCCCCTCGCAAACACATTTGCCCCCCTAATCTTCTTTAGGCACCTCTGCGATGGAGATCAGAACCATGATTCCTTGTGTTGAAGTAACGCGTTTTTCTTATAGGTTGCAGAGGAATAAATTTTAGAATCGCCACAAAAACACCTTGGGGAATAGCATAAAGAGCGTTACTGGAACTACCCCTTTCGTTGGGGCCCTGAATCACACACATTTTGCGGTCGATAGCGACAGTTTTCAGTGTGATGAGTAACAGAGGGGCACTCTAGAAACCCTTGACACTTCTGACAATCTCCGCACGTTTCAACCTTGCTCTAAATATATTGTGGGCAGTGACCCCACTGAATGTCATCACACCTCTCTTTGAGAACTCTGCGACCACTACTTTCGGTGTGGTGTACAATGTGGAATCTCTATCGGCCGTTCAAGATCATCCGACGAAATCTGAGCGTAATCCAACATCACCAAGGGTGCACATGTCTTCTAGGCCTCCTGTGTCGGGCCCTCCTATTGTGCATTCACAGACGAGTGTGACATTGACACTTGCTTGAATGAAACGGCAAAGGGTCACTCCTAAGACCTCACCTTCATCAGCATCCTCGGGACCAACTGCCCGCCTTTCCTGAGAACTTTAAAACTGTACATGTACAGAAACAATTTGTGATAGAGTCTAGGCGCTTGCAGACAGGCAACTCCTTGACGCCGCTCTGACTCTCAATGGCTACTAGCAGAACCTAGAGTCTCAATGGCTACTAGCAGACGCTAGAGCAACAGCAAAGCCTGCCTGGAGGCGCCCAGGACTCTGTCATACACTGGCCTTGTACTGCTACTTCTTAAAGCGATCAACAAAGGCTAGTGGTTAGCACTAAGGTTGTTGCCGAACTGGTTGGTCTCAGAGAGATCCACTGACATTTTATTCACACATGTGTGAACGTCACATCCTTCTGTCATCATGCCACAGAATGGCACAAAAGAAAAGGGATGAAAAAACATAACACCATTTACTGCTTCGGATCCCCTTCAAAGTCCTTCGCATGGTTTTGGTAGGTACCAAGAGGTTCCACACTGTAAATTTTGTACAGCAAAAACTGCATGCACACTGCTCTCCAAAGTAATGTGATCACATTCAATGGGGTTGCTGGCCCACTATGTCCTTACATAAGGGCTGAACCGTCCATGGTGTCAGTGTTCCAAAAGGTCGCTCTATTGCTCCTCACACTCTGAACTATTGTTCAAGACCGCGAAATGTGTGGGAATCAACACCGAAGGGAATATTTATTTATTTATTTATTTATTTGCTTGCTGGTGCCATTTACAAGTGACCTGCCCCCCAGCTACTAAGACAAGTCGTATTTTCACCATGCGAAATTATACTCGTAAACAACGTGGAACTCCTTTGATATTTCTAATTTGTAACAGTGATAAGCAAAATTGCAGCTTTAAATACAAATGAACTTGACGCCATATAGGCCACGCCCTAAGACGCTGTGTCTGAAACGTTTTCATTGTCCACCCACAGAGAGAACCGCGTGACTTCGCAGTTCAGGAGAAGGTCTCAAATGTTAGTAAGAGGGGGTACGACAATCATTCTGCGTCGTCTGACACGTCCATGGTGGCGCTGGTCAGAATTATGGTGAAATTTCGTGCCAATATGACATCATTAATGCCACATACGTGACAAGAACTTCTGAGCTCTGGCCTTGTTTCTCGCCCGTGTCAACACATTGCTGTTTGAAGCGTCGCCGTTCTCGAGGACAAAGTCGCTGGGCGCAAAGCTTGTTCAACATTACGGAGGAAGATGGTAGGCACCTTTGAGCCAAACTGCAAACATCTTATGTTGCAGTGTGAGACAATTACGAAGACATGATCCTTTAATTGTGATGCGCAGTGAAGCTCACATTTACATTATAAGTTCTCAATATTTCATAATTAATCTAGTGAGCCTCTATTAATACTGATATAAAATTTTTGGTCTGGAATATTAGTTTGTAAAATATTAATTTATTGACATACCTGACGCATATTAAAACCACTTTTATGAATTTTATCTTTGAGATATTAAACTTGCTTGTCAGCGTATCACCCCGTTCGCCCCCAGAACTCTTCCCCTTCTCCCCCCCTCCAATCACGAGAGATCTCGATTATTTAAGTACCACTGTGGTTAAGATTGCGATGCGTTTTCCAGGTGCTTTCCCGTGGAATTGATTCAGCCGCCCCAAGTCAGGGACAGCTAATGTTACACTATAGATCACAAAATGTCATGCGTGTACGTCGGTGTGACATATCTATCCTCTGTCACCCATATCTGGCAGCTTTCTGCAATCCCTCACCTGTGGACGCACCATTAAAATGACAGGCTTTACCACAGTGCATTGTCATTTATCGTATGGCAAATACAGACACGTAAAATTAAGTTTCATATACATATGCACTATTTACACACAAGAAACTTAAGGCTGGCTTTACAATTAAATATCCAGTTCTTCAAACCAGCGCACTGCATCTAGAGTTACTAGCAGGAGGTCCTCTTCAGCACCGTGATAGGCTCGAATCCTGCATTCATTGACAATGTGGTGAACAGGCTTGTATGGAGCCCTGCAGTGACTGGTTGGATTGGGCAAGTTCTTCCACTTAAACAGAGCATCCCTGCCGGTACTGATTCTGCTGACGGTAATCCAGTTCTCGCGTGGTAGGTCGGATCCAATTGGAAGTTTAGCACCTGAGAAGATGTTATGCAGGAACGCATCTGTCACTGCTTCCCACCGACCTTTCCATTCTTCAAGGGGTTTGAAATTATTAGCAACCATGTCAGCAGCGTAGTACAGAGATGTATGGCGTGATTGTAGTCTTACGATTTAAAAGTGGCAGGTCACTACACAGGTAGGTTAGAATTCCAGGAGATCTTGTGGAGCTCCCTCATAAGTGCAGTATATCTGCGTAGATCAGGAGGCATTATACCGTTTAACAGTGGGAGTAGATCTGATTGCGCCAGATATTATGGGCATTTTCGTATTCAGCTGGGTGTCAACAAGCCTTGTATGATGACTGTTCATCCGAACAGGTGCACAATACTCAGCACTTGAGTACACCAAACCCAGAACTGAAGATCTCAGGGTGGTTGCTGAAGATCCTCAGGTAGTTCCGCATAGCTTATGGTGAATGTTATTCCGAGTCCTCAACTTTTGGGCTAAGTTGTTTGAAGCATAATGTACGGTCCAGGATGACACCATGATATTTTGGCTTCTAATTATGACGAAGAATTCTGCCTCTGAAACTTCCGGTTTTACGTTCGCCAACCAATTGTTTAAGTGGAAGCAACACACTCATGCTTAGTCGCACTGTGTTGGAGTCTCCAGATTTGGAAGTAATTGTCTAATACAGACAGGTCATTGGTTTCAATCTCTTCTGTTATCCTCATTTCCCGCTGTTGTACAGCTAGAGCCATGTCATCGGCGTAGCAGAATTTTCTGGACGAAGTGTCAGGTAGACCAGATAGATATAGGTTGAAATGTAATTGTGAGAGAACTGATATTTGGAACAATCCGCTATCTAGCTTCCTCTCCTCACTTATGTTGCTTCCAGTGCTTACCTGGAACTGACCGATCGCTTAGCACGCTGTTAACCAGTCGAACCACTGTTCTGCGGAGTATGATGCGGAGAAATTTGTTGACAAGTTCTTCTCTCCACACAGTGTCGAAGGCAGCAGTTCGATCAACAACCGCCACAGTTATTTTCTGCTTCATTTGGTACCCTGACTATGACGGATGTGAAAGACAATACTTGGTAGCAGCAGCTACGCCCTGGGATAAAGCCTGCCTGATCAACTGAAACATTCTGTAGGATAGCACTACTTATTCTGTTGTATACTAGCCTTCCAAAAGACTTGTAGCAACAGCTAAGAAGGGCAATGGGGCGATAGCTTTCTATCATATTGCTGGGTTTGCCAGTTTTCAGAACAGATATTACCTTCGCCTTTTTAAACTCCTCTCCTCCAGTGGAAGCTGACCACTCAGCAATGTCAGTGAAGAATTCTGCCAGTCATTTCTTAGTTTCTCCTCCAATATGTATCGGGAATTCTGGATGAATACCATCGAATCCAGGCGCCTTAGGAGGTTTGAAGTCCTTCAGTCCAGAGTCAATGTCAAACTGTGAAGGGACGGGCATACTCTGACGAGGGAGATGCCGTCTTTTTCAGGTCAAGAAGCTGTCGTCTGATATGTCTTGTATGTTTCTTGTCGGAAGGCACTCTTGAGGTAGTAACGATGTGGGAAGCATTTTAGTCTTCTGTCAATTCAGAATCTTTTCTGCATACTGGTTCACTTCCTCCCAGTCTTCTCTGACGACTCCATTCTCCACTGCTAGAGTGGGTAAAGTCAATAGTTATTACTGTTTCTGTCCATTTCTGCCTTCGAGATATGCCCACGCTGGACAATTGCTCCTTAGCTATCTCTGGGTCACCACTTTCTTGGAAGTGTTAGTACAGTGTTTCAGTTTCATCATTCCACCCTGGAACATATTCTTTTCGGTATCCTTTTGGCATACAATTTTTAGCTATTGCTGTTACTGCATCAATGAAGTGTTCATAGTTCCTATATCATGGAGGGATCCAACGAATGGTCTTATCCAGTTCCGCTGACAACTTCTCAAAATTCCATCGAGCATGCTGGGTTGATCGTATGACAGAAACCGGGCAACCAATCCGTATTATTACAGGTCTGTGTTGGCTGTGAGGAAAGGCGTCTATCACTTTATTTGTGGCGTTGATGGGAAAGCCAATTTCGTTGCAGCTAACAAACCAAAAGTCAGGATTTTAATCCTCGCCCCGAACAGCTCATATGAAAGTGCCTTTATCTTTGGCATCAAACGCTAGATGAAGGTTATTTTCTTCAACCCATTCTGCAAGCTTGCTCCCATTTTCTTCATTTTGAGAGTACTTCCAAAGTTTCCTCTTCTTCACACGATAATCACAGCTTTTATGAAAACACTATGTAACATCAGTATAATATTCTCCTGAAATAGTATTTGTAATGCCATTTAGCCTTAAGATGAGGTTTTCCCCCGAAACATGTAGCAAAATAAATAAATAATATAATAGTTAACAAAATTTGTGACTGGTAGCGATAATTTAAAAAACCTTTACACAAATCACGTGATACTGAAAGAATTCAGTTGGCAAATGATACATTAAAGACAGTAGGTGAGTTTCCTATGTGGGCAGCACATAACAATGGCGGAGGCAGAAAGTATATGAAATGAAAAATTTGAATAACTTGAAAACCGTTTCTGACAGAGACAATTTATTAAAACACAATGTAATTTAAGTACTAGGAAGTGAAGTTATTTGCACGGAGTGTACTCTTACATGGAAATGAAACGTTCGGAAAGAAAAAGAACTTTACCTTATGAAATGTGCAACAGAATGACGCTTAAAATTACGTGGGTAGTTGGAATAACTAATGAAGACATACCAAAGCGAATTGGGGAAAGATTATGTTACACAACTGGAAGAAGTTAAGACCTGGAGGTATTGCCAGTTTACTGTACGCGTATGTGGAGTGGGGGAGGGGGCAAGCTCCCAGTTAGATAAATGTACCTTGAGATCAAAACTTCATTTCGCAGTTCCTTTCCACTGATATCAAATTCATCATCGTTTAAAACTTTTTTAAAGTTCTTGCTGTGATCAGATAGTTGCATCCGCAGTAAAATTGAAAACAATGATCTAAAAGAAGCGTTATGATTCAATTTCATCAACAGGTTCATCCTTTGACTCAAATCAGTTCCTTTTTCAATCCCCTGGGGCGAGTTTTCTTTCCTTGCTCAAAGTCTGAATGAAATGGAAGGTTGTCAACTAACACTCTTGCGCTATTAAAGCTCTCTTCTGTTCTCATAATCTTTCCGAAAACAGCTAACACTTTCAAATAGATGCATAGCACCCCGGTTTACAGTAACTGCAGTGAGTCGCTGACTATGTTGACCTAAACTTAATTTCGTACTATACAACTGCACAACAAAGTAGTGAGAATTAATGTAGCTTTCTAGTCAGTGCGACTGTCTCTTCCAAAAGCATCCACTTCACAGGTTTCGCTGACGTCATAAACAGAATCATGCACTTGTTATATGTAATATAACCACATCAAAAAAAGTTTTGCATCACCTCGGTTCCGAGAGTTCCGGAACCTGTACAGAAAATGGGAATAGAGATCAACATGAAAACCACACATTGCGTGTTGCACCACCATACAGTGAGACCTTCAGAGGTGGCGGCCCAGACTGCTGTTGACATCGGTACCTTAAATACTCAGTAGTACGTCCTCTTGCATTGATGCATGACTGTTTTTATCATGGCATACTATCCACATGTTCATCAAGTCGCTGTTGGTCCAAACTGTCGTACTCCTCAACGGCGGTTCGGTGTAGATCCCTCAGAGTGGTTGGTGGGTCACGTCGTCCATAAACAGCCCTTTTCAATCTATCCCAGATAGGGCAGATAGGGTTCATGTCTCGAGAACACGCTGAACACTCTAGCCGAGCGATTTCGTTGTCCTGAAGGAATTCATTCACAAGATGTGCACGATGGCGGCGGGAATTGCGTCCATGAAGACGAATGCCTCGCCAACATGATACCGATGTGGTTGCACTATCGGTCGGAGGAAGGTTCCCTTCTGTTTTCGGGCGGCATTATGTGGGGCCGACGTACGCCGCTGGTGGTCATGGAAGGCGCCGTAATGGCTGTAGGTTACGTGAGTGCCGTCCTCCCACCGATAGTGCAACCGTATCGGCAGTATATTGGCGAGGCATACGTTTTCATGGACGCAACTCACGCCCCCATCGTGCACACCTTGTGAATGACTTCCTTCAGGATAACGAAATCGCTCGACTAGAGTCTCCAGCATGTTCTCGAGACATGAACTCTATCAACCCTGCCTGGGATAGATTGAAAAGGAATGTTTATGAACGATGTGACCCACCAATCAGTGAGAGGGGTCTAAGCCGAACCGCCATTGAGGGTGTGACAATCTGGACCGACAGTGCCTTGATGAACTTGTGGATCGTATGCCACGGCAAACACAGACATGCATCAACGCAAGAGGGCGTGCTACTGGATAGTAAAGGTACCGGTGTGTACATCAGTCTTGACCACCACCTCTGAATGTCTCGCTCTATGGTGCTTAATCATGCAATGGACGGCAATCATGAGCAATAAAAAGGGCAGAAGTTGTGTTTATATTGATCTCTATTCCAATTTTCTGTTCAGGTTTCGGAACTCTCGAAACCGAGGTCATGCAAAACTGTTTTTGATGTTTGTACATTTATACAGACTCGGAAAATATTTGGCACTGAAGAATAAGGCAGCTCATAATCAGACATTCGCAATTATCTTGTAAAGGTCTAGAATGCTGCGTCGCGCATACTGAAAAGTTATTGCTTCCGGTAGCGTATACTTATGCCCTTGTCAGTTTTCGCTACTATTTATCATTAACTCTGTAAGCAAATTTTGCACTTGGACGCCTCTGGCGTACCTCTCAGCTTCGCGCTCGAAAGGGCCGCTTGTGTCGCTTGAGCTTTAAACTGGTCCTGATTGTGTGCGAAGTCCCATCCTATGCTTGTATCGCCCTTTTCTTATTACTTCACTCATCCCACCGGCATAGTCGGTATTAATTTTCTCCAACAAAATGATATTAAAATATTGATTGTAATCTTGTATAGTATAAATATTAAAACATTAGAAATTAAATAAAACGAAAATGACTACGTTTAATTTTTTCCGTAAAACGCAGATGATCGGTCTTTGACGATGAAGATGACTGATAACGGTAACGCATCCAGAAAGGCCCTCGATATGATCTGGTGAGATATGCAGTGTGTTTCGCAATTCCTAGTAGAGGCTTCTGTGGTTTGTAGACGATACTTCGTCTACAAGATTTTGTGTCCAGAACTGTACTGTTTGGATATGAAATAATTCTGAAGATCGGATCACTGTCAAGTCTCCCGCATCGCAGTACGCAGTGCTACTTCTAGCCACTGTTTAATTACGACGCCATATACCCTTTCAGACAACCCAGAATGCGAGAAACTGTTATCTTCGCAACTGAGAGGCTTGCCTGTAGTGGGCTACCAAATGTGCAATAGTCATATGTTTCTCTGAGACCGACTATGAGTACCATAGGATTTTCCACCCATGATGCGGCCCGATACCTCACCTATATTCTGCATCTGTACATTGGCAAAACTGGCAGTTATATTGAAAAGTCAGTGCATTTTACAGAAAAACCGAAGGACATTAATGTCAGCCTAAGTAACACTTTTGTCAGCTGTCCCTGTTACTGTGGTTCTTGTAAACGAAACTGTTTCATATACAGCAGATATTGTTCAGCCTGACACAGTGGCCTTATTTAAACACTGCCTCAACACTACTTACTTGCCGTACAACAGTTTATTTTACGAACACATCGACAGGTTGGCTATGGGAAGCCCTCCTTCTAACATTCTGCGTGGTGTCTGTTTGTTCTATATCGTGTCTCCCTACCACTTTCGCGCAACGACGCTCTGAGCGTGTTTTTTAGGGAATTGACTAGTTTGAATATGGGACTTGTTGCTGGTAAGGAGACGCCAGACTACACATGACATGTAGAGTTCAGAAGAGTTCAGTGAGACTAGCGATGATATATCCAAATACTTAATGATTTCAGCGTCAGCTCCACTGCACTCCCTGTAAAAGAATCTTAATACTAACTAAATTTAGTGGAAGGGGTTCAAGGCTTTCCTATTTTTGGATAGCTGGTAAAATAACGTCGAAGAAGCAGTTAAGTTTACCATTGGAAATTTTATTCTACTCACAAAACATTGTTTATAAATTGCACTATTGATAAAAGGAAATGTTTTAATATAGGATGGTAAAAACCAACTGCGTTCAACAAAAATGTGAACGAATATTCCCTGAATGGGTTTCCAAGTTCTACAATGGATCGAAGGATGACCTATGCCATATCACATCTATAACCTAGGTTTAAATTAAGTTTCACAAAAGAGAAAACTATCAAAATGGTCTACAGTGACCCTCAATTATCTTTAATTACTTATTTAACTTGTCGTAAATTATAGTAGCTGATGTGGCTTCTCAATAACTATATAAGAGAAAAATCGTTGCGTTTCAGATTTATACTTCAAGTGGCAAATGTGAACACCATGAGCTTTAATTGACGATCGACACTAGTATTACGCAAAAAGGCGGGGTAACAGATGAGACTTCTGCAGTTCTGAGTGAAGCTTTATGTGCTGTTATGCGGCATCGCGTGCGTTCATTACCTTGCCGGTGTTCGTCAGGGGGCGGTGGGCAGCACAGCTCCGCTCACCTCGCCATCTTGGAAGCAACTCTCCCCTAACTTCTCCTTACTACAATTTACCAAAGTTGGTTTAAAAGAACTATCTGGGTGTGTTTTCATCTGACCAATCAGGGTCTCAATGTTAACCTTATGCTCCGCCTACAAAAATTCTGTCTCTCCGATGAGAAACGTTATACTTTTCGTGGTGGGGCAATGTTTTTAAAGTTTGCAACGTAACAGAGACGCGAAAAAGTCTCACGCTAAACCTTGCAGCTGGTGTGGTCCTTTTAGTGTTATCGTAAGATCTATACTGTTCTTCTGGAGGGCTCTATCTTTTAACATGGGCTGGGGGGTGGTCCTGAAGTAACAGAGACGCGAAAAAGTCTCACGCTAAAACTTGCGGTTGTGGTGGCCCTTTTTGTGTTATCGTAAGATCTATACTGTTCTTCTGGAGGGCTCTAGCTTTTAACGTGAGCTGAGGGGTGGTCCTGACGTAACAGAGATGCGAAAAAGTCTCACGCTAAAACTTGCGGCTGGGGTGTGGTCCTAGCGGTTAGCTGGCTACGTGGGTGCCCGTCCCTTATCGTAGGGCCTTCCAGCTTAACACGGTTCTGCTCTCGGCTTTTGTTCTCGTTTCTCCCTTCGGAACTGCGTCTGTCTCACGGTGGGAAGGTATGACATGCATTTAGGCATTCTTGTGTTAGTCTGTGGTATTCCATTTGCTCACTCGTTACTCGTATTACTTTGGTTAATTTAATGTCACGATTTATTCGGAGCTATGTGACACACTACTGGATTTGCCTATCATGTCACGGTTTTTATGGATGGTGTTGGATTTGCCTAACACCTTACATCCTGGTCCACTTTTTGCCAGTTTATTTATGGAGTTCTTTGGACAGCGGCGCAGCAGAGGGACACTAAAACACTAAGTAAGTAGTAGCGTTAAGTGGATCACACATTTGTAGTACGGACTCATGGTGAAAGGAGTCGGATGTTTTCTTGGGGCGCCTCAGTGGTACTAACGTACAATGAAAATAGCGGTCAACCTAATTTTCTGGATGTATCCATAATCAAACGGCTGGACGGGATCTGAGCGATAACGTATTCAGGAAAGACACGCACGCTGACTGAAACTTCCACAAGGAATCGAACCATCATCCTAGATAAAAAAGAGGTGTAACTAAAATCTGAGACTCGGGTTATTTGCAGCATGTATTAAATCACCTACAGTCAGCATTAAAAAATTGATATTCTGGTAAGGAAATTTTACCTCTCTTTCATTAATAAAATTAAGGAATCAATCGCGAAAGTTTTGGCCAACTACAGGGTCGAAACGATCTTTATACCGACAACAAAACCTGTGGTCTAGTGGTACCGCCTTTGATTAATAATCAAAACGTCTTCCGTTCCGCTAGAACTGCGATTAATAATAAGCTTTGGCTGCCAAAGACTTCCGGCGTAAGAAGTCACCCTCATTCTGCCAACTGGCTTGTCAAAGAGGGCGGGGAGTGGGCAGGTGTTCAGGGCACTCTCTTGCCCTTGGGGTGGGAAACTGCCTCTAAAGGAGGAAGATTCACCAATGATCAACGGCCTGAGGATGCAAAAGGCAATCGAATCCACTTAATTAAAGACACATAACGTCTATCCACAGGACGTGTGGCCTGTAACTGAAAAAGTGTAACGATGATCTCCCCATTGGCAAATAGTTCCTCAATAATCATGCATTAGGATTTCGGGGACGTGACAGCCAAGGGGGAGGTGACCATTAAAAACAGACTGAATAACAAACGAAAGGATAACGTTCTACGAGTCGGGGAGTGGAATGTCAGGAGCTTGAACGTGGTAGGGAAGCTACAGAATCTGAAAAGACAAAATGCAAAGGCCCACTTTAGGTATAGGAAATAGTGTAGTGAAATGGGAAGAAGACAAGGATTTCTGGTCAAAAGTACAGGGTAATATCAAAGTAACAGAAAATTGTATAAGGCGAGTAGGATTCGTAATGAATAGGAAGGTAGGGCAGTTGGTGTGTTACTTTGAACATTTCAGTGATGGGGTTGTTCTTACCAGAATCGACAGCAGGCCAACATCAACAACGATAGCTCAGGTATACATGCCGTCGTTACAAGCTGAAGATGAAGAGATAGAGAAAGTGTATGAGGATTTTGAAAGGTTAATACTGTAGGTAAAGGGAAATCAAAATCTAATAATGGGGGACTGGAATACAGTGTAGGGGAAGGAGTAGAAGAAAAAGTTACAGGAGAGTATGGGCGTGGGACTAATAATGAGGAAGGACTGAGACTAATTGATTTCACAATAAGTTTCAGGTAATAATAGGGACAACCCTGCTCATGAATCACAAGAGGAGGAGGTTGACTTGGAAAAGGCCGGGTGATTTCAGTTAGATTACATCACGGTCAGACAGAGATTCCGATATCAGATACTACATTGCAAGGCGTTCCCAGATCACAATGTAGTAGTGACGAAGCGTAGGCTGAAGTTTAAGAGATTAGTGAAGAAGTACCAGTGCGCAAACAAGTGGGATACGGAAGTACTGAAGAATGACGAGATAAGCTTGAAGTTCTATAACGCTTCAGATACAGCAGTGAAGAATAGCGCAGTAGGCAGTACAGTTGAGGAGGAATGGACATCTCTAACAAGTTCACTCACTAAAATTGGGAAGAAAAGTACATTTACAAAGAAGATAACTGCGAAGAAACTATTGGTAAGAGAAGAATTACTTCAGTTGATCGATGAATGAAGAATGTACAAAGAAGTTCAGTGAGATTCAGAATACAGAAATACAAGTGGCTGAGACACGAAATAAATAGGAAGTGCAGGGAAGCTAGGACGAAATGGCTGCATGAAACATGTGAATAAATCGAAAAAGAAATGATTGTCGGAAGGACAGTCTCAGCATACAGGAAATTCAAAACAACCTTCGGAGACGTTAAAAGAAAGGGTGGTAACATTAACACTGCAAAGGGAAATCGACTGTGAAATGCAGAGGAGAGGGCGGATAGTTGAAAAGAATACATTGAAAGCCTCTGTGAGGGTCAGATTTGTCAGATGTGATGAAAAAGGGAACAGGAGACGTTTTAGAAGAGACAGAAAGCCGGTGTTAGATTTAGAACTTAAAAGAGCTTTGGAGGACTTAAGATTAAATAAGGGATAGAGAATATTAGATAAGAATTTCTAAAATCATTGGAATAAGTGGCAACAAATCGATTATTCACTTTGGTGTATAGAATGTATGAGTCTGGTGACATACCATCTGACTTCCTGACAAATATCATCCACACAATTCCGGAAACTGCAAGAGCTGACAAGTGCAAGAATTATCGCAGACTCAGCTTAACAGCTCATGTTTCAATGTTACTTGCAAGAATAATATACTGAAGAATGGAAAAGAAATTGACGATGTGTTAGACGACAATCAGTTTGGCTTTATGAAATGTAAATGCACATATAAATAAGACGATTCGCTGAAGACAACGCTATAATGAGTGAAAGTGAAGAAGAAATGCATGATGTGCTGAATGGAGTGAACAGCTTAATGAGTACCAAATATGGATTGGGAGTAAATCGAAGAAAGACGAAAGTAATGAGAAGCAGCTCAAATGAGAACTGCAGGAAACTTAACATCAGGATAGATGGTCACGAAGTAAATGAAGTTAAGTAGTTCTTCCACGTTGTTGTTGATGTGGTCTTCAGTGCTGAGACTGGTTTGATTCAGCTCTCCATGCTACTCTATCCTGTGCAAGCCCCTTCATCTCCCAGTACCTGCTGCAGCCTACATCCTTCTGAATCTGCTTAATGTATTCATCTCTTGGTCTTCCTCTACGATGTTTACCCTCCATGCTGCCCTCCAATACTAAATTGGTGATCCCTTGATGCCTAATACCATGTCCTAACAACCAATCCCTTCTTCTAGTCAAGTTGTGCCACAAACTCCTCTTCTCCCCAATTCTATTCAATACCTCCTCATTAGTTAGTTCGAAAGCTTCTATTCTCTTCTTGTCTAAACTATTTATCGTCTATGTTTCACTTCCATATATGCCTACACTCCATACAAATACTTTCAGAAACGACTTCCTGACACTTAAATCAATACTCGATATTAACAAATTTCTCTTCTTCAGAAACGCTTTCTTTGCCATTGGCAGTCTACATTTTATATCTTCTCTACTTCGACCATCATCAGTTATTTTGCTCCCCAAATAGCAAACCTCCTTTACTACCTTAAGTGCCTCATTTCCTAATCTAATTCCCTCAGCTTCACCCAACTTAATTCGACTACATTCCATTATCCTCGTTTTGCTTTTGTTGATGTTCATCATATACCCTCCTTTTAAGACCCTGTCCATTCCGTTCAACTGCTCTTCCAAGTCCTTTGCTGTCTCTGATAGAATGACCAAGTCATCGACAAACCTCAAAGATTTTATTTCCACTCCATGGATTTTAATACCTACTCCAAATTTTTCTTTCGTTTCCTTTACTGCTTTCTCAATATACAGATTGAATAGCATCTGGGAGAGGCTACAACCCCGTCTCACTCCCTTCCCAACCACTGCTTCCCTTTCATGTCCCTCGACTCTTATAACTGCCATCTGGTTTCTGAACAAATTGTAAATAGCCTTTCGCTCCCTGTATTTTACCCCTGCCACCTTCAGTTCTTCCACCTAGGCAGCAAAACAACCAATGACGTTCGGAGCAAAAAGGACGTAGAAAGCAGACAAGCACTGGCAAAAAGGGCATTACTGGTCAAGAGCTGTCTACAAGTATCGAAAATAGGCCTCAGTTTGATTAGCAAATGTCTGAGAATGTAAGTCTGGAGCTCAGCATTTTATGGAAGTGATACACTGACTGTGGGAAAACCGGAACAGAAGATAATCGAAGCATTTGAGTTGTCGTGCTACAGATGAATGCTGAAATAATATGGAGCTATAAAGTAAGGGATGTGGAGGTTCTGCGCATAATCGGAGAGAAAGGAATATGTGGAAGACACTGAAATGAGAAGGGAGAGGATGATAGGATATCTGTTAAGGCAACAAGGGATTACTTACAAGGAAGTAGAGGAAGCTGTTGAGAACAAATACTGTAGAGGAAGACAGAGATTAGATTATCAGGAAATAACGATGTAGGTCGCAAGTGGTACTCTAAGATGAAGAGGTTGGCACAGGACAGGGATTGGTGTGAGCCGTATCAAACCAGTCAGACGACTGATGACTCAAAAAATAAATAAATAAATAAGATACACTGCGTTCCAGGGCAACATGTGCGGTACTTAAAATTCCATGTAGTTGTGGGCACGTATATACTGGGTCCTCGAATGTAGGTGGGAACACCCGCACAGTCGAACATAAAACGAACAGTTGTCTGCGACACAATGAAAAAATGACCGCAGCGGAACATGTGTTTTGAGAAAGGAATGACGAAATAAAATTCAGTGAACTAGCATTGAAGCAAGAACGTCGTGTTATCATGCGTAGAAGTATAGAGAAGTAACAGAGATTCGTGAACACCCCCCCCCCCCCCCCCATGAACCATGGACCTTGCCGTTGGTGTGGAGGCTTGCGTGCCTCAACGATACAGATAGCCGTACCGTAGGAGCAACCAAAACGGAGGGGTATCTGTTGAGAACGTGTGGTTCCGGAAGAGGGGCAGCAGCCTTTTCAGTAGTTGCAGGAGCAACAGTCTGGATGATTGGCTGATCTGGCCTTGTAACACTAACCAAAATGGCCTTGCTGTTATGGTACTGCGAACGGCCGAAAGCAAGGGGAAACTACAGCCGTAATTTTTCCCGAGGGCATGCAGCTTTACTGTATGATAAATGATGATGGCGGCCTCTTGGGTAAAATATTCCGGAGGTAAAATAGTCCTCCATTCGGATCTCTGGGCGGGGACTACTCAGGAGGACGTTGTTATCAGGAGAAAGAAAACTGATGTTCTACGGATCGTAGCGTGGAATGTCAGATCCCTTAATCGGGCAGGTAGGTTAGAAAATTTAAAAAGGGAAATGGATAGGTTAAAGTTAGTTATAGTGGGAATTAGTGAAGTTCGGTGGCAGGAGGAACAAGACTTCTGGTCAGGTGAATACAGGGTTATAAATACAAAATCAAATAGGCGTAATGCAGGAGTAGATTTAATAATGAATAAAAAAATAGGTGTACGGGTAAGCTACTACAAACAGCATAGGGAACGCATTATTGTGTCCAAGATAGACACGAAGCCCACGCCTACTACAGTAGTACAAGTTTATATGCCAACTAGTTCTGCAGATGACGAAGAAATTGATGAAATGTATGATGAGATAAAGAAAATTATTCAGGTAGTGGAGGGAGACGAAAATTTAATAGTCATGGGAGACTGGAATTCGTCAGTAGGAAAAGGGAGAGAAGGAAACATAGTAGGTGAATATGGATTAGGGCTAAGAAATGAAAGAGGAAGCCGCCTGGTAGCATTTTTCGCAGAGCATAACTTAATCATAGCTAATACTTGGTTTAAGACTCATCAGAGAAGGTTCTATACATGGAAGAACCCTGGAGATACTAAAAGGTATCAGATAGATTATATAATGGTAAGAGAGAGATTTAGGAACCAGGTTTTAAATTGTAAGACATTTCCAGGGGCAGATGTGGACTCTGACCACAATCTGCTGGTTATGAACTGTAGATTAAAACTGAAGAAACTGCAAAAAGGTGGGAATTTAGGGAGATGGGACTTGGATAAACTGAAAGAACCAGAGATTGTACAGAGGTTCAGGGAGAGCATCAGGGAACAATTGGCAGGAATGGGGGAAAGAAATACAGTAGAAGGAGAATGGGTGGCTTTGAGGGATGAAATAGTGAAGGCAGCAGAGGACCAAATAGGTAAAAAGACGAGATTTAGTAGAAACCCTTGGGTAACAGATGAAATATTGAATTTAACTGATGAAAGGAGAAAATATAAAAATGCAGTAAATGAAGCAGGCAAAAAGGAATACAAATGTCTCAAAAATGATATCGAGAGGAAGTGCTAAATAGCTAAGTAGGGATGGCTAGAGGACAAATGTGAGGATGTAGAGGCTTATCTCACTAGGGGTAAGGTAGATACTGCCTACAGGAAAGTTAAAGAGACCTTTGGAGAAAGGAGAACCACTTGCATGAATATCAAGAGCTTTGATGGAAACCCAGTTCTAAGCAAAGAAGGGAAAGCAGAGAGGTGGAAGGAGTATATAGAGGGCCTATATAAGAGCGATGTACTTGAGGACAATATTATGGAAATGGAAGAGGATGTAGATGAGGATCAAATGGGAGATATGACACTGCGTGAAGAGTTTGACAGAGCACAGAAAGACCTGAGTCGAAACAAGGCCCCCGGAGTAGACAACATTCCATTAGAACTACTGACAACCTTGGGTGAGCCAGTCCTGACAAAACTCTACCATCTGGTGAGCAGGATGTATGAGACAGGCAAAATACCCTCAGACTTCAGGAAGAATATAGTAATTCCAATCCCAAAGAAAGCAGGTGTTGACAGATGTGAAAATTACCGAACTATCAGTTTAATAAGTCACAGCTGTAAAATACTAACGCGAATTCTTTACAGACGAATGGAAAAACTGATAGAAGCCGACCTCGGGGAACATCAGTTTGGATTCCGTAGAAATGTTGGAACACGTGAGGCAATACTGACCCTACGACGTATCTTAGAAGAAAGATTGAGGAAAGGCAAACCAACGTTTGTAGCATTTGTAGACTTAGAGAAAGCTTTTGACAATATGGATTGGAATACTCTCTTCCAAATTCTGAAGGTGGCAGGGATAAAATACAGAGAGCGAAAGGCTATTTACAATTGGTACAGAAAGCAGATGGCAGTTATAAGAGTCGAGGGGTATGAAAGGGAAGCAGTGTTTGGGAAGGGAGTGAGACAAGGTTGTAGCCTATCCCCGATGTTATTCAATCTGTATATTGAGCAAGTAATTAAGGAAACAAAAGAAAAGTTCGGAGTAGGTATTAAAATCCATGGAGAAGAAATAAAAACTTTGAGGTTCGCCGCTGACATTGTAATTCTGTCAGAGACAGCAAAGGACTTGGAAGAGCAGTTGAACGGAATGGTCAGTGTCTTGAAAGGAGGGTATAAGACGAACATCAACAAAAGGAAAACGAGGATAATGGAATGTAGTCGAATTAAGTCGGGTGATGGTGAGGGAATTATATTAGGAAATGAGACACTTAAAGTAGTAAAGGAGTTTTGCTATTTGGGGAGCAAAATAACTGATGATGGTCGAAGTAGAGAGGATATAAAATGTAGACTGGCAATGGCAAGGAAAGCGTTTCTTAAGAAGAGAAATTTGTTAACATCGAGTATTGATTTAAGTGTCAGGAAGTCGTTTCTGAAAGTATTTGTATGGGGTGTAGCCATGTATGGAAGTGAAATGTGGACGATAAATAGCTTAGACATGAATAGAATAGAAGCTTTCGAAATGTGGTGCTACAGAAGAATGCTGAAGATTAGATGGGTAGATCACGTAACTAATGAGGAGGTATTGAACAGAATTGGGGAGAAGAGGAGTTTGTGGCACAGTTTGACTAGAAGAAGGGATCGGTTGGTAGTACATGTTCTGAGACATCGAGGGAACACCAATTTAGCAGCGGAGGGCAGCGTGGAGGGTAAAAATCGTAGAGGGAGACCAAGAGATGAATACACTAAACAGATTCAGAAGGATGTAGGTTGCAGTAGGTACTGGGAGATGAAGAAGCTTGCACAGGATAGAGTAGCATGGAGAGCTGCATCAAACCAGTCTCAGGACTGAAGACCACAACAACAACAACATAATAATGTTAATAGAAAAGAGTAAAGTATGAATTTAGATAAGATGTTGGTGGCTACTTTACGCCAACAAAATGGTAGTCGATTGTTTTAAATTGAGAATGATGACGCCATCCATAGTCACACAGACGGCGTCACGTAACGTATGGTGGTGCCCTCTATACGCAGTGTAGATGTTGGTACTCTCAAGCCTTAGTGACAGTAACCATTTTACCGCAGAAGATGTCTCCCGATCTCGGAGACTAAACGTTAGGAAGCAGTTTTATACATCGACCATGGCCTCTCAGCCCTGAGATTTTAACTAATCTAAACACGGTGGAGGAGTCTCATCGCTGCATACATAAAGATGAGCATCTCGCGTTTTCATTGCATTGGCGTGTTAATAGTATAAACAAAAAAACAACCTTCGGCGTAACCAAATTATACTAGACACAGTTACTAATTTTTTTCTAAAAATGCTTGTTTTGAAAGATGTACACAAGTTCATCAGTCATATGATCACAATATCTCTTTCAATTGGTTATAAGGCATCACCATTTAATGTAAAAGGCGTATTGCACACTCACCTGTTGCAGCCCCTGCTTTTAAAGAAAACAAAAGATTTATTGATAACTGCATTTCGTGTACTTAGTGTCCGTGTCATGGGCCAGAGATTTTACCTCGCATGTGTACGTTTGTCAGCATTCTCTTTGGTTTGGGGGAGGGGGGGGGGGGATCTTACGAGTGTGCCCATTCTTAGTCCCCTACAGCGTGTCACGTTCTACAGAACTTCCTGATTGCTAATAATTTCCAGAATGAGATTTTCACTCTGCTGCGGAATGTGCGCTGATATGAAACTTCCTGGCAGATTAAAACTGTCTGCCGTGCGGAAACTCGAACTCGGGATCTTTGCTTTCTCGGGCAAGTGCTCTACCGACTGAGCTACCCAAGCACTGCTCACGCCACGTTCTCAAAGCTTTAATTTCGCCAGTACCTCGTCTCCTACTTTCGAAACTTCGCAGAATCTCTCCTGTAGGATATCTTCTGCGAAGTTTGGAAGGTAGGAGACGAGGTACTGGCGGAATTAAAGCTGTGAGGACGGGGCGTGAGTCCTGCTAGTAATTTGTTGGTAATTGTAATTCTAATACTTTTACCGCTGAGCTGATGGAAATATGGAAGATTTTGCGTTCACCGTTTAAGGGTGGCTCAGTGAAAGCCTACTGCTGTGAACCTTTTTTTTATGCGTGAAAACTTTTATCTTTTCTTAAAGGCGGCTCAGTGTGACGTTACTATTTTCAAATTATGATTATTTGTTAAGGTTTGAAATATTTCATTCACTCTTGAAAGGAAGGTACAGTGATTCAGTGTAACCTTAAGATTGTGAATATTTACTGAAACTTTTGATTTCTTCTTTAGAGAATCTTAGGATAAAATTTTCTCTGTTTTAATCCATACTTGAAAGGTGGTTTGGAGTAATTTTTAACTGTTATGAACACCTATTTAAGTTTTCAAAATATTTTTACCCACTCTTCGAATGTGGTGAGCCGTCTGGCATGGTCGACACCTCGCACCCGGTGAGTAGTACATTGTCTTTGCTCGTGAGAGGATCTTTGGTTGGCTGGCTCTGGGAAGGAGACGTAAGTTCCGATGGGGCGGCGCAAGTCCAAGCTGAGCAGTGGGCGTGAGCAGACATCGCAGGGCCGCCAATGCGCTCGTTTCTTCGGAGGTGTAGCCAGTATATTTGTTCATTGGTCGTCTGACGGTGTGCTGAGAGCCGGCCTCGCGGGCCGGTGCGATGTGGCTGTTGTGGCGGCGCGCTTGCCGGTAACAGTGCTGTCCTGTGCTGCAGAGGGCCTGCGTCTTCCCTGAGTTCCCTGGTAGGGAACAGAGCTCCGAGAGTCCCGCCACTTACTCCACAGTGAGAATTCTCGAAAAACCCATTTCTGTCATTGGCTGCCAGTTGCTTTAGAGCACCTTAAAGCCTATTCCTCCGCGTGGTTTGACGTTTGAAGTTTTACGGCAGTTCGGTGATCCGTTGGTTCTTGCTAAACGAACCGTCAACATGTGCTCAACTCACTCCCGTACAGCAGAATGCTTGCCTATTAGAGGTTGTTCCTGTTTTATATTAATATTCAATGACTGAACCGTCAATTTACTTTCAAAATCTTTTCTTAAGGAATTTACTTTATTTACTAGCGATTCATCAAGAACATTAACACATTTAATCACACTAGGTGTGCGTGGAAGTAGTTGCCAGGAAATAACTGATGGAAAATGAAACTACTTTTAACAAATGTGAATTTTATTCCTAAAAGCTTTTTCAAAAACAGACTTAAATTTATAAGCATAAAAGCACCCTCGAAATATCAATTTACAATTTTATGTAGAGGCAGAAAGAACAATATTAACAGTATGAGCCTTCGGGCTGAGAAGCTTGCCTGCTCCCTTTCAACACGGCCGTAGTCACGACCGCTCACAACAACCTCTGAAACAGTCCACTGGTGCAAATCTGCAACACACCAGATTACTTTAAACTAAAAGGTTTTTAACGACTCACACAAACACGTAAACTATGCACCCCGTAAGAGGGATGGAAATGGTACAACACTCAAATTATTTGCACCGAAAGTGCAATTTGTTTTTTTAAGGACTCTTACGTTGGAAGGGTGGCAACCTTATAACCTAAAATGACTATTTAAATAAAACACATAACATGCAGACTTACATAAAATATACAACGTGCTCTACATTACACATATACCACTTCGCAAGATGATAGGCAAGATAAAAACATATTTCAAGAATTCGGCCTTTAAGGGGGGTAGGACATCAAGCGGGCCGACTTGGAGCAGGAGAGGCATGACAGGACATTTTAATTTCCAGTGTCCATACTTTTACGAATAAATTCATGAAACTTTGTCAGCATCACCAGGAAGGATTCAGGATTCACACTCACAGCAGTGGAAGTTCGAAAACATAACAAAAAAATTATTTTGTGTGTGAAATTTCCTCATTTTTTCACTTACTAATGGCTGCATTTGTTGCTATAGGTACACTTTTCTTCATAAGTTAGAGAGATTCTTCGATGAATTTTGCACAGCATACATACCATACTTACAGGTGTATGAAACTCTAGAATTCATTTCATTTATGAAAAAACGAATGATTTGTTGTATATTAAACTACATGTTTAGAAAAAACACAAATTTTGTAGTTCATTACGTCAATTTTTACCACACTCTTAATAGATTTTGAAAACTCTAGAGTTTCATGCACCATTAAGTATGGTTTGTATGCTGTGCAAAATCCATTGAACCATCTCTCTTACTTATGAAGAAAAGTGTACCTATAGCAACAAATGCTGCCATTAGTAAATGAAAAAAATTATGAAATTTCACATGTAAAAAAATTACTTCGTTATGTTTTCGAACTTCCACTGCTATGAGTGTCAATTCTGACTCTTTCCTGGTCATGCTGACAAAGTTTTATGAATTTATTTGTAGAAGTATAGACAGTGGAAATTAAAATGTCCTGTGGTGCCTCTCTTGCTCCAAGTCGGCCCGTTTGACGTCCTACCCCATTAAGCAATAAATTCGTTAACACCGAATCCGACAAACATATCACAGGCAGCTATTAACGCATGGCAGATTGCTCCAAACCTCCCCAATTCCACAAGGGAAAAACGGACCACCCAGTTCACAAATAACCACCTTCCTGCGGGTGGGCAAATGGAGAAGAATAGTGGGACGACCCCAAAACAAAGCGGCTGGTGACCTCACCAAAAAAACAAGTAGAATTTAACAAGTAAATGAAACAACATATCACGAATCACTTAACTTCTAATAAACTGCGATGTCTGGCGAAGACCTGGCGCAGCATCCCCAACGCTCTCCCGAACCGCCCACTGCCAGCCGCTTCAACGGACGCAGGAAGACGCGCCGATCTCCCGTCTCACGACGTCGCAGTTTGCCCCGGCCAGCCCGATGTCGTGGTTTCGCTCCTGTTGCTCTCGTGTGAACCACGACGCCACTCCCCTTTGGTATATGGCGCTGCCCACCGGACTCAAGTTGGGACCACACATGCGCCGACGCTCAAGGCGGACAAGTCGTCTCGTGTCTCCATGCGCGACCGACCAACCGACCGATCCAACCGCCAATGACCGTTGCCCGAACAACTCGAGCAGACTGGCGGCCTAACTCGCAGACTTAGATGCAGGAACTCAGCCCCGACCGGGCGTCCACTAGCTGAGTTCTGTTACTGGCGGAGTGGCAAGACTCATTTTCTGTCTTTAAAGTTTGATCCAAACGTCAGACATACTAGCACTCCGACGACAGGAAGACACTAACTGCGCGAGACTGACCAAGCCTCACTCCGACTGACCCCCTACCGAGCTGACAGCGCCCCTTAAATGCACATGAACAGGCAACCTTTCCCCTTTCCCACCAGCGGGAGGCACCAAAGCTGCGATTATCACAGCGGCGCCACTGCCAGAAACGGAGGGCGACTGCTTCACACAACGCGCTGCGGCGCGCTCTTCAAAACAGCAATTTTTTACCACAGCGAAATGACTACGGCTTTTGTTTTGATTTTAAGGCCTAGCGGGCAGTGCTCTGACATAAATGAGATTTTATGTAACTCTCCCTTTTGGCTACCACCCTATCTGTACTTAGTAGCACAAGTAGTGTTTTAAGGTGCCATAGCCACCTTGCAGGGTGGCCACTAGTAGATTATGCTTTTTTTTTCTTTATTGATTTCCAATCCCCCCCGAAGGGGACGGGCTGGCAGCAGCTTAGTACGCTGCTCTACTGCCTACAGACGTTTTAAAAATGGAAGAAGAAAAGAAACAAGAAAAACAGGCGATAGAACGGTGACTTAAAGTGTAAAATGACGGAAAAATGCGGAAAGTTAAAACAGAGAGCAAAGGGGTTGGCAATGTTAATAAAATACACAGGAATCAAACAAGTAACATAGTAGACACACAATTAAAAAACATGGCGACAGTATGGTTTCTGTTCGCAAGAGACAAAAAATCACACCCAGCGACAGTATGATGGCCGTTCGCAACACTTCCCAAAAGACACAACACGGAACACTCACTGTAAAAGACTCACTGTAAAACACTGCACGAAAATGGCGGCACAAAGATTACACTCCCAAGCCAAAGGCAGGTGGGGGGGGGGGACCTGGAGGAGGGGGAAAAACAAGCACACAGGAGAGGAGAAAAACGAAAGGGGGGGGGGGGAACGAAGGAGGGAGAGGACTCATAAGAGGGGAGAGGGGCATGGCAGACGCGAGTGGGAATGAGAAGAGGCAGTGGAGGGAAATGCAAAAGGACTCGGGGGAGAGATGGGGGCAGAGAGAGGGGTGGTGGGGAAAAAAGAGTATGGAAGGGGGTGGGGAGAGGGAGCCCAGGAAAAGGACTCAGGAAAGGAGGGGGAGTGAGGATCGATAGGAAGGATAAATGGAGGGAGAGAGGGCATCATCTGGGAGGGGGAGTTGATGGAAGCCACCTTGGGAAAGGAGATGAAGGGTGTAGAGATGGAGGGTAGGGAGGACACAACAGTGAAGACGTGGCAGGGGGCGGGGATGGGAGAGGAGAGGAGCAACCAGGGGGTGAGGGGAATATTCTGCTTAATGCGCCGAAGGTTTATAACATCTGTTACGTTCCTGGTTGAATTGTTCCAACGACTGTTTTCTGAAGGTAATGGAGATGCCTAAAATTTGTCTAGACTATATGGTTAGCCCACAACCGTTCATATAGCGATGGTTGAGGTGACTGGTGGCTTAGTGAGGTTACTTCCTGAAGGCTACTTTTACATTTGTCAAGGTGGTTTTAATATTTTCTGTATTTAGTGTTTTCATAATTTTGAATTCTGGTACGTTCGCATTTTTATTTGCCGTAAGTGTGGTATCATTGGGGCTGGCCAAAGTTTAGTTCTGTCCTTGCAACTTGGTTGGATTATTATCTGGGGACTATTTTTTACATTTGCTAAGGCGTTTTTAATATTTTCTATGTGTAATATTTGAATAATTTTTTAATTCTGTGACGCCAGCATCTGTATTTCCCTTGAGTGTGGCATCTTTGAGGCGGGGCTAAGGTTTATTTTTGTGCCCCTGCGTGGTTTAAGAGAGCTTCACTATGTGTTGTAGTTATATCACTACTTTCCCTGTCTCATTGGGGCCGGGGACTGGTCATCGATTTCTACCTATGATACTAATGTACCGCCTGAGGGGCTTGCGCCATTATCCGACATAGGTCTGATCTATAGTAATTTATGCACGCTTGAGATGCTTGCTTCTTGTAACAGGAAATTCATGAAACATGGCTATAGGTTAAAGTGAGATTCTATTAAAATTGTACTGTCTAAAGTTTGTTGATTCTGAAGAAAAGAGACGTTTATGCTTTGGCTTCCTTCGAAGCTTACATTGTTCTAAAGAAAATGTTCTAGTATTCAGATTGCTGAGGTTGTCAGGAAAACCACTATTTGCTTAGTTCTTCTGTTGATGGTACCACTGTATACTGTTAGAAGTGGCTTGAGAAATAAAAGAAAAGAAAGAATATATTTTTCTGACTCGCCGACCTTCATCCAGCTCTTCCATTCCAGCAGCTCGCGTTCTGCTTACCTACAATATCATTAATGAAACACGTCTCTACACTGAGCCGTCAGCTAGCTTTGTTAGTTTTATTGATAATGCATTCAACATTTCTGCTACAGAACTAGAATTGTTTTGTTTTTATAATGTTTGATGTTTTAGTGTTAGTATTACTTTTTTCCGTGTTTGCTTAGATTAAGAAGTTTTATCTTGTAACTGTTTTACAGTGTAACCTTTTATATGATTTAGTTGTGTGACTGAACTACATCTAACCATTTATACAGTAGTGACCATGAGCATAGCTCAAGACGGAACTGGCTTATTAACTGCTTTGATGAAAACCTTTCATACACTGTCCAGTCACTCTAATGTAACCTCGTTGCAAAAGCCTGAATAGCCACCTACTGCAGCGCGTGATGCTGCGAGACATTCATAAATCGAGTCTGTGAGATTCTGTAAGATAGCGACAGGGGTGTGGAGCCGTGCCGACTCCAGTGGCGCGGTCGGCTGCGCCAGGTGTCTCGACTGGGGATCCGTCGTGCGAATAGCCCTATCCGGGCGGTCCCACAGGTAGGCGATGATCCCATTAGTGCAATTCAAATAAACGCCTTTCCTGTTATGGTTATCGATTTCAAGTTTTCAAGGCAGCTAAGTCATGTTTCAATGTGAGTAATTCGTTAAAGCTTAACCATATTTGCTATTACTTGTGAAGTTCTCGTAAAATAAATGTGAAGTAAAGTTTTGTGAAATTTGTTTTAAATTAATTTTTTGCGCCAGCGGCTGTGGCCCAGCGGTTTTAGGCGCTACAGTCCGGAACCGCGTGACTGCTAGGGTCGCAGGTTCGAATCCTGCCTCAGGCATGGATGTGTGAGATATCCTTAGGTTACTTAGGTTTAAGTAGTTCTAAGTTCTAGGGGACTGATGACCTCAGATGTCCCATAGTGCTCAGAGCCATTTGAACCATGTTTCAATTTTTTGCGACATCGTAATTTCCGCTCACCCAGATCCTCGCCAACAGTTTTCTTAGTTAAATGTTATTTCTAGAAGTTGGTTACTGTTTCCTTATTGCCACATCAAGGCACTGGTTTGACTCGCGCCAGCGTGGAGCGAGTGTTGTGTTGGAGTAGACAAGACAGTCTTGCTGGTAGGAAACTTCAGGAAGTGGTCGTTCACGCTTGGTTCAAATGGTTCAAATGGCTCTGAGCACTACGGGACTTAACTGGTCAGGTCATTAGTCCCCTAGAACGTAGAACTACTTAAACCTAACCAACCTAACGACATCACACACATCCAAGCCCGAGGCAGGATTCGAACCTGCGACCGTAGCGGTCGCGCGGTTCCAGACTGTAGCGCCTAGAACCGCACGGCCACTCCGGCCGGCCTCACACTTGGTAGCCGGTCGCGCGGATACATTGGCCTCCTCAGGGGAGTGGCGCCAAGAAGCCTATTTCTCCCCCTCCCTTCTCCCCCTGGAATCGGCAGAGTTTTTTCTTTTACAGAATTCCCAAACACTTCTAAAACTAGTTTCTGTGATTCCTCTAACAGCTGTAGTATGAGTGTCTGATTGCATTGAGATAATGCTGTAGCACTCACTGTCTTCTCTTAAGAAAACACTACCCCCATACATGGTTATGGAACACTGGCTCCATTCTTTTATAAGCCACTCTGCCTTCAGTAAGAATGAGGACGCTGCTGGACCAGAGATGCAAAGAAGGTGAAAGAAAAGCCGCTCTTGTGTGCCGTGACGACATCCTTCATTGGCTATTTTGAAGTATTTTTGTCCTCTCAGTTCCGAAGCGTTTTGCGTATGTTGTGGAATCAAATTCTTTGTCCCTGTTTTCTCAGCGTGTTCATACCTATACATACTACTTTCTGAAGTAGTGATTGGTTTCACAGAATGCTACGTACGGTGTCATTTTCACTCCACTATGTTCTTTGCATTATCACTCTCGACGTATATTAGTCGAACGCTCTTATTTTTGTTAATGATCAACAGTATCCTCATTTCTCACTATCTCCTAATTCAAACTACCGATTTACCAGTTACTGTTATGGATGGTGACAGGGACAGAATTACTATGGAGGGATCTCTCATACCGTCTTCTTATTTTTTGTACATAAAAGCACTGTCTTGATGGATGTACACTATTTTCATGACTTGCTGTTGTTCATTACACTTCTTGAAAATGTAATGGAAATTTGAATATTTTCAAACAATGCCGAATTTAAAGCTCTTCTAGAATTCAAACACAGCAAATCTGCAGTGTACCTTAATTTGAAATATTTATAAAATAAGAGTAATAGTGACCTGTCTACTCACTCACAGGCTATATTAAAGATTCGTGACATAACTATATGGAAAAAAATTCATTTAAGAGTCAAGAAACATTTCATTTATGAGAAATTGCCTGTAAACTCAGCGTTGGGATTACTTAACGGTCCTCCAACGTAGAACGCCTACTGTGCTACATAACTGTATGAGTGGAGAATGTTGACAACATTTAAATTTTAAAGGAAAAAAATAGAAAGTAATAATTTATTCCTATGAGGCACTGAATCTTATATTAATCACTTGCAGCCTGCTAACGTAATACGCAACCTCTGTAGGGCAATCGTACCAATCTGAGTACCACACTGTTGACACGGATATTTTTTTCCTCTTCAAACGACAGAGGAAAACGTCAATGTTTTTCATTTTCCAAGCAATTCTTCCTGCGTCTGAGGCTAATATGCCCAAAAGAGCAGAGTTTTCTCAGAGACGTTTCGTCTCTGTCGCAGTCCGGGATCTTGAAATTAAAGTTTTCACGGCGAATTAAAGGTTCTGAGATATTTTAGGATTGCAGCCGGTCGTCGTAAACTTCACTCCACGATATTTCAGCTGGACACCTGGCACAAATTTTCAGGTGAGCCATCAAAGACTGATGAAGATGTTCTCCGCCCCATCTATATCTACGTCATTACTCTACTATTCACAAGAAAGTACCTGGCAGAGGGTTCAATGAAGCACCTTCAAGCTGTCTCAGCCGGCCGAAGTGGCTGTGCGGTTAAAGGCGCTGCAGTCTGGAACCGCAAGACCGCTACGGTCGCAGGTTCGAATCCTGCCTCGGGCATGGATGTTTGTGATGTCCTTAGGTTAGTTAGGTTTAACTAGTTCTAAGTTCTAGGGGACTAATGACCTCAGCAGTTGAGTCCCATAGTGCTCAGAGCCATTTGAACCAAGCTGTCTCTGTACCGTCCCACTCTCTAACGGCATGCAGGAAAAACGAGCACTTGAATTTTTCTGTGTGAGCCCTGATGTATCTTATTTTATCGTGATGATCATTTCTCCCTATGCAGGTGGGCGGAACAGAATGTTATAGCAATCTGAGGAGAAAACTTGTGATTGAAGTTTCATGAGAAGATCCCGTCGTAACGAAAAACGCCTTTTTTGACGGATTGACACTCCAATTCGCGTATTATGTCTGTGGCACTATCTCCCCTATTTCGCTTTAATACGAAACGAGATGTCCTTCTTTGAACTTTTTCGATGTTCAGTCCCACCTGATCCGGCACCACACCGCACAGCACTACTCCAGAATAGGGCGGACAAGCTTGGTGTAAGCAGTCTCTTTAGCAGACCTGTTGCACGTTTTAAGTACACAACAGTACTCCAGAATAGGGCGGACAAGCTAGGTGTAAGCAGTCTCTTTAGTAGACCTGTTGCACATTCTAAGTGTTCTGCCAATGAATGGCAGCCTATGGTTTGCTCTACACACAATATTTTCTGTGTGATCATTCCAGCGTAGGTTATTTGTAATTGTAATCCCTAAGTACTCAATTGAATTTACAGACGTCAGTACTCATGTGAACAACTCCACACTTTTCTTTATTCAGGGTCAATTGCCACTTTTCGGACCGTACAGATATCTTATCTAAATCATTTTGCAATTCGTTTTGGTCATCTGATGAAAGACGATAAATGACGGTATCATCTGGAAACAATATAAGAGGGCTACTCGGATTGCCTCCTATGTCAGTAATACAGGTCAGAAACAATGGATACCCTACAACAAGTCTTTGGGGAACGCCGGATATTACTTCTGTTTTGCTCGATGACTTCCCGTCTATTACAACGAATTCCGACAGGGAATCACGAATGAATTCGCACAACGATATTCCATAGGCACGCAGTTTGGTTAGAAGACCCTTGTGAGGAACGGTGTCGAAAGCCTCCTGGAAACCTAAAAATATGCAATCCATTTGACACCACCGGTCGATAGCACTCCCTATTTCATGAGTATAAAGTGCTTGTTCTGTTTCACAAGAACGATACTTTCTGAATCCATGCTGACTATGTGCCGATAAATCGTTTTCTTCGAGGTAACTCATGATGTTCTAACACAGTATATGTTCGAAAACCATACGGCAAATCGATGTTAGTGATATGGGCTTGTAATTCAGCGAATTATTCATATTTCCCTTCTTGGTACTAGTGTGACTTGAGCAACTTTCCAGTCTTTAGGTACGGATCTTTCTATGAGCTGGCGGTTGTACACAGGGTGGTCCATTGATAGTGACCGGGCCAAATATCTCACGAAATGAGCATCAAACCAAAAAACTACAAAGAACGAAACTCGTCTAGCTTGAAGGGTGGAAATCAGATGGCGCTATGGTTGGACCGCTAGATGGCGCTGCCATAGGTCAAACGGATATCAAGTGCGTTTTTTAAAATAGGAACCCACATTTTTATTACATATTCGTGTAGTACGTAAAGAAATATGAATGTTTTAGTTGGACCACTTTTTTCGCTTTGAGATACATGGCGCTGTAATAGTCGCAAACGTGTTAAGTACGTGGTATCACGTAACATTCCGCCAGTGCGGACGGTAATTGCTTCGTGATACGTTACCCGTGTTAAAATGGACCAATTGCGGAAAAGGTCGATATCGTGTTGATGTATGGCTATTGTGATCACAATATGCTGATCAGTATCCTGGACGACATCATCCAAGTGTCCGGACCGTTCGCCGGATTGTTACGTTATTTAAGGAAACAGGAAGAGTTCAGCCACGTGTGAAACGTCAGCCACGACCTGCGGCAAATAATGATGCCCATGCAGGTGTTTTAGCTACTGTCGCGGCTAATTCGCACATCAGTAGCAGACAAACTGCGCTAGAATGTGGAATCTCCAAAACGTCGCTGTTGCGAATGCTACATCAACATCGATTTACCGACGAAGCGTCATTCACCAACAGCGGTAACGTAAACCGGCATAAAATGCACTATTGGGCAACGGTAAACCCACAATGGCTGCGACAAGTGGAACACCAGAGACCTTGGCGCTTTAATGAATGGTGCGGCATTATGGGAGGAAGGATAATTGGCCCACATGTAATCGATGGCAATCGAAATGGTGCAATGTATGCTGATTTCCTACGTAATGTTCTACCGACGTTACTACAAGATGTTTCACTGCATGACAGAATGGCGATGTACTTCCAACATGATGGATATCCAGCACATGGTTCGCGTGTGGTTGAAGCGGTATTGAATAGCATAATTCATGACAGGTGGATTGGTCGTCGAAGCACCATGCCATGGTCCTCACGTTCACCGGATCTGACGTCCCCGGATTACTTTCCGTGGGGAAAGTTGAAGGATATTTGCTGTCGTGATCAACCGACATAGCCTGACAACATGCGTCAGCGAATTGTCAATGCATATGCGAACATTACGGAAGGCGAACTACTCGCTGTTGAGGGGAATGTCGTTACACGTATTGCCAAATGCACTGAGGTAGACGGGCATCATTTTGAGCATTTATTGCATTAATATGGTATTTACAGGTAATCACGCTGTAACAGCATGCGTTCTCTGAAATGATATGATCACAAAGATACATGCATCACATTGGAACAACCGAAAAAAAAAATGTTCAAACGTACCTAAGTTCTGTATTTTAATTTAGAAAACCTGCCTCTTACCAACTGTTTGTCTAAAATTGTGAGCCATAGGTTTGTGACTATTACAGGGCCATCTAACGTTCAACTAAAACATTCATATTTCTATACGTACTTCACGAATATGTAAAAAAAATGGGTGTTCCTATTTTAAAAAACGCAGTTGATATCCGTTTGACCTATGGCAGCGCCATCTAGCGGGACAACCATAGCGCCACCTGGTTTCCCCCTTCAAGCTAGACAAGTTTGGTTCTTTGTAGTTTTTCCGTTTGACGCTTATTTCGTGAGATATTTGGCCCGGTCACGATCAATGGACCACCCTGTGTTATTGTTAAATATGGAGCTATTGTATCAGCACACTCTGAAAGGACTGGTGTACAATCTGGACCGGAGGACTTGCCTTTATTAAGAGATTTAAGCTGCTTCGCTACACCAAGGATATCTACTTCCAAGTTTCTCATCTTGGCAGTTGTTGTTGGTTGGAATTCAGCAATATTTACTTCGTCTTCTTTGGTGAAGGGGTTTAGGAAAACCGTGTTTAATAATTCTGCTTTAGTGGCAATGTCATCAGTGACTTCATCGTTGTTATCGTGCAGTGAAGGTAATGACTGCGTCTCGCAACTGGTGTGCTTTATGTATGACCAGAATCTCTTTGGGTTTTCCGCCACATTCCGAGACAGAATTTCGTTGTGGAAATTATTAAAAGCGTCTCGCATTGACGCAGGAGCTGTATTTAGAGCTTCTGCAAAACTTTGCCAATGTTTGGGGTTTTGCGTTCTTTTAAATTTGGCATGCTTTTTCGTTGCTTCTGCAACAGCTATCCGACCCGTTTTGTGCACCATGGCGGATCAGTACCATCAGTTATTAATTTGTGGTATATACTTCTCAACTGCCGTCGATGTTATCTATTCGAAATCATTCGACATCTTTTCTACGCTTACATGATCAGATGGGAAAGAGTGGAGACTGTCTCTTAAAAAACGTTAAGAGCATTTTTTTCAGATTTTTTCAATGTACTTTACGTTTCTTTTCGATGGCTGTAGGTGTTACGGTATTCAGCTTAGCAACAACTGCCTAGTGTTCGCTAATCCCGGTGTCAGTCATGATACTCCCTGTTTATCCATGATTATTTGTTGCTAAGTGGTCAAGTATGCTTTCGCAACCATTTAAGCTTCGAGTGAGCTCATGAACTAATTGTTCAAAATAATTTTCTGAGAAAGCTTCCAGTACAATTTCGGATGCCGTTTTATGCCTTCCGCCGGCTTTAAACGTATAATTTTTCCAGCATATCAAGGGTACATAGAAGTCACCAACTACTAACTGTATGAGTGGGGTACCTATTAGAAATGACACTCAAGTTTTCTTTCAACTGTTGACCAACTACTTCTTCTGAGTTGGGGGTTAATAAAATGATCCAATTAATAGTTTAGTCCGATTGTCAAGTATAATCTCCACCCATACTATTTCGCAGGAACTATCTACTTCAGTTTCACTACAAGGTAAACTCTTTCCGACAGCAATAAATACTCCACCACCAACTGTATTTAATCTGTCTTTTCTGAACCCTGTTAGGTCGTTTGAAAAAAAAAAGATCTGCTTAACGTATTTCCGGCTTTACCCAGCTTTCCTCATCTATAACTAACTCATATTTGAGCTTCAGTGATTTATATTAGGGCTTGGAGCTCTGGTTCTCTCCCAACACAGCTACGACAATTCACAACTTGAAATGTCCCCTTAGAAAAATTAATGAATTACTGTGGTGATAAACCTCTTACATTATTTGATTTTCAAACAGCTGAGCAGAACTGAACGTACTCAGACATTTCTCTCTTTCCCTATTCTGATCAATACTAAACTGACACACAATATTTTTAACGCAACACAATCTGATTTTTAATAATCCCTACAAAGAATGGCCCTGACTAACAATAACCTATACCTTTCACGAATCACTTACCTTACAAAAATCTTTGTTACTGAAACTACTGCAATACAGCGAGCGCCAATACTGCCAGCTAAATAAAAGATTCAAACAACTGAAGGCACTAACTACTGATAGGCATGGTTAGCAAATGAAAGATTTTGGTAGAGAACAAATAATGTATTTACCTTAATAGTGTTCAAAAGTCATAATATCTATATCAGTCCATGATACCCAATATTACAAATTTACTGTCTGTGTCCATATCATACGCTCTCAAAACTCCGCCATCTCACTCCCCACATCCACCACTGCTGGCGGCTCACCTCCAACTGTGCAACGCTACGCGCTGTTAACAGCCAACTGCCCAACACTACAATAGCAAATACTTCAACAATGCAAACCAACACAGCACAGTCAGTGATTTTCATATAGAGCGCTACGTGGCGGTGGTGTTACCAATATAAGAACCTAAACAGCCTACTTATGAACTATAATACCGATTTATGCTACAACTACCTTAATGTGTTTTACCTGCGCCCCTATTAGACAGACACCCTTTATGTAGTTTCCTGCGACCCTCTAACACAAAAAACATCTCAGTCCGTTCTACACATCCCCTGCTACCCGTGTTGCCGCTACCTGTGTGTAGTGGACTCCTGACATATCACTGGATATCATGGTCATTATCGCGTCTTCAAAGTCTTCATCTGAGAATTCACTTAGATGCTCTTGAACATCCACATCTGTCTCACGTAACACACTTCGCATAAATGTAAAGCTTTCCCCGCCATGGAGACAGTAACATTCAGCGAAAACATAATACGCATTCACTAAGGCAAGTATGTAAGACCTCCCAAGGCCCAAAAAAGGAAACAAAGAACAGCTACTGTGTAAGAGTTCCCACGAGTATCTTTCCACTCTTCAGGAAGGTACCCAAACGAGTTCACTTCGTTTCCCAGGGGTGTGTGAGATATAAGAACACAAAAAATCGTTGCGGTCTGAGACAGAGTCCATATTACTTAAGGGTCGCTATTGGTATATGAATGAAATGGTCTTTTCTAAATATATAAATGCTTTTTTTCCCTAACTTATTCATTATTTCGTGGGTTAAATGCAAAATTTAATGGCAAAAGGATAAAATTGTCAATCGCCAAATTAAAAAAAATGCGTAACATCCATAATTATTTTAATAATAGAAATAATTTTACTTGTGAAGATAATCATGGATCATGCTGACATTTTAACAAATATAAATTTTCTCTGGCAAATAAAAAACTTCTAGCGTCACCTATAAAACTTAGTGGCATGACTTGTCGCAAAAATGATCGAATAATTTAAATACACAATGACTGCTTTAGAGTCTTGCCCCACCCCTTAACCTGGAAAAAGTCCTGCGGAGATTCATGCGCGTGTCTGCTCCGTTTATTATCTAGAATGTGTTTGAATTACGTGTAGGGTTGTCAGTACACTAGTGGCACATTACCTTGAAAGGAATGAATGATTGTTGTCAGAGTGGATGTTTAGTGTAAATGAGACGGAACCATTATCATGAACGTAGTCTTTCGTCGTAGGTGGTGTCTGATACTGCCACGAGGTTAGCTACTAGCAGTGTGAATAGCGATTAGCGTCATTGATTGGCGCGCTTAGGGTGGTCAGTTCAGACACGATCACCGCCAACAGTTTGTTATATAGTATTTATCGTTTCTGGAAGGTTTTCGAAATATGTGTTGTTTGTACATTCTGGAATAGTCGGTCGGTGTAACTTTCAGGGTTCTGGGATATTCAGTATTTGCATAAATAGCAGCACACTCCATCCAGAAGTCCAGTCGTGTTGCGGCTGTATGTTTTGTGTCAGTAATGAATGTCCGTTCACTGCTAATAGCTGTACTTCATTGACGACCCTAGCTTCGGATTTGGACTTGAGTGTGGTTTCGACGTGACGTAGTTTGATGGAGACAGCGGGCTCTTCAAAGCATCTACATCATTGTGTTTCTAAATAGGTAACGTGGAAGCCGTCGCCTACACTATCAGGCACCTAAATTCAGACAGCTAGTCGTTCCTGATATCTGTACATTCTGAAGACAGATCTACTAAAAAACAGCAGTAATTCATCTGTACATCACGTTTCCGTCAGTGTTTTCTGGAGAAGCTTTTGAGGACCCGATGAAATTGCTGAAAGGATTCCACCGAGTCGCCTAACACAGCGGGTGGGATAACATTATGTGTTTGGCTAACGTTAACTTTTACTTGGGTGGCACAGCCCAGCAGTGGTTCGAGGCTACTGACGAGAAGCTAAGTTGCTCGTACAAATTCCAAGGAAAAACCGTAGGAAGCCTTTGCCGAAAATCAGCAGTATGTGCCCTTAACGGGAGAACAAAAAAGGATCGGGGTGCAATGGAGAAGAGAAAAGAAACAGTTATACACACAGATTGGGCTGGCCGAATTACACATCCTGAACACGACTATGACAGAAACAGACAACAACTCACATTTGACGTAAGGAGTCGCAGTAGACATGTACCGAGCACTTTTAGTAAAAGATGTCACAATGACACTGGAGTTCAAGTGTTGACAGTGAACCGAAGAAATGCAACAGAAAAGGCGGACGAAATAGATGTGACCGACTGCCGAATTTAGCTCCTATGGCAGTTGTTGTGAACCACCATAAGCTCGTCTCTAGCATAAACCAGGCAGTCGGACAAGAAATACAGCAGTTCGTGGCACCTAGTAGTGTCGGACCGAGTATCCAAGAGACAAAAGCAACGAAAGTCGATGTAATAGAGAATGTCTGAGTTTGTCATCGTTATTTTATATTAGCGTGTTCTGATAGTGATGTTAAATAGTTTCCAGCCAGTTAAACTGTTTTCTCTTTATATACTGAGATATACTTTGCCAGAGTGAATAATTTGTTACTTACTACTCTCGGTGTAGTGAAGCAACGTAAGTCGTTCAATAAAGGAGACACTTCGAGTCCACACTGACACTGAAGTCCCTTACAGAGCAGGCCGATGGAACAGCTCAATTTTTGCCAATCATATACAGCTATTCGCTCACGAAAGATCTCTACTTTATGACTGTAAAGCTACACAGGTCAGAGCAATGCACAAAAAAAGAAATATATACCTATGTAATTGGCACAGATTTTAAACAGGATTTTTGAACACATATTGTGTTCCAATATTAAGAAATACATCGGAGGAAACGTGCACTGACACACAGTCAGCGCGCGTTCGGAGGATTCAGAATATAATCTTTCCAAGTGTAGTTGGCTCTTTTTTCACGGGAAGTAATGTGTGCTATCGACGAGGGGTCTCAAGTACATTCCATACTTATAGATTTCCTAGTTTTTGACGCCGTTCGTTGCCAAAGGCTGCTCATCAAATTAATTGCTTCTGGAGTTTCGTTTCAGCGGCGCGACACCATTGCTGGCTTCCCGTCAGAAAGGTCACAGTTCGTAGTAACTGATGGGAATTAATCTCGTAAAGTCGAAGCCATGTTTTCGGTCCCGCAAGATATTGTAACTAGTCCTCTACTCTTCTCGATCAATATAAACGGTTTAGGACTCAATCTTAGCAGCTCGTTTAGGTTCTTTGCAGTTGATGATGTCGTTTAATGTTTATTAAAGTCTTCAGAAGATCAAAACGAAACACAGAATTTAGTAAAAGAGACATCAATGTGATGAAGAGAGGCCATTGGGACTGAACAGTAAAAATACAGAGGTATAAAAACTTTCTGCGAATTCAGAGCTTGTCCAGGAATATTTAATTGTTGATTTTTCCCATGGGCTGTTAGCGATTAGAATGGTAAATGAATAGACTGAAATTGGCTCTAAGAATACCCTCCCAAACTCTTGTGAACTGCAAAGTAATGGTGTACATTTAGTTGGACATATCTAAAATACGTTATAATGAGAAATTTGCTAGCAGTTTGTTTTTCATGTATTGGTTTATACTCGATCTGCGTTTCCAAAAATTAGTTTTGACATCACGCCAAAGCTGCTGCAGCTTACTACCTGAAGCAATAAACAGGTGCTAGCGTGTGCCTTTCTACTGGGTGCGATACCAAGACCGTGAGAAAACAGCTTAGCCCTCGCTCGTCCTTTGTTCCGATATTTCGCTGCCGTGGAACAGTACGAGTTCAGAGTTGCAACGTCGCTTGTTGTGCTTTGCCCACATTTGGCGAGCGGCCTAGATAAGCCGCCCTATGATTGGGTCGAGGTGGCCGGACTAGGCAGTCACCGGTTTAGGGGTGCCGCCTACTCCTGCATCATAGATGGCACCGTAATCGGCTCAGCACAGGAGTCTGGCGTGCGAGAGTGGTTCGCGGATGGGGGAGGGGGGTGGGGGCTGAGTGTGTTGTTGGCTGTTGGCGGTGGAACGTGCTCCGCCTGGAAGTGCCAAATCCTGCTTTTCTAAGTTGCATTGTGGTAGCCGCTGGCTGTCCACACTTGCCGTAGTTTGCTTTACCCACGTCGCCCGTCTGTATACCTGTACACTCGGTGCAAAAGCGACGTTTTCTATGTGAAATCTAATACATTTAAACACACATTTAAGGAGAGGCAGTTTATCCATACACCACACGCTAAGCACACAGCACTGTCAGAGGCGATGCGGCTAAATTGCCGAGTTTTTCAGTGAAATATGAAATATCAGCAATTTTGAACTTCATTAGCAATAGTGTTAAATGCGTCATGTCCTGGGAATAAGTTATTGACACAAACCTGAATGTATTTTCCAAAATTCGAGGAATGTATTAGTCCCCATTGTGCTTTATTATTTCTTTTTTTACCTATTGCAAAGAGAACACAAGAATTTTATTTACGTATTCGATTTCATCATGTGGAAGTGTGCGATACTGCGAAATTGTGCGAAAATGCTGTTGACAGAGACGTTTGTTGAACATTGTTAACACAAACATGAAGACTGAAGTGGCAGCTAGCTTGTTGGGCAGTGGTAATGTGCTGGGTAAAATAAATCGTATTTCCATATATAACAATTTATTATCTCTGAAACAGAACAATTTCATAACAGTGAAGAGTAACAGTTAAGGTGGAAAAGACAATGACCTTTGAGCAAAAATTAACTCAAAAGTACAATTTTCAAAACTTTAAAAGCACACGACTACTGAACAAGTACGGAAGCAGCTAAACTTAAATACAAAACGTGTCGAGTCAACATCAATTTGTGACCAAGAGCTTCAGGTCAAGCGATAACGACAAAAATAACAATCTTGAACAACTCAATTAGCGACCTAGGCGAAATAAGGTTGTTACAAAATAGCCACTAGAATCAAGAAGGCCTACCAAAAATATGTCTATAATGTTAGTCCAAATACGGAGTTGCCGGTGCACATGTTACAATTTTTTAACACAATTAAATTCCTTGCCCATTGCCAGTGAAATGTTTCTGGTAAGTGGCACTTCTCAATATGTTTTACATATACAGAATACTGAAAATAGATAGAGGTGAAGCTCCCCCTGACCATGAAAAGGATTGTAGATTTTAAAACACTCTGCACTCGGTGCTATTAGAGATTTTCACAAACAGGTTTAGAAAAATGATTTGACATCAACAGTCTTGAATAATTAAGACTAATACCAGTCATGCAGTTTATTAAGTAACTTGTACAATTAACTCTGAATACTACAAGACATTATAGTAAAAGACAATTTGCCAGCATGAAAGTAAAATTAAAGTAGTACCACCTTAAGCAAATGAATTAAGTTAAATCCTAAATTACAGGCACTAACAATTAAAACAGTTAATAGCTGTCAACAACCAGCACTGAATATGTGAACTTAAGTTAATATATAAGATACTATTAGTCTCGATTGCGGTAATGAAACCAACCTTTACCTAGGTTTCAGCCCCAGTAATGGAGCCTTCTTCAGGCTGTTTCAGTTTTATTTGTAGATCATGCCCTCGTAGACATATTATAGAATCAGGTTTATCTTCTGAAGAAGGCTCAATTACTTGGGCTGAAACCTAGGTAAAGGTTGGTCTCATTACCGTAATCGAGGCTAATAGATTCTTATATATTACATTATCACGATAGCTGACCGGGCTGCAATGTTGAAAGTACTAAAATGTCAACTTCAGTCCACTGGCGCAGCATATGGAGAAAAACACACGCACAGTATAATAACACAAGAGATTAGCACACTCATATACAGTTTAATAGAACGGAAACCTACTTATAGGAAGTGCATACGTGCAGTCACCTGGCCAGCTGTTCTACAAATACCTCCCTCTCCAGAGGTGTACGAAGGATGGAACAAAACGCCGAGGTGCCTCCTGTTCCTGATTGTCATTGTTCTTTAGTTAGCTGTTAACTTAGTTCACTCGGAGCCACGTAAGAGAATATAGCAAAGCCTGCTTTTGGGTTTCCTCTTGAACATAGTACAATAGTAATTATGTTCTGACCACTAGCTCCCCGCAACATACAAACTGTATAAATCCTAAGTATCACTAAAAGAAGAAAACTAACTCCAATGAGTGAGGCAAGGTTGACGAGCACGAGAAATACAAATGCAAAGAAAGTCTTACAGGAGTTACTCAAGTATGCACCTCCCTAGACAACGCAAAAAAACGCGGAGCTCCTACAGACATTCACAAGTCATGCTACTTAGCAGCGTGAAAACAGAATGCCAGAACAGTCAATAGCAAATCTAATGATTAGCTGAATTTCACCACGCGCACAAAACGACTAGAAATATCCCAGTACAGAAGCAAAAGAGCGCATACACCCCCCAAAGTATGTTAGGCCAATCACAGAACGTTTCTCATAAACTATAAGGATAGTTACAGTACTTTTCCGTGAAAATTCAAAATTTTTGCCCGTAGCTGGAATGGAAGCTCACTATATAATCCACAGTATTGCGGTGAGAGGTACCCAAGACAAGTTTGCATCTTCCAAACTGTTGAATGGCTGAGAAATGAGATTCCAACTGGCGTCTGAATGTCAGTAACACACACCGCAAGCCAGGCTGCAAACCACACGCGATGTTCAGCCTGCAGGAATGTCAAGAAGTCCGCTCAACAGCGGATTCCAATCGCAGTTGAACTGATGATGCCTCTTGGGTAAGCTACGCACGTCCGCATATTATTGCCCGGCGCCGTATCCCTGCCCCCTGGCGGGAAGGCATCCCTTAGTTACTCAGCAACTGGTCAGACACACGCGCTGCTATCGATATAAGCGACCTGCCTCAGTATGTAATGCACTCGGCTGAAAGACATAGGTCAGTAAGGGAAACAGACGAACAGAATACTCTCATAATTTTTGTTGTTATTCTTTTTAATTAGATCTCTTGGAGCTAGTTTTCAATTTTGTTTTACTTTTTATATTCACCAATTTTAACTCCAGCGTGCCTTTTACAGTAGGTTTCCTACTTCTATAACACGGTGCTGAAAAGTCTTCCTGCGTGCCTCAGTGTTTAATCCCTTTGGATACGCTAAATGTTGCAGTGATTTATTTCATCTTGTACCACTTACAATGACGTGTATAAGGCTTCCCAAGCTGATGTGTCGTGATATTTGTTTTACAATATGTTATGAAATTTTGTTCTATAAAAGGGTATAAACTTCACAAACGTAAAATACAATGCATTTTATGCAAGCAGGCATTTACAGTGCGTTGAGTAACATGAAGGTCATCCATAGGCACAATTTTACTGCTGGATCCTGAAAGAGCTTCACTGTGCCATTGTTTGTATGCCATACTGTTACATGCTGCAGCACACCACTGACACCTCCAGCATCAACACACCTGTCAAACAGGGACTAAACACTCCCCTGCCTCATCTGGTAATATTACTTTTCATCTTGCAGTCTCCTGGTCAGTCATCACTCTATTGTCCAGCTATTCCACATCAGTCCTCAGCGAGCACCGGCATCTACGATCCCGTGCGAGTCCTGGTGGTTCCTGACTTGTGACGGGATCCGCTGGGACGAAGTTGCTCAGTTGCCGCCATCGCCTGGAACACCAACAATCCTCCAACCGTCAGCACTGTCGAGCTGACACACAGCAAGTAACAAAGCGCATCGACGCCGCTAGCCACTGTTGCGCTGCTACAGCAATCCAGAATACAGGTTTCATACACTGCCCGTCTGACAAAGGTCACGCCTCAGTAGCTTTCTCTGTATTACTGCATGGAGCCATCGATCGAAAAACGTAGTATAAATTCTTCATGCATTCCGATATCAGCAGCTGCCACGGCTCTGGACAACCCATGCGACACTGGAAGCGCAAGTTGTCACCCGAAATAATATTCTGCGAGTATTGTGAAGTGCATGGCAGAGGATACTTAGTCTAACAGCACACGATATAATTCTTCGGGCTCCATTCACGTGTATGTCTTTGTGCGTACTGTTATAAGTTATGGGAGTAATACGGAAGGGACTGAAGAATCTTAAATCTGTTTCCACATTAAAACAAATAAAGTGCACTGGAAATTATTCTACGACCAGTGATCACAGTACCTTACTGCCACTCAGCAAAGTTCATACTACCACCCGTAAAGTGGATAAATGCTGTAATCTAGTTCGAGTATATTCTCCAAAAGGTACTTGCAAGCACCGTATGCTCACTTACTATTATTGAGTGTTACAATTGAAATTAAAGTCGATAGCAGACTATGTGGAATCCCGGCCTGGAACGATTCAAATGATTTATATCGGTGGATCAGGAATACAATTAAACAATTTAAATTAATATTCTTCTTCAGCACCAGCGGCGTCCCAGCGCTCCATGTCTGCCAGAGTAATGTCGCTCTACAGTCGTTGCTCATGCAGTCCATGCATGTTATCTCTCCCAGAGCTTCTGCTTACTGCGTAGCTTCACTCCAAAACCTCCATCTAGAGCATATTGCTACACACATAGTAACACAAAAAGAACCTGTGATTATATGCGGCCGCAAAGAAATATTAGTCAGTGCTTTCCCCTCACTTAACGATTATTTTAAGGATGAAAGGTACGTACTAACGGTCTTCATTGGCGAACATTAGCACACTGGACTCGCATTCGGGGGGACGACGGTTCAGTCTCGCGTCCGGCCATCCTGATTTGGGTTTTCCGTGACTTCCCCATATCGCTCCAGGCAAATGCAGGGATGGTTCCTTTGAAAAGGCATGGTCGACATCCTTCCCCATCCTTCCCTAAGCCGATGAGACCGATGACCTCGCTGTTTGGTCTCTTCCTCCAAACAACCCAACCCATTGGCGAACAGTCACAACTCTCGTGTCACTTGGCCTGTTTCAGTGTTTAAAGAGCCTACATTTTGCTTCAGTTTTGCGGTGTAGAGAGCTATTAATCGTAAACACTGATTTTTCCAAGCTATTTGACTAGAGAAGAGCCAACAGTGATGGTTGGTTTTACTGCCTTGAGTAAAGATTATTTAATGAATAAGAAATTAAAGAGATTAGCATTAATTGGAACTTAAATTAGTCAAATACACACATTATATGAAAATAAATTCTAAATTAAGAAAAAGATATTTGAGTAGCTGTCAACAGTACACCCATGCCGCAAGGCACAGTTTGACCTCAACTGAGTCCTGCGTTTAATAACGTATGAGTGCATGGAGTGGCACTAGGGCAGTCCCTTGTGACATTAATGGATGGTCTCTCGCACTCACATCTACGCACATTTTTTGTTTTTGAAAATAGTACATTTCCTAGAAACATAAAACTGTTAGTATGAAAGAATGAGTATTGTTTTCCATTCCTCAAACATCTTTATGCCTGCATAGTTTTCGTTTCTGAAATGCAAATTTCCAATCTGAAAAAATTCACCTCTAAAATTTTTCTTTCCATCACTTCTTATTCCAGTATTTTGTTGTTTTCAAAGGCTTCAACTCTTGAATCCTAGTAATTTTAGACCTCTTTTCTCCCAAAAATATGTGGGGTTACTTTTGGCAGTTTACTGTCATGCATCCTGTAAATAAGTGCAGTTAATAGCATTTCCTTTTCTTCACAGTTTCTGATATCACCCCCATGTAATGATAAGTTTCATAGCTTCTCTTAATTTCCAACACTGTGATGTATTAAAACAGTCTAATTTTTTTCTGATAGCTCTTCTCTGTAACACTTCTAATATTAAAGCATTTAATTCTGTTCTAACCATTCACTGGCAGTCCATTTCCCCTAAGTCGTTATAGATGTTTATTTTACGGTTCTTAGATAACAGTTCTTACTGTGGGTATTCTTAGTTACACTGTATGCTCTCTCTTGTGACTTACTTCAACTACATGAGATTTTTCTAAATCAAACTGGTGTTGCTTCCTCAAAATACTTCATTAATTTTTTTGTGAACTACCGTCTGTTCTTAAGGCTATTGGAATTTATTTAGCAGATTTCAATAAAAATTAAATTACTATAAAACGTTTAGTTGTAAAAGGACATTAGTTCAGGATATGTATTTTGATTCTGTGCTACAATTTCCATTTATTAGCAAACTCTGTCGCATGTATTTAGAGTGTCCCACCTAACAGCATAGTGGGTTGGAGTATCTGCTGACCGTTGGAACAAAACTCTACTAAAGCGATTTTTACAAATGCATTTTAACGGATTCTGGTACTTTAACAGGAGCCTCACAGAATGGCTAACAGAAAATACAACGAAACTGAGAATGTGTCGTTGTAAAAGGTACATGAATATAGAAAATTTTCGCTAAACTCGACATGTGCATTTTCCAGGATTCCACGAAACTCACCTAATTATTGGAACATCAATATTAAGAGGTTAGCAGATTCAGAATATTCTGTAACAGCCCAAGAGGTGAGAAGCGGAAGGCACAGCAGGCGTCATCAACGTCAAAAGTAAAAAGTGCATGATTACATCCTCAAATAAAGATCTCACTATAGACAAACTTCATTTAAACAACAAAGGAAACAACGGGCAAAGTAGAATTTTTGTGTTTCAATGCTCTTACTCATTTTAGAGATTACTTATATATGAGTAGAAAAGTTGAAGAGAATAATTTCTTAAGAAGATACATGAGAGTGAACTTGCTTAAAAGACACGGAGGGGAGGAAAACGATAAAAGTAATTAAGGATCTGTGTCAGACTCACATACTTAATAAGAACCCAAGAAAGCCAGAAGACTCATGTTTGTGCTCAACACTCATAAAAGTAACAGATGAGTCTGATCTTATTTATAGCCTAAAGAAAATGTTTGTTCAAAATGTTCAAATATGTGTGAAACCTTATGGGACTTAAGTGCTAAAGTCATCAGTCCCTAAGCTTACACACTACTTAACCTAAATTAACCTAAGGACAAACACACACACCCGTGCCCGAGGGAGGACTCGAACATCCGCCGGGACCAGCTGCACAGTCCATGACTGCAGCGCCTGAGACTGCTCGGCTAATCGCGCGCGGCAAATTGTTTGTAGAATGAAAATAATTTTCTTGGTATGGTAGGAGCTATGAAGGAGTGGCAAGGTGCCGGACTAACATTAATTCAGACATCCCTTAAAACAAATTAATTAACAACCAATTATTATTCAAATGTTAATAAAAAACATACTACCCTATCCCTTTTATTTTTGTCTTCTTTTAAAGGGTAGCCATTACCAGGCTTACTCTCAATTAATAATATTTCCACTGCTCCATTATTAAGAGTAAAGCATCGCTGATACAGTAGTGTCATGTTTTAGTCAAAAGCAATTATAATATCAATTAAAATTTCAACTGAAACTCGATAGTTACTTCTGATAAAAAACTTAAAATCCTCAGCGCTATGTTAAAAATGCCTAACCAAAAACAATAATCAGATAAATCCAGTTCAGGAAAAGTACTTGAAATGCACAACAAAAAGTCACAGCAGCACCCCCTCAACACAAGTTTTGTACGCTTCAGTTTTTCTCGTGCCACAATTTAAATTTTGCTCATGTCAGAGTACCGAACAATTTCCAAACAAGTTCAGGTGCAAAACTCTTTCAGACGAACGCCAAATTAAGAGACGCGAACTATTCAGTCACGGAAGGTAATTACTTAACTCAAGAACAAATCTGCATCATTAGAATTCATCCGCTGCTACTCCAGTGGGTTTGCAGAGCTATCTACTCCAGTGGGTTTGCAGAGCTGTCATCCTGAAATCTTATTTTATTTCACACCTCAGTCTTCCGCACACTTTCTGGTAGTACATCACACACATCATTAACCTATCGTGATAAGACCTGAAACATAAATCAGTTACCACTAGTACCACAAAGTCATACAACATAATGGTCCTCATGAGGGCAAACTCAATGACAACCTTGCAACAAAACAAACAAATGACCAGTCACGAAAGAGTGGAACTAATGGCACCCCGCGAGGGCAGATGCAATTACAATTTTGCAAGCCAAACAACTAGAACACACAGACGCGCAAGTACTCAATTACAAAACTACTCAGCTTCAGGTGGAGTCATCCAGTACTCGCGCATAAATGCAAGCAGGGTGCAGCAACAGTTTAGTGACGGCAGTACAGATCTCCAACCGTTGCTTTAACCGCCAATCTGTTTCGGGCAATGCCAGTATATTGCAACTGAAGCGCTCCTGTGTGGAAAAGGGGTTCTCCCTTTCCAAATTACAGCTGCCGAGACAATGGCTCTCAACTGCAAGTAGGCTGCCCTATCACTCCAGGTGCGGCCAAGTAGTTTTCCGGCACATACACGGGCTGCTCTCAGCACAGGGCATCGCTTGCCACCTTCCTCCAGCCGCTGTTGACTCGAGACTCCTTCGCTGGCCGAGCCGCAGCAATCCTCTGTGGCAAAGAGCTTCCACACAACCAGCGATTCCACTAGAGAGCCACAAAATCGAAGAACACCGAAACTTTGCGGAGGGTTTCGATGCACGGCACATTTCTAAACAGGTTATTCTTATTTCTTGAGTATTTTATAGGAGGGACCATCGACAGACTCGGAAACATGATCGAAAGATATAAAGTTCTGGGTTTACTGCCAAAGGAGAAAAGAGGTAGACGAGTGCGCAAGCTGCTGGAGAGGGATATAAACCATATGGAACTTACTAGAAAGGACATGCTAGACTATGAACGCTGATTTCTTTATTACTCTGGGAATAAGATTAAATGGTCACATAGTCCAAAAGAGTGAAAGTTTTAAAAAATGCGTGATAGTTACAATGCCTCTCGAGTTAAGGAAGGCTCGCTGGACTACTCTCAAAGTATAAAAAGATATTCGACAAATGTTTCAAAGTTTGGTTTTGAAATACTAATACTGATGATAGTTGCTCAGCTAGCACCAGTGTTTCCAGAATTTCGGAAGTATATATATATATATATATATATATATATATATATATATATATATATATGTGTGTGTGTGTGTGTGTGTGTGTTTGTGAGTGTGTGTGTGTTTGTGTGTGTGTCCCATTTATTTTATCTTGACCACCCTAAATAACTCTTTGTCCAGATGCAAATTACAAAATGTTTCAAGCAAATGTACTTTAGCCGTCAGGGGGGCATCAATCAGAACGATTGCCTTGGTTGTAGCTTAGTTTTTTACAAAGATATGAGCAGCGGTATGACTTTTTTAAATGGCACCTTGTATTTTTTTATTCGGTAATTCATTTCCTCTCCTAAAGGCCTATTAAAATTTGTATCACAGTGAACCATTCACTGAAACACAATGCTATTAATTACATAACACAACATTGACTTTGAGCCCGGGACCACAAAGTCGTCCACTTGCTGGAGTTGTCAGAAAACAAATGAAAAACAAGTAAAAACATAACACAAACTGACTCTCCTGTACCACTGCCGAGGAGTAGAACATCCAAAGGTGCCCACAGTGGTGATCCTGGACACCGATACACTGGTGCACTCGTTGAATGAAAGAACTGTTTACCGCTCCCATTGTTGCCAGCTGAAGAGAATTACAAGCATGACCTCTGGAGTTGTTGGAGTATCGCGATAGACAACGTCTTTACTGCATCCCCGAAGAAAAAGTTTAGAGGATTTAAATCAGGAGACCTATCAGGCCAAGCAACCATTCCACCTCAACCAATCCATCTGGCAGTATACCTTCGGTTCAGAACACTACGTGCAAGCAAGGCATTATGTGCTGGACATCTATCGTGTTGATACTACACAAGCATTCTGGTTCTTAGCGGCACTTCATCCAGAACAGGAAGAAGAATTCTGTTACAGTTATTAGGGTGGTCAAGATAAATGGGACACCTGTACATACAGGGTGATCTGTTCCACCGCGCGCAAACTCTAACGATTGACCGATGGGAGGGTACGGAACAATAAAGGTCTAATGAAGTTATGTCCGGAAATGCTTGGTTTTTACAGTAGAGACCATTTATTCAATCATAAATTGTTACAGAGACTGCCGCTGCAGTTACAGTATGTGGTGAAAATATTTTCCACGTGCCTCAACGCATGTGTGTACACACCGTACCGTGTTCTATCTCTCACGTTCACATCGGCCAGCCTGCATCCGAACAGTGCCAAAGGCAGCATCAATTCGCTGTTCCAGTGCCTCCACATTCGGAAAGGTTTCTGCATACACGATACTTTTAACATGGCCCCATAATCAGAAATCGCGCGGGTTCAGAACCGGTGAACGAGCAGACCATGCAACTTGTGATGTAAGAAAATAAAAGTGATGTTGTTATTCAATGGAAAATTTGGAATTTGAGATTTCGCTTACTGTTTTATCAATCACTATTGGCGTAAGAATCATGGACTGATCATTGTCATAAAATATTGCATTATGAAATGTGAATAGTTTTTACTTGCAGTTTCGCGTGGCTGGAAGCAGTCACAGCTAGCGTGCTATTGATTAAGAAATTGCATTATCGTCTTTCTCATTACTTCATGATCGTAGGTAAGATCATACCCGGTTGTGAAGTTATTCATGACAAAACAATTTCCTAAGGGACCAGAAAGTTCTTAAGGGCGCAAAACCAACTGTAACATCACACAAAAGGGAAATTCAATATTACAGCTGATGCAAGAAGGCGACAAAACAGTTTTTTTTTGTCAATGTAACACGCACATTGGACTGCTGATCTTGGTGTCTGTAATCTTAGCAAAATGCATAATTAAAATGAAAATAATACTGAGGAGATGATAGGAATGAGCAGTGTTAAAGGATTCAGTATTCCCAGAACAAATATTTATTATAACTAAAACATATATCGTACCTTAAGCTTAGTACTACAATGACAGTAGATTTTTATGTCCGTTTCATGTCCATTGAGCGCTCTTTTATATAGCCATTGTCCTCTTGAGTCGCTCGTGCATCGTCACGATAAGTTATAACAGTTCTTCTTTCTACATTTCACTCAAACTTAGACACAACAGGTTTTTATACATTTGGTAAAAATTAGATCAGACTGTCACAAATCTGCGTCCGTCTTACTTAAGAAAAACAATACAAGTGTTTAGCGCTCAAGGCCTCATTCGTTCTCCAGCGAACCAAATAGTGAAGGATCGCATATCTATCCGTATTCTTCTGTTTATATTGCCGCCCAAAGACGACGAATTACATTATTTAGGAAATTCCACCGTCACTATGCGACGCCTTATTATACATTAATCATTCTTTATAAACGAGTATTTGCCTTCTGGCTGATAGTATTAACTATTTGCTGTTTTAATGAATTAAAAAATAGCAAATATCACAAACTCTACCCCCTCTTCCGATCCATCGACCAGAGAAGACACGATTGAAATGCGTCTGGACGTTAACGGCAAAGTGGGCTGGAGCACCATGAAGTAGGGGCCACATTACCCTTCGAATCATGAATGAGACTTCCTTCCGCAGGGGAGACAGTCACACGCCGTCAGTTCCGGCCTGTTAGGTGACGTGGAAGGAAGACTGGTCCCAAAATATGGTCGCCAATTACCCCGGACCACACATTCCGGCTACACCGATGCTGAACATTCGCTGTTACCATACTTTGGGGGTACTGCATACCATCCAACACATCACTGTTATGAAAGTTGAAGGTGCCACGTCTCGTAAAGGTGGCCTCATCTCTGAATTCGACGGTTGATGCAAATCCCGGATTCGTGGTTGCCCGGCGAAGAAACCAGCGACAAAACTGCCCCGATATGGAAAATTTGTCGCTAGTAAGCCTTGCACACGTTGCATTTGATAAGGGTAGTGACAATTGTCTTGTAAAATGTTGCACACTGTCGTCTAGTTTACCCTGTACTAGCTTGGTACTGACACGGCGGACGCTTTCTACAGTGTTAATCAAATTTTCCTCCAAGTCTCGTGCTGAACATTTCGGGTACTGGTAGTCCTTCATGATTTCCTGCTTCCTAAAACGACCCTGTCTCAGACAAACTACGAAACACTGTTGCAAAGAGTGAATGCTGAGGTTGTTGCCGGCGGGGATAGACCTCCTGATACAATCTTACTGCCCGCTGCCCTTTCCGTAAGTAAACTCCATATCGGCAAGCTCTACATTCGAATGCCGAACTATTGTGTACGGCAGCGTATCACATCCACTATTAGGTGAGTCAGCAAGAGAAGTGAATCGTACACAACATTACCTGGTACTGTGGTAGGAGAGGGCACTATGGCATGACGTATGATGACAGTATCACCCTCTTGGAAGAAGCCTTGCATACTGTAACTATGGCTGAGTGGTACAGCGCTAATCAGACCGCAGTCTCTGTAACAAAGTATGATTGAATGGTCTCTGTCATGGAAACCATGCATTTCCGGACACAAATTCAATAAAACGTTTGTGATCCGTATCCTCTCATCGACGAATTACTGGGGTTTGTACACAGCGGAAAAAAAATCACCCTGTATATATCCTCTACCTGTAACTACGGGATAAAAGTAAAACAATTCCTTATAATCACTTTAATCTTAATAGTTACCGGTATTAATATTTTATCGTGAACATACTTTAAAAAATGACTTAACACTGAACTGTAAACATTTCCTTTATAAATAAATACCTTAAGGAAAAGAAAAACTCTGTATGTAAGGAATTAGTATGTCTTTTACTATGACGAAATTGTTCTGTCAGAAATTATTAATTCATTATTACAATAACATCCTTAGCAATGAAGTAATATACATTGTAAAGTTCTTCATACTGGCATAAACAAAACCAAACAGAGTCTTATATACAGTTCCCAAAAGCTTTTTGTCAACAGTGTACGCATATAAGTGTCCCATTACTACACTCCTGGAAATGGAAAAAAGAACACATTGACACCGGTGTGTCAGACCCACCATACTTGCTCCAGACACTGCGATAGGGCTGTACAAGCAATGATCACACGCACGGCACAGCGGACACACCAGGAACCGCGGCATTGGCCGTCGAATGGCGCTAGCTGCGCAGCATTTGTGCACCGCCGCCGTCAGTGTCAGCCAGTTTGCCGTGGCATACGGAGCTCCATCGCAGTCTTTAACACTGGTAGCATGCCGCGACAGCGTGGACGTGAACCGTATGTGCAGTTGACGGACTTTGAGCGAGCGCGTGTAGTGGGCATGCGGGAGGCCGGGTGGACGTACCGCCGAATTGCTCAACACGTGGGGCGTGAGGTCTCCACAGTACATCGATGTTGTCGCCAGTGGTCGGCGGAAGGTGCACGTGCCCGTCGACCTGGGACCGGACCGCAGCGACGCACGGATGCACGCCAAGACCGTAGGATCCTACGCAGTGCCGTAGGGGACCGCACCGCCACTTCCCAGCAAATTAGGGACACTGTTGCTCCTGGAGTATCGGCGAGGACCATTCGCAACCGTCTCCATGAAGCTGGGTTACGGTCCCGCACACCGTTAGGCCGTCTTCCGCTCACGCCCCAACATCGTGAAGCCCTCCTCCAGTGGTGTCGCGACAGGCGTGAATGGAGGGACGAATGGAGACGTGTCGTCTTCAGCGATGAGAGTCGCTTCTGCCTTGGTGCCAATGATGGTCGTATGCGTGTTTGGCGCCGTGCAGGTGAGCGCCACAATCAGGACTGCATACGACCGAGGCACACAGGGCCAACACCCGGCATCATGGTGTGGGGAGCGATCTCCTACACTGGCCGTACACCACTGGTGATCGTCGAGGGGACACTGAATAGTGCACGGTACATCCAAACCGTCATCGAACCCATCGTTCTACCATTCCTAGACCGGCAAGGGAGCTTGCTGTTCCAACAGGACAATGCACGTCCGCATGTATCCCGTGCCACCCAACGTGCTCTAGAAGGTGTAAGTCAACTACCCTGGCCAGCAAGATCTCCGGATCTGTCCCCCATTGAGCATGTTTGGGACTGGATGAAGCGTCGTCTCACGCGGTCTGCACGTCCAGCACGAACGCTGGTCCAACTGAGGCGCCAGGTGGAAATGGCATGGCAAGCCGTTCCACAGGACTACATCCAGCATCTCTACGATCGTCTCCATGGGAGAATAGCAGCCTGCATTGCTGCGAAAGGTGGATATACACTGTACTAGTGCCAACATTGTGCATGCTCTGTTGCCTGTGTCTATGTGCCTGTGATTCAGTCAGTGTGATCATGTGATGTATCTGACCCCAGGAATGTGTCAATAAAGTTTCCCCTTCCTGGGACAATGAATTCACGGTGTTCTTATTTCAATTTCCAGGAGTGTAAAACTGCAAACTTTATTTCCCTCTTTTACGACCTAGTTGCTTTTAAACTTCATATTTATTTTCCTCTCCCTCGCATAACTCTGAATCACTGTCATGTTTGCCTCTACAATTTAGTTCAAGATCTGAGTCATCATTGACGTTCAACTCACTCTCTACGTCATGAAGCATAGGCTGTACGCATTCATCAGGTTAACGATCGGATACTTTTATTTCATTACGGGAAGGTAATGCTATTCAGTCTAGAATAGAAAAAAAAATACTTCATTAGGAAAATCTCATACTCAGTGTGGTAGTTTCAGTCTGGCCCCAACTGAAGCAAAATTTGGTGTACAGTCACAAAATAAGCAAGAATTACGACAATAATTTTACTACAGGAATTTCAACAAATTAATGTCCTGTTTGGAAGTCGTCTGTAATGTAATATCAAACACTGCTTTTATTTTCCTCTGCTAGTCGTCTTTGTGAGAATTACATCTGTAACAGTTTAGTTGTCGATAGGAACTGTCTGTTATTCAAAACGTTAACGACACGTGGCACTTTTTGTCTGGTTTACGTGCTAAAAATTCGCCTGTATCATCCTGGAAATTTTGGCTAAGCGATACTTTGCTCTCTTGTCAGGGCCGATTCGCTTGCTAGGCAGGAAGGGCTCTATGTACTAAACACTGTTACAAGCGGGCCCTCTTGAGCCAAAAATGGGTAACTTAGACAATTTTTTAGAACTGCTTGTAATGCGACTTAGTGGCTAGAGCATTTACTGCGTTGTATTCTTCCTGTATAAAAAATTTCAAGATGGCATCCGATACGCCCGATTGGACCATTCCTTTGTGAGACCTGCATCGCTACAGCCTTACAAACATTAAAACTAAACAAAAAACAATATTCCAGTCCACATGACCCCCGAATACCAGTTACGGTTTAATATAACAAAAAAAAAAGCGTCGAGGGAAAGTTGCATTATTTTCAGTCACCAATCTAGGATTATTCTTCTTCTTCCCACCATCCTTCTAAATGTCGTTAGTCATCAGACGTAGACATACCGTGCTAATAGGAAAGTCGTAATAGGGCACAACGCAAAATTCCTGTAACCCCTCTAGTACCCAGTGACTCTCTTACTTTGGTCTTCATTCTGTTTGTTGCCGAAAATATTATTTCCACACTAGCCGACGAATGGCTGAGCGCAACAGCAACATCATCGTGGCTGATAACTTTGGTAATATAGGTGATCCATCTCTCCGTTTCAGCTTACGGAGAGCATTCCAGAATTCAGCTGGATCTGTACTCTTCAGTCTTACCTTTGTTCTTCTCAATAGCCTCCATTCAGTGTCAATTGAACTTGGACGCTTTGATGGAAATCTGGCAACAGTCGGAATTATCTTGTCTCTAACGCAAACTGCGTCAAGCCATTAAGTGCTTACAAATGTTTTAGAACATTCTCACCGAAAGGGTCAACTCTCAATCAAAAAATCTAACGATCGAAGTTTAAAGTTGGTCACAAGTCAAATTTACATTTTTATTAGTGTTCAACGAAACATTTCCTACTAAATACAGTTCATTAAGAGATTTAAAATGAGCCCGATTTCGATACTAAACTTCTTTCAAGGGAGTCGATTATAGATAAATTTCCTTCATGTAACATTCTAACACAATTTTCAATGTTGCGTCAACGTCACGACACATGGTTTGGATTTGCTGGGACTCTGATAGCATCTTACGATTAAGCTGTTGAAGACAGGCAACACAGAATCCAAAGAAATAGGAAAGAGTGTTGTGGTATTATCATTTAATGTCTGCAGATTTGTGTCGCTTGCCAGAAGCCTGACGACAGCCGCAGCTTCGATAAGAAAATAAATAAAAAAATAAAAAAGACTTATTGTTCAAAAAGCCTGGATAGAACCATCTGTAAGGAGATGAAGTAATTTGAACGATTTCACTTTTAAACGGTTCTGAAACTCTTTCGGGTTACCAATACATTTAGGGCTACATTGGAAATAATTATAGACACCTCTTGCTAGGTCTTCTATTCATCTAGTAAAGGTTAAGCAAGAGTAGGGAGCGCTTAGCGCAATGAATGGCAAATGCATTTCATCACGAAGAACTCTGGAATATCATTCTTAAAATAAGTGGATGATGGTCCCCTAACATAACATTCGCTCTATCCGCTGCGAAAATCAGTTTCTCTTTCTAAGGAGTGTTATCATCACAGAAGAACTTCACAGTCTCATGATGTATCACTAGTAGCATCGGTAAGAGGAATCAGACCTAGAAAGCCATTAGTTATTTCTTTTCCTTCACTCAGTACACATACTGCCAAACACAGTCTCATGCATCCCTTACCTGTTGATTCATCAACAATGAGGCTAAATTTATTTGTCTTAAGAGTGTCAGTTTCACGAAATTTGCCTCTAGCATTTTTTATGATTCCAGCTACTATTGTTCTGCCGCAATGTTTTGTATCTTGTGGAACAGGACTCACTGCATGGACAAGTTTTGGTAAATGTTTAAGAACCCAAAGTGATAAATCGTTCTCTGCAACAAAACTAGCAAGGCGAATTACACTGACCTTAACTGTGTCATATAATCTTGACTTGCCACTAGCTAGTGACGTATGTTAGTTTAGACTGCCACTCCTGGGAACCACAATAATTAATTACATGTTTCTTATCACTCGCGTAATTTTCGATATCACTTTTCCGAAATGTAATTTTTAGATCACAATTACGTGCATACCAATAGGCATTACAAGGACCTTCTTGCTGCTTCTGAGCCAATCACAAAAAAATTTTCTTTTTCCCGTAGTGGTTTATATTCCGTAGCATATTTTACCACTGGCCGGAGTGGCCGAGCGGTTCTAGGCGCTACAGTCTGGAACCGCGCGACCGCTACGGTCGCAAGTTCGAATCCTGCCTCGGGGCATTGATGTGTGTGATGTCCATAGGTTAGTTAGGTTTAATTAGTTCTAAGTTCTAGGGGACTGATGACCTCAGCAGTTAAGTCCCATCCATAGTGCTCAGAGCCATTTGAACCATGTTTTACCTTTCTGGACGCTGCCAGCATATATTCAGAATCCGAGTTTGAACTCATATCTAAATTATAACAACATTCCACTACTTCGCACAAGCTTATTGTGTCATCTGGTAACAAGTCACGGACTGCCCAGTCTCTTGCAAGAGCTTTGTTGCCCTATGCTTCTTTGTTGAATCATAAGCTGGGCAGCGTTTGCTTTCCATGGCTTTGCCGGCCAGTGCGCCCAAAAAATACAGTAGCAAAGCGGCGGTAGTAATTGTTAACGCAATGTTTCGTTGTGATCGAATTGATAGGTATATCTTATGTAGCAGCATATACTATCGACGAACGAAGATCGGAAAATTTCGGAAGCTTCACTCATAATTTCAGAAAGATCGGAAGGTTCCGGAAGATTTACACAAAATTTAGTATTTTCTGCAATAATTAAAAAATTCGGAATAACTTCCGAAAATTCGGAGGACCTGGCTTGTGAACACTTTTTGTAAAGTTAAAGTGAGCTCAAGATTTGGAATTAAGAAATAATGTTTTAAGAACAGATTAAAAGTTGAAATAAGGAAGGACAGAAATAATTTTCAACATTATAAACAAAAATACAAACAGTACTGTGTTTGTTTTGACTGCCAGCAGAATCAACCCTTACGCCAACAGTATTTTTCATCAGCCAGGTGTGGTTGTTAACTGTACGATTTTAAAATATTCACAAAAGAAAACAAACGAAGTAGTTAGCTACACAATGTACTTTCAACTACACATGGCATGAGACTAGCTCAGGCTGGGAAGCCAATGAGATTCTATCTGCTGTGTGGGACTACTTAACTTCTTTAGGCACAGATCTAAAGGACGAAAGGGCAGGATATCTCAGTCTCAGATTTCTTTCTGAGTCTTGTGGCTCCAGAAACAAGAACTCCACGATGAGGGCAACGATTATTAGTCACACTGAAAGCTTTCTTCTCAATATGTAGGCAAAGCTATTTGCCTCCTGACAGGATTTTTGGCCTTAATGAAAAAGATCTGAGAAAACACGAAACAAGCACTCTGCCCTCAGAATATTATGACATTTTCTGAAAGGTTGGGGAGGTTAACAATTTGTGTAAAAACTGGTATAGCAACGGTATGAAATCATTTTGAAACGTGTAATGAAAGCCAAACTGTCTTTTAAGATATCTGTGGCAAGAGTACTGAACCGATGTTGAGGTCCTGAAAGCTGGAAAGAGAAGTGCTTCACTAAGAAGCTTAGGTGGAGATTTCAATTTACCAGATATAGACTGGGACACTCAGATGTTTAGGACGGGTGGTAGGGACAGAGCATCGAGTGACATTATACTGAGTGCACTATCCGAAAATTACCTCGAGCAATTAAACAGAGAACCGACTCGTGGAGATAACATATTGGACCTACTGATAACAAACAGACCCGAACTTTTCGAATCTGTATGTACAGAGCAGGGAATCAGTGATCATAAGGCCGTTGCAGCATCCCTGAATATGGAAGTTAATAGGAATATAAAAAAAGGGAGGAAGGTTTATCTGTTTAGCAAGAGTAATAGAAGGCAGATTTCAGACTACCTAACAGATCAAAACGAAAATTTCTGTTCCGACACTGACAATGTTGAGTGTTTATGGAAAAAGTTCAAGGCAATCGTAAAATGCGTTTTAGACAGGTACGTGCCGAGTAAAACTGTGAGGGACGGGAAAAACCCACCGTGGTACAACAACAAAGTTAGGAAACTACTGCGAAAGCAAAGAGAGCTCCACTCCAAGTTTAAACGCAGCCAAAACCTCTCAGACAAACAGAAGCTAAACGATGTCAAAGTTAGCGTAAGGAGGGCTATGCGTGAAGCGTTCATTGAATTCGAAAGTAAAATTCTATGTACCGACTTGACAGAAAATCCTAGGAAGTTCTGGTCTTACGTTAAATCAGTAAGTGGCTCGAAACAGCATATCCAGACACTACGGGATGATGATGGCATTCAAACAGAGGATGACTCGCGTAAAGCTGAAATACTAAACACCTTTTTCCAAAGCTGTTTCACAGAGGAAGACCGCACTGCAGTTCCTTCTCTAAATCCTCGCACAAACGAAAAAATGGCTGACATCGAAATAAGTGTCCAAGGAATAGAAAAGCAACTGGAATCACTCAATAGAGGAAAGTCCACTGGACCTGACGGGATACCAATTCGATTCTACACAGAGTACGCGAAAGAACTTGCCCCCCTTCTAACAGCCGTGTACCGCAAGTCTCTAGAGGAACGGAGGGTTCCAAATGATTGGAAAAGAGCACAGATAGTCCCAGTCTTCAAGAAGGGTCGTCGAGCAGATGCGCAAAACTATAGACCTATATCTCTTACGTCGATCTCTTGTAGAATTTTAGAACATGTTTTTTGCTCGCGTATCATGTCATTTCTGGAAACCCAGAATCTACTATGTAGGAATCAACATGGATTCCGGAAACAGCGATCGTGTGAGACCCAACTCGCTTTATTTGTTCATGAGACCCAGAAAATATTAGATACAGGCTCCCAGGTAGATGCTATTTTTCTTGACTTCCGGAAGGCGTTCGATACAGTTCCGCACTGTCGCCTGATAAACAAAGTAAGAGCCTACGGAATATCAGACCAGCTGTGTGGCTGGATTGAAGAGTTTTTAGCAAACAGAACACAGCATGTTGTTATCAATGGAGAGACGTCTACAGACGTTAAAGTAACCTCTGGCGTGCCACAGGGGAGTGTTATGGGACCATTGCTTTTCACAATATATATAAATGACTTAGTAGTTAGTGTCGGAAGTTCCATGCGGCTTTTCGCGGATGATGCTGTAGTATACAGAGAAGTTGCTGCATTAGAAAATTGTAGCGAAATACAGGAAGATCTGCAGCGGATAGGCACTTGGTGCAGGGAGTGGCAACTGACCCTTAACATAGACAAATGTAATGTATTGCGAATACATAGAAAGAAGGATCCTTTATTGTATGATTATATGATAGCGGAACAAACACTGGTAGCAGTTACTTCTGTAAAATATCTGGGAGTATGCGTACGGAACGATTTGAAGTGGAATGATCATATAAAACTAATTGTTGGTAAGGCGGGTACCAGGTTGAGATTCACTGGGAGAGTGCTTAGAAAATGTAGTCCATCAACAAAGGAGGTGGCTTACAAAACACTCGTTCGACCTATACTTGAGTATTGCTCATCAGTGTGGGATCCGTACCAGGTCGGGTTGACGGAGGAGATAGAGAAGATCCAAAGAAGAGCGGCGCGTTTCGTCACTGGGTTATTTGGTAACCGTGATAGCGTTACGGAGATGTTTAGCAAACTCAAGTGGCAGACTCTGCAAGAGAGGCGCTCTGCATTGCGGTGTAGCTTGCTCGCCAGGTTTCGAGAGGGTGCGTTTCTGGATGAGGTATCGAATATATTGCTTCCCCCTACTTATACTTCCCGAGGAGATCACGAATGTAAAATGAGAGAGATTAGAGCGCGCACGGAGGCTTTCAGACAGTCGTTCTTCCCGCGAACCATACGCGACTGGAACAGGAAAGGGAGGTAATGACAGTGGCACGTAAAGTGCCCTCCGCCACACACCGTTGGGTGGCTTGCGGAGTATCAATGTAGATGTAGATGTAGAAGAACGTTTCAAGCACAACAATTTCTATCAGTGAATCAAATAACTATAAATAAAGCTAATGACGTGAAGAAGTTCATGTCCTAGGCTGATGATGATTCTGAGGAAACTAAGTAGCCATATTCTATATAAGGGGATGTTAGTGATAATGAAGATGAAATTCTGTATTACAAAATGCCTTTACATTAAATAGAGTGTTTTGTATTTCATCCAGAATTAAATACAAATATTGCATTAAAATATGTAATATTGCTTAATTTGTCATTTAAACTTACCACTATGTGTTTCATAGAAGGTTTAAGACGTGAGAAACAGATTTTATTAGTGTGAAAACTTCCGTTCGTGTGTTAACCGAAAATAAAATTATGAATTGACTGAAAAATCGTTAACGTCTTACAGTAACATTATGTACAAAATGTAATACACTTAAGAACCCAATTAGATTAAATGCTTAGAATTTATATTTACAGCACCTAGCTTCATGAAATAAAAAATGTATGAAAAAGTGGATATGTTGAGTTGACTTTTTTCCTCGATAAAACCTGTTAATGATGAACTTCAGTTATTCCTTCATGAGCCCCTATGTACGTAGATGTCCAGTATCAAATTTCTGTAACTTTTTGAATCAACAGTATTGAATTGAACTGAAAAATATCTCTTGTGTAATATTTTATATATAGCGTTTTTTGAGTTCAGCAAAAAAGTTCCTCGTTTGCCTTCGTATTCTGGTAAGTACGAGAAAAAATACTAAGCATGAAAGACAGCAACGGCTGCGATTTTGAAGAAAGTGAAAGGAAAAATCGAGAGAAACTGGCACAGGTGACACCAAATGGTTTTCACAGAACCATTCATTGCTGTTAGCACCGTACAATAGTACTCACCCACTGGGCTGAACAACAACAGTGATTTGGCCTATACTACTATGTCCGTTTGGGTTATTTTGGCCCAGATAATTCGATTACAGTTAGTAGTAAATTTTTTAGGTGACCAATGCTGGAAGAAGTCTCCAGCTACACCAGATTACTGACTGCGATCTCAGAGCCGTGGTTCAGTGTTTTAAGCATAAATCATATAAAATCAAGACCATGTTATTAGAAGTCATAAGCATCAGAATAACTGCCTTTGATCTCAAAGCCGTATTCCAAATTTTTAGCTGCACATAGTAAAAATGTTTCTGGAAATCATTAACAGAAGCGATTGTACTCATACCAGGTTTACCTGTTTGTTTATAAATTATTAGCAAAGTTTTTTGGGTATGCTAATGTTCTGTAAACAGTCCTATAAATGGTTGGCTCCACGATTTTCTAATGAACAAAACCATAGAAAATAATGTTTATATTGTTGAGTACGGAGAGCTGTTTTCTTATAATGTTCCGTTTCGACGAGGTTCTGAGTAGTTCACAATTTTATGTTGCACGCGAGTAAAAGGCTTCAATGATGACTGAGTATACTATGTATCTTGATATTTTTCTCCTCGTCTTCGTGATTTATTTCTGTTGTTGGAGTTAAACTAAAATGCCAGAGTACATAACAGCCTTTCGTGGTATCCTCTACGGGAAATTAAAGCAACATGAGGTCTTGACCCCTAAAAAATATTTGCCACTGCACACATTACAGAATTTCTGCTTCCATACATACCTAACTAAAACTGTAGTTTTATGTTGTGTTTATGAATAGAGAAGAAATAACATGTCACTGATTCAGTAAAGTTTGTTTCGTTTGAAGCTAAATCGTAACTCTTCATACTTTAACGGGTATCACTCTTTATGATGATAAATGTGTACCATAATATTCCCTGGATCGTGCTAACATTGAAATTGAAGTACTGGTGAGGCTGTTTTCTTTAATATTCCAGTTTACGTGTGTCAAACGTTCAAACAATTAATTTTCTGGCGCTTAAAGAATTGTCATTAAATATAAGAAAAATATTGAGTAGATATTTTCCTTCCATTGACTCGTTTTGTAGCTTTGAGATTTCACAAGTGGCGCAGAGTACACTTGCTGGTAGTCAGCATCCATTGGGTGCTCTTTCTTCATACTGATAATCAGTTGATAGCTACTTTTATGTGGGTGCTGGGGATACAAGTTCGGCTAGGGAATTTCCTAATTTTCTTATAGAGGGGTAGGTGGGGGGGACGGGGGGGGGGGGGGGGGTGCACGTGGAGACTCCCATCTCCGGTCCATCGTTAGATGGACACTGCAAGCTCTGATCGGAATACTTGCAGCAAACTTGTTGGCGCGGAAGAATCGTTATAGAGACATAGTTTCGGGACAGTAGTTACAGAGCTCCCATGCCACCTAGACCGCACTTAACTCGTCCAACTATACAGAGTTAACAGCATATTATGTCGAAAGACCTTCTGAACTGTATTATGGATGTTAATTGGTGTTAGAAGGAGCTACAGTTAGTTAATAGGCGACCCTTCTTGCTAAATGTGCTTCATCTACTGTGCGGTAACTGGAAGCTTCAGAAATAAAATACATGATACGGACTTTATATTTAATTTACGGTGTGGTGTGACAACGACAACTGGTGTCACGATTTATGTATGAAATTAATGCTGTCCAACGAAATACTTTACTTTCCAGGGAAGGTACCGAATTATTAAATTATGTAAATGATACTTGAAGCAGAGACTGCTCAAGTAGACGTTACTGAATCGATATTTGAAGAAGAACAAGTAACGGTAACTTTAGAAAATGACTGCGGTAATAGTTTCTTCAAAAAAAACTTTAATATACTCACGTATTACAGGTCCATTACTTATCTATTTGAGTTCATAGCATCCGATCGATTGCCTACTGAAAACATACCGAGTATCGTCTGTACGTGCTATCAGGAAAGAACCGCGATGATTATCCGCTTTGTAGGTACTTCTGCATGCTGTATAGATACCTTTTCTGGTTTTTCTGTTTTTATCTCTCTTTCTTTGTTCTCTACGATTTGCTGCTTTTGGTATTTAGGGGAGATCCTTAGATATTTATTTTTCACAGATTCTGCTTTCCGTGTACAGGCTAAGAGAGCTTTTCGCTTGTAATAATACTCCATAAGCGTCTATTCACTCTATTAAAAGCGTGGTATAAGCGGTAGCACAACAGGATTTTCGTGTCAACATTTGCATATGTAGAGCGGAGTCATTCATAACAAACTTTAATGAGAAATAAATTTAATTTCAACTGACTTACTCAGTAAATTATTTCAGCAGCTAGCCATTAAGATAGTGTTGTCTTTGATTTTGGTTTCTTCATTGGTTTGTGTTCTTATGACGGCTCTGCAACTCAAAGGAATGAATAACTGGAACATCTCTTACTATAGGAACTGAATACGATTTAATTAAAAAGATTTATAGCAGAAGCGTTTCACTTTTAATTATGAAGCCCCTTCCGTGGTTATTCTGCAAATTGGATACACACGTTTATCCATTTTTGATTCTTTTAGGTTAAACACAGCGTTTTGTTTGTATAGTTAGTGTGCAAGTTACTTACGCTGTTGCTTTACATATTCTGCTCCAGTTTATCCTTATGATTTAGATGTCTGTGTCTGTGGCTCTAATTTTACGTTGGTGTTGGTGCAAGTGTTCTGCAAAAGTTGAATTTATCCAATACTTCCATGCTGTTACATTTTCTTTGTACGTGGTACCAGATGTCCTCTGGGTTTGACTTATTTCTCTTCCAGTTATTACACTTAGTTCAGTTGGTATATTCCTGGATACAGATAAGTTTTTCCTATTGTTTTTGTAAAGTATTTCTGAATTGAGGTGTTGGTTTGTTGGGCTACTTTTATGCCTTGTGTTTTGAAGATATTGGATATTCTGTGTGTCTGTTTGTGGTTGTATGTCACGGTGTATCATCTTTTACTATCTGTTTTTGTCACATTTTGTGTTGTTTCTATTCTTGCGTTTTGTGTATTTGTTTATGTGCGATTTTGTCCTTGTGTTGGTGGCAGCTAGGTGGTTGCTCTTTCCTGTTTCTTGATTTTCTTGTTCAGGTTTGTTACTAAGTTCTCTTTGAATGAATGGTTTTAGGCTATTTGTATTAAGGTAATCATTTCTTTTTGTAATTGTCTGTATCTAATAGTGCTGTGTTCAGTCTGTGGTGCATGTATCTAAGTACTGCCTTCTATGTACTGCCTTCAGTTTGAGAATTGGGGTATAGTGGTGTCTCATGTATAACTGTGTCTGTTGCTGTCGGTTTTCGGTATATGTGAAATGTGTGCTGGTTGTTTTGAATCTTTACTGTGATCTCCAAGAATTTTAACTGTCTGTGAGATGCCCTGTTAAGCCTGTAGGACGGGACCGGTAGTTTAAGTTGTGGGAAGGAGCCAAAACAAGTGGCTGTCAGTTACACTAGAACATACAACCTTTTATTTGATCAGACACAACAAATGCCAAAGAAAATTAAAAAAAACACAGCTTTAATTTTGGAACTTAATTAGCAGCTGAATGCGCCGTACAATCTGATGCCTTAAGGGCAGACCACTTTAATTTAAAAATGGCTGAAACCCAATAACTTAAAGCTCAAACAAAATCAGAAATTTAAAAGGCAAGGCCTTATCTTAAAATAAGTTCCTTAATTGGGCTGAAGGCTCAAAGAATCTGACACTTTAAGAGCAAATAACTTAAATTAAAAATCGGCTGAAAGCCCAACACTTAAGACTCAATAGCATTAATTTTAAAAATGCCAAAGGGTTTACATAAAACAGTTCTTAAATTAGGCTGAAGGCCCAAACCATCTAACACCTTAAGAGCAGAACAACTTTAATTCAAATTCGGCTGAAGGCCCCAACAATCTGACGCATTAAGAGAAAGACCACTTAAATTCGAAATCGGCTGAAGGCCCAACACTTAAGACTCAATAACATTAATTTTAAAAATGCCAAAGGCTTTACTTAAAATAGTTCTTAAATTAGGCTGAAGGCCCAAACCATCTTACAGCTTAAGAACAGAACAACTTAAATTCATAATCGGCTGAAGGCCCAAAAGTTCTGACACTTTAAGAGCAAAACAACTTACATTCAAAATCGGCTGAAGGCCCACAACTTGAGCCTCAATAACATTAATTTTAAAAGTGCTAAAGGCTTTACGTAAAATGGTTATGAAATTAGGCTGAAGGCCCAAACCATCTGACGCCTTAAGGGCAAAAAAACCTTAATCTAAAAACTCAATAAAGCAAATTATCAGAATAATATATTTGGCAAACGAAACAAATTCCACAAGTCTTAAATAAAGCGTTACGTTACCGATACACAAGAAGGGGGACAGAATCGACGTAAATAGGTACAGGGGATTATCACTATAATTAGTTGTATACAAAATTCTACCCGAGTGATTTCTCGATCGAGAACAGAAACAATATGAACCGAAAACTCGAGAATATCACGCAGTATTCAGCTCATGCGGTTCGTGCCCTGGGCGAAATTTGAAGTTTAAGCTAATGCTAACACATTATGGAAGTTGTAGCAAAACTTTATTCTGCAGATTTGTTCATTTAAAAAAAGCCTGAGTCAATTCACAGATACTCACTCTTCCCAATATTAAAAGTATAAGTTATATATCTGAAAGCATTGCATTCATAACACAGATAGTTACAGCACGAAGGTTACATTTATGAGGGAAATCTCTGATGCGTTCTAAATGAAGACCGAAGTGAGACAAGGAGATGGACTGTCTCCTTTACCTATCAAGTGCAAAATTAACGGCGCGCACAGAAAACAATCCTCAGAATTGATCAACCAATCACTTTAGGGAGAAGCGAGTTATCTATATTTTCTATAGTACAATTCAGCAGTCTTACCTCACGACATTTCATTAGCTTAAAGTCACTTTGAACTCTTGAAATAAAGTGTTAAAAACGTATCCTCCAGACATACTTTGAGAAGATAATAGTCCATCAACTTCCGATTCCAAAAATATTAGTTTCCGATTGTGAAGCCATACATTTATGTGTTTTAATGTAGATTATAACTCGTTTTAGGCAGAATCGTACAGGCAAGAATTCTACTTGTAAATAGTTTGGTTTGTTAAAATTTGCGCCTTGTGTAGCCTGATTCCTCCATAGTACCTACGTAAATAAGAAACGACACTGAAACGGAAAAAAATGAGAGAAAAATTGTTGCCCTGAGCCTGACAGACTAATGAGAGATCTCTTGTATACACCATAAGGATTCAGTGTAATACTGGTGTAGTGTTTCAGTGTCGTAGCGGCTAATATTATCTTCGATGCTGTGCAATACTATCTACAACAACGTAGAAAGTTAATACAGAGGAAAGAACATTTATCTCACTTTAGTGACTCTTAACATTAGTGCTGCAAATTCAAAAATAGTCAAAGGCGAACACTCACTCACTGGTCGTACCGCACTCGAAGGTCCATTACCGCAGCAACTAATTTTCGCCATCTGTCCCTGTCTTGGGCTATTTCCTTCCATTCACCTTCAATACCTAGGATCCTCAAATCAGCCTTCACATTGTCCTCCCATCTACGCCTCGGTCTCCCCACAGGACGTTTTCCCTCTATGTGCCTTACCAGTACTCTGCGCGCTGCCCTGCCCTCATCCATTCGAGCTACGTCACCCGCCCATCGCAACCTACGTGATTTAATAATACTAATTATGTCAGGGCTTGAATAGTGTTCGAGAACCTCTTTTTATGCAGTTTCTGCCACTCTCCGCTAATGTCATCCCTTTTAGCTCCAAAAATTTTCCTCAAAATTTTGTTTTCAAATACTCGAAACAGCTTTTCATTTTGCACAATAAGAGACCATGTCTCACTCCCATACAGCATAACTTGTAGAATAATAGTTTTGTATATTGTAATCTTTAAATTCCTAGACAATATCCGTGATAAAAGTAATGTATTCAGTGAGAAGTAGCACGCATTTCCCGCCCGTAATCTCTTCTTCATTTCGGATTCAATCTCATTTCTGGAAGCGATGTCCCAGCCTAGAGACTTAAATGTTTTCAGTTTTTCGAACTGCATGTCTCCAACTCTTAACATTTCCTGATGTACTGTTATTCTAGTAGTAGGTATGTAGTTTTGTCTTCACTTATCCTTAGACCTACATCTTCACTAGCCTTCGCATTTGCTGTAACAAGTCAAAGGCGAAAGAAAAAATAACTATAATAGGAACATAATTTGTGTCTAATAATGGGTAACCTGAATTCCACAACGAAATCTTGTAAATAGCTCACTTATTTTCCCCATTGAGGCAGGATTATAAACCCCAAGACAGTAGAATGAACTTTCCCTTTTGTGTACTTCTGTTTTCCCAAACTCAGAATACCTGGATCCAAAGAATGAGAAATGCATTGACGGAAAAAAAATTGAAACACGACGAAGGGCTTGTGCAACATAAACGAATAGTGGTAGGCGTGTTTCTACATCAAAGAGACGAAGTCTTCTAAAATTTCACGCCAGTCGCATACGAGAAGCGCTAGTGACGCCACTATGAGGATAAAAATTAGGTTTGCTCGAAATGTATTCTGTAGCGGGCGTGAGCGCTAGTTACCACTGAGACTGGGCGTGGTGGGTTGATGTTAGAGCAAGCCATTATCAACGCCTCACTGACTTTGAACGAGGTCGTTCTGGTTGTTCCTTCTGAGATACTACAGAAAGGCTTGGCAGTAATGTAGCCACTGCACATGATTGCTGGTAGCCGTGCAACTGTGGTCACGGAAGCGTACGCTCACAAGAAGACTGGGTTCAGGCGGCTGGGGAGGAGGGGGAAATGCCGAGAGGGAAGTCCGTCATATTCGGCGTGTGGTTCTGATGCATCATACTGCATCTGCAGCAGCAGTTTGAGAAGCAATTGACCTACACCTGGAGCTATGGTCTGTGGTTCAATTTCATATGACACCAGGATTATTGACGTGGTTATCCCACACAACCTGACTGCAAGTTTGAATGTCGGTTTGGTGATTCGACCTGTGATGCTGCCATTCATGAACAGCATTCCAGGGGATGTTTTTCAGCAGAATAACGTTAGCCCACATACCGCTGTTGTAGCTCATCATGCTCCACAGCGTGTAAACATGCCACCTTGGACTCGTCTAGGGCAACTCAACAAATCTTCAGTGACAGAACATCAACAATACTGCGGAAAAGGAAAAAAAAAAAATCTGCGAAGCCTGTGTGTTGGCCAAGCAGCCGGTTATGACAAAACGTAAAATCAGAGGGGCCATCGAAATACTTAAACACCCTAATAACATGAAAGGGAGGATGGACTCAGGCTTTCCCCATCTTGGCTGCCAGCAATCAGAGCCCAATAGACCGCACTGTCAACACGAGGCACGAGCACTACCGGCGAGTAACTGCCGCCGCGCGGCCGATATCCAGCATTTGGTAAACATCAGCCAACTTCTCATTCGACGGTGGCCACCTACCATGGCACATAACACAAGAGCCAATAGACAACAGAGGTTATGTTCTCCGTCCACCGCAATAACCTATTAAAATAAAGTTACCTCTCCTTCTTCCTTAAGTGACCAATGAAACTATCTTTTTAAAATTATGACGTAATGGCATGCGCAGTGAACAGTAACATCAGAATATAAAGGACACAGCATAGATAGAAAGCACCATTAGATCCAGAAGAAGGCCGCTGCAACCGTGGCCGAAACGTTGGTTTTTCTCCAGCAGCGGTAGTTTTATACATTATGACGCATACCATACCAGGAAAACTTTTATGTCAATTCTGTACATAGCATCGAAAGCAGCCTACAGATCCTTCTCCACGCAGGCAATGGCAATGTTAAGAACATCGTTGAAGAAATAGAAATATTTAAAAATAAAAGCTAATCACTGCTAGCACCCTCTGTGAACATTCAGATGTAACTAAAAATACTTTCCCGAAAAAACTGAAAATAACTGCTCCCTCATACGATACAAAAAGAAATTCCTAAATTCCGCCAGCTTCTAACGCAAATAGACATCTCACAACGTTTCTAATACATTATCTATGTAAAAGTTGTTAAATACAAAAGGTATTTATATTTCAAAATCATGATTAAATATTATTGTGCTTAAAATATTTAATTATTATCTGCTGCACAGCGCACATTTATCTAGTATTGCCGCAAATGTATCGATGTGAAAGACATATCTTTCACCTCATCTCTGATATCAGTTCTGTGAGCCATCAGTACAGGTTAAAGACCCAGAGTGTATGTGAAAACAGATTGTTCGTTGAAAACGTAATAATGGTGATCCATTTATTATTTTGTGATTTCGTGGAAATGTTTATAACACTGGGACACGTTTACCACTATATTACAGCATGGCACGAGGAAAATAATAAAAAATCCAGCTTCCAGATCTTTGAAGACAGTTTCACTGTATGTATTGGTACTAAGAAGCCTTTATGAAATTTCCAAATATCTTTCACCTTCAATACCTTTGTTGATATTTATCAGTTAGTATATGTTTACGATAGGGCACCGTGGCAAATAAAATAACCAAAGTCTGATTAACAGTACATCTTGTACTGCAGCATTCTGCCGATGGCTGATTTTCAGAAACCGGTAATGGTATGAAAAATGAAAGAACAATAATTCGAAATTTTACGACTGGAACTGTTGTGGTTATGAGTACCATAAACTAATTCTATGTGGAAGATTTTGTGTGTGTGTGTGTTTGCAATATATTTAACTTACTCCATCACTGTGGAGGCCTGCACTAAGTAAATTTCACTGTCACTGTTTACTACAGAAAGAAGATAGCGAGCAGATGAACAGCTGAATGTGTTCTGAGCGGTGTTTGTACGTTTATGTTTGACGGGAACATAAACTTAAGAAGAGATCAAACAAGGGAAATACCATGATAGTAGCAAAACAGAAGGAATACAAAGACAAATCTTTAAAACTGCTAGAACGAAGCTAACCAGTTACCCAACACACTGATGCCATAAAAATACACAGATTCTTCTAAAAGAAATCTCACACAAATTCACAAGACAGAAAGCGAAGTGAATAGAACAAAAGTACCTCAAAGCACTTGCACTGAACAGCCCACTAAAGCTCCACAAAAAAGACATTTCGATGCATCCGATTTTAAATTTCAGAAATGCACCCGCATATCACCTAGCCAGAGAAACACACACAAACTTACACATTATGTATATACAAGCAACAGGAGCTTATATAACAACGAAAAACTGATACAAAAAGACAGACATCAACATATGTATAACAGCTATATTTACGTCATTCGACATCAGATCCAGTTACACAAATATACGCACCACTGAAACCATGAACATCATCAAACAACAATTAGAGCAACAGAAACTGATTCCAGAACCCCAAATACAAGAATTCTGAAACTAATCAAAGATCTAAACTATTCTTATTTGAGCACCACTTTCACCCACAACAGTATGGACTTCGCATGAGGTCTTCAGACAGTGTAATCCCAACCAACATCGTCCTTAATCATATTGAAGACGAAATAATTTAACTGCAGACGATCTTGCCGGTAGGGCAACCACTGCTATGAATAGTCATCTTGGGTATTAATAATTCGCTTCAGCTGTATTTAATCCTTTATTAATGGATGACTAACGTTTCAGTGGCACTGAAAGCCCCATCTTACCGCGAACATCTGTATAACTGTAAACACAGAAGAAATAACAACCCTGAGATGTACACGGGTATGGTAAATTAAGATTTAAATGGAAATTTGAAAATACTGAAAAATTTACATGCCAATATCAAAACGTTAGTCCTAACGTAACTAAAACATTACAGCGGAAAAGCTCAGAACTTTGTATAATATTTTTCATTGTGCGTCAGAACAAAACACCGCTAAAAGGCAGTATGCAGATGATTAAAACCACTGGCTCTGTCATAAACAAATCATACTATAGTGATCCGTATAGATCGGAGAAGCGGTAAGTGCGTTTTTCAGGTTCTGATTTTCCGTCAATAGCTATTTACTTGACAGGTTTGGTCCAGGTAGAACACTCTTCCATTTTGTGTCGACCACCGCCTTTTAGCGGTGTTTTGTTCTGAGAGACAACGAATGTTGGCTAAAAAGGGTCATAGCTTTTCCAACCAATTAGTTATGCCAGTAGTAACATTTTGATGTCCTCATGTCAAAGTTTTTATTATTTAGAAATATATCTTAAAATAATTTACCCTACCTGTATTTATCTCAGGGTTGACATACCATCTGGATATATTGTTAAACAGATGTTCACCTGTAGATGTAGCTTTTAATGCCACGAAACTGGTAGTGATCTAATAATAAAGTACTAAATAGAGCGGAATTGCTTTATTCACACCCAACATGAAAAATAATTTAAACAATAGTAAGGCATCAATAATACGGGATATTTTATTTGTATCACTAAATAGATGACATCATACGCCTTCTGGATGGAACACCCAGTAACATCCAACAACACCACAGTGATATAAACACAGTTGTCCAAAACAAAAATTCGCCAAAGAAACAGTAAATAACCAAATGATAAGTATGCTTGACCTCCCAATATACAGACAAAACAACAACACCAGTTCTTCATATTCAGGTAAGTCAGCACCACCGACACAGCTGTACGCAAATACTCTAATCATCTTATTGGGCACAAACTAGCCTGTTTCCAATATGTGCTACGCAGATTGAACAAAACTCCACTTGGTGAAGACAGTAACAAAAATGAATTACAGACAATCAAAGAAATAACTATAACGAATGGATATGATACTAACATTTCAGACAAACTGAATCACAAAATTAAAACAAAAATAAAGGTGACACTAAACGCAGAAAAAGAAACAACCTGTCACCAGCATACAAACATAGACACACAGAACAAAGACACACAGGATACACACAGAAGCGCACATGAACAACAAACACCCATAACAACAAACCAATGGTACCCTCTCACAACAACAAAGCACCCCATAGAATCGGCAACATACTCAAAAAACAAGAACTAATAATAGCCAACAGGACAGACAACTCAAACAGAGAAGACTAAGTGCAACAAATACGAGCACAGACAAACACAACATATCTGGTACTTACCAAGTAATATGCCAGGACCGAAAATCAATGTATATTGGATAGACAAGCAGGATCATTATGGGCCAGATACAAAGACCACAGAAGAACATTAAAAGCCAGCTGTCATTCTACATTTGCTGAACACCTGAGAGTATTGAAGCATAATTCAAGAACATCAATACTCACTTGAAAATTTCCAAATGCAGCAACCCCCACAAAAACTATTAATTGAAGGAAGCTATGAAACACACACAAAAAAAAAAAATAATTGAAGGGAAACAAGTAATAAATAAATACACAATTCTCTGAAACGGAACACTTTTCTCTGTTTTTAGGAAACCAACAGATAACACCAACGAATAAACACCCAAAACCCCTTAAAAACACGCACACACATACAAACACACAAAGATTCAAAACTCCTGCCCAGAACACATTCAACTGTTTAGCTGCCTACCATCTTGTTTCTGCAGTAAACGGTAACAGTGAAAGTTATTTAATGTAGGCATTTACAGTGAAGGTAATAGTAAAACCAAGAAAAGTAAGTGAAACATGTTGCACACACACACACACACACACACACACACACACACACACACACACACACAGAATTAGTTAATGGCAGGCATACTCATAAAATTCCTAGTCATAGACTTTCAGAGTAAATTGTTCTGATATTAATTCCTATATGGTTGCAGATGACAAACGATGAAACAAAACAGCTGCATCATATAACCTAAAAATCCAGTAATTTCACAGCATTTTGTCTGTTTTCTCAAATATGTAAATACTGTCTTAAAAACTTAATTTTATATGTGTCCAAGCAGTAAAGAGCATTTTTCCTGTTTTATAACCCGCTGATGATACTAAAACTTCAGCGAAACATGCCTCGGAAATGCAAAGGAAAATTGAGTTTGGCTCAAGGTGGGCCCTCTCCCAAAACAAATCTGTTAGTAAGCAAACAAGGACAGAATCGCTTCAACCTCAGGACGATTAGTGCAGTACTCGAGTCTTTCCGCCATGCGTGCGTCAAATCGGAGACCTGAACGGTGGCTTCGTTGTTACCAAATGCGTCAAACGGGACCAATTAGCCGTTATTCTTTCCGTGACTGCCTAAGGACAAACAACGGTAGAAGCCAATCGGAGAATAAAGAATTTGTATGGGGCAGTCTGTCTTTCGAAAACCATCGTTGTGGAATCGTGCGCGACAAGCGGTGTTGCATTTTCATGATAAAGGACACCCTCGTATCGCGAATGCTGTAACGCGAAAGTTACGCCAACACAAGTGGAAGACAGTCGAGCGCGTGCACTGTAGTCCATATCCATTCCCATGCGATTGTCACACCTTCGGTCACTTAGAAACTCCTTGAAGGGTCGATGATTCATGTCGGACGAGGATGTGCAGCGGAAAGTTACGGACTTCCTCACGCAGCATGGCACTGTGCTTTACCATGAGAGTATCTTCAACCTGGTGTGTCAGTGGGATGACTGCATCAATGCTTACGGCAATTTTGCCTGATTGACGTAATGATTATTGACTGCAGGACTTTCGAACCGAAATCTTTTGGTCGTCCCTTAAATAAGCGGCAGTCAAATGAAGAAGAGACAGGTGAAAAAAGTAAACTGTACATTATTTCAAAAGTAATCCTAATAACTATTAATGCATTTATCCCACAGTGAGACAAGACGGTCAGTTCCTTCATGGAGAACGGTTGCCCACCGTGATGGTACTCAGGTGTGCACCTCATCTTTCGAAGCAAATCGACAACCCTGAATATATTTCTTCAGTGCTCCAAAAGTATGGGAATCGCATGGGGAGAGATCGGTGAAAATACTTCTTTAATTATTTTTTATTAAACACTGAACTACACACATCAAAAAAAGTTTTGCATCACCTCGGTTCCGAGAGATGCGGAACCTGTGCAGAAAATTAGAATGTAGATCAACATAAACATCATTTACACCCTTGTTATTGCAAATGAAAATCACACATTGCATGTTGTACCACCATACAGCGAGACCTACAGAGGTGGCAGTCCAGATTGCTGCACACACCAGTACCCCTAATATCCTGTATCAGGTCCTCTTGCATTGATGGATGCCGGTATTCGTCGTGGCATGCAATCTACAAATTCATCAAGGCACTGTTGATCAAGATTGTCAAAAACCTCAGCGGCGATTCGATGTACATCCCTCAGAGTGGTAGGTGAGTCACGTCGTTCATAAACAGCCCTTTTCAATATATAGCAGGCAAGGTTGATAGGGTTCATGTCGTCCATGAAGATGAATGCCTCGTCAATATACGGCCGATATGGTTGCACTATCGCTCGGAGGATGGGGTTCAAGTATTATACAGGCGTTACGGCGCCATCCTTGACCACCAGCGGCGTACGTCGGCCCCACATATTGCAAACCAAAAGCAGCAGGGAAGCGCAACCCTGTTGCACTCGCTGGACAGTGTGTCTAAGGCGTTCAGCCTGAGCTGATTACGTCTCCGACGATATTCTGGTTGAAGGCATATGTGACACTCATCGGCGAAGACAACGTGATGCCAATCTTGAGAGGTCCATCCGGCATGCTGTTTGGCACTTCTGTACCACGCTGCATGGTGTTGTGGTTGCAAAGATGGACCTCGCCATGGACGTCGGGAGTGACGTTGCCTATCGCGCAGCCCATTGCGTACAGTTTGAGACGTCATGTGGCTGCACGAAAAGCATCATTCAACATGGTGCTGTTGCTGTCAGGGTTCCTTCGAGCCATAATCCGTAGGTAACTGTCATCCACTGCAGTAGTAGCCCTAGGGCGGCCTAAGCGAGGCATGTAAACGACAGTTCGTGTTTCTCTGTATCTCCACCATGTCCGAACAATATCGCTTTTGTTCACTCCGTGACGCTGGACACGTCCGTTGTTGAGAGCCCTTCCTGGCACAAAGTAACAATGCGGACACCATCGAACCGCGGTGCTGACCGTCTAGGTGTGGTTGAACTACAGACAACATGAGCCGTGTACCTGCTTCCTGGTGGAATGAGTGGAAGTGATCTTCTGTCGGACCCCCTCCGTCTAATAGGCGCTGCTCATGCATGGTTGTTTACATCTTTGGGCGGGTTTAGTGCCATCCCTGAAGAGTCAAAGGGACTATGTCTGTGTCACAGTATCCACAGTCAATGATTATTTTCAGGAGTTCTGGGAACCGGGGTGATGTAAAACTTTTTTTGATGTGTTTATAACGAAAATAAGTCTCCCATCCCCTTCCCCACTTTTTATGTTCATATGTGAAGACTAATCTCACAAACTACTGCAGAGATTTTGATATGATTTTCGCTAACAGAATGATTCACGAGGATGGTGTGTATGTAATTTATTATCGCTACGAGAGACTAGAGAAATGGTCATATGTACTTAATGCTACTCCTACGAAGCCGGGACGGGGCACACTGATGTCTCCAAATACGACCGACTCATTATAGATGTCGCTCTTGTCTCAAAGCGAGATGAAAAAACGGTATTGTCCGATTATAGCTACGAGGGTGTTCGAAAAATTCGAAGTGTCGGTAGACTGGAAAGTATGAACTTACTACAGAGTTACGCGTAATAATTTTTGAAGTCGTAGCAGTTATCGTAACGTTACACTATTGATTACAAACGTCAAAAAATTGAGATGGACAGGAAGTGTAAAATGGTTAAGCAGGAGTGGCTAGAGGACAAATATAAGGATGTAGAAGAAGATATCACAAGGGAAAAGACAGATACTGCCTATAGGAAAATTAAAGACACCTTTGGAGAAAAGAGTATCACCTTTCTGAATATCAAGAGGTCACTCATAAAACCAGTCCTAAGCAAAGACAGAAGAAATGAGAAACTGGCAGAGGCAGACATCGGGGAGAATCACTTTGTGTTCCTTAGAAATGTAGGAATACGTGAGGCAATACTGACGCTACGAGTTACCTTAGACGATAGGTTAAGGGAAGACAAACCTACGTTTATAGCATTTGTAAACTTAGAGAAAGCTTTTGACAATGTTTTGATCAGAATAATTGAAATCTAGTTTCTCAGGATAGAGTCGATATGGTTGTTTAGGGGGGCCGTAATCAGTTATTGTCAGTTGCACAAAACACACAAAACTTTATTTTCCTATGAACTACTTAATTACATATTGCCTTAAAGGGATAAAAAAAAAACAATATGGCTGAAGGCCTAGTTAAGAAAACTTTAGATACCTCCTGCGCTCAAGGTACAAAACCACACCAAAAACAAGAACGGATGAAGGCCTGAACACAAGTTATAAAAAATTGCTTTAAAGAATACACACGGCTGAAAGCCTTACCTAAAAAATATTTCACGTAAATACTCTGCAGAAGGCCACACTCAAGACATTGAACAACTCAGGACTTAGTGCCTGGATAACAAAAATTTAGACAAAACAAATTTTTAAAAAATCGTTTTAAATAATAGAAGCTTCAAATTTTAATTTAAGGCAGCTGAAGGCCTTATCTTAAAAATATTTCACGTAAAAGCTTGGCTGAAGGCCACACACTGAGCACTGAACAACTCGGGGCTTAGGGCCTGGATAACAAGAATTTCAATAGAACAAACTTTCAAAATTTAGGTTTTAAGCAAATCAATTTTCAAATTTTAATTTAAGTCAGCTGAAGGCCTTATTTTAAAACTAAAACAAACTAAATTAATAGATGACTGAAGGCCTCACACCGTACTTCAGACTAAAATGAAAATCACAATCTATAATCAACAGAACAGTGGTACTCAGAAGTTTTCTAAGAGTCGGTCTGAGGAGGTAGCACTAATATATGGTGAGGTGAGGTGAGACAGGCCAAGAGTAAGGTTAAATAATCGGATGGCAACCCGACCCAGGGACGGCTGAAGGACCGACCAACAACCTTATCAATTCCCTTCCGTCCGACCAATGGCACAACAACGGAAGTATCAGCCAAGGACGAAGATACCAGCATCATTACGTCTTCGAAACTGGAGTCTAAAAACAGCCAAGGCATAATAACCAATCTAGGAAAAAAATATGGACAAACAAATAAAAGGCTGTCGGACTACAGGCCGTGCTGGAAAGCATCAACATGGCGAGGAAACACACACTGCCGGAGAACTATGCTAACGACCAGGGCAGGTAACTGAGGCGTTAACGGCCACAAGGCAGAAAATACCGCTGGTGCACTTCACTGATATGTAACAACCAATTTAATAGTTAAAGATTATACAGGTAGATGGCTGCAAAATTTCGCTGTCTCCAACACACCATACATTGCTGCTAGCCAGAACGGCCCAGGAAGTAACAACTGACATTGAACGAAGAGATGTCACAGCAGTTGAGGTTTCATAACAGGTTAACTGAAAACTCAACTTAAGTGTCGAGGTACAGTGGGCAACGAACTTTGTAGCTCTCGCAGCTAGCGCCTCACAATCTGACCGCACGTGCATGCCGCTAGCAGTCCTGGCCTGACCCCGCGCCACGGAGTCTTCCTCGCTGCTCTGTCCCAACCGACCGACTGTCACACACACCACCACACGGACAGCGGTCACACCAAAGGTGGAATAGCAGTATTAGTATCAATAAGCACTGCTGGTGCCACTGACAAAGTCAGCAACTCATTATAGTATTAACTCAGGGAGGAATAAGACGCCACTCGATTGCGACAAAATGCTGAAGAAAAAACGGCATCAGTGCTAGCTGTCCACGGCTCAACCCTCTGTCCTATTTTAATGCTGGTCGGAGTAAAATACTGGGAGCGAAAGGCTATTTGGAATTTGTACACAAAACAGGTGGCAGTTGTAAGAATCAAGTGGCAGTGGTTGAGGAAGCATGAGACAGGGTTGTAGCCTATCCCCGATGTTAATCTGAATATTGAGTATGCAATAAGGGAAACAGGAAAAAAGTTGGAGTAGGAATTAAAGTCCAAGGAGGAGAAATAACAAATTTGAGCCTTGTCGATGACATTGTAATTCTGTCAGAGACAGGAAAGGACTTGGAAGAGCAGCTGAACGGAATGGGCAGTATTTCTGAAAGAAAGATATAAGATGAACATCAACAAAAGTAAAGCGAGGATAATGGAATGTAGTCGAATTAAATCAGGTGATGCTGAGAGGATTAGATTAGGAAATGAGACACTTAAAGTAGCAAATGAGTTTTGCTATTTGGTAAGCAAAGTGACATGATCGTCAAAGTAGGTAGGATATAAATTGTAGACTGGCAATGGCAACAAAAGCATTTCTGAAGAAGAGAAATTTGTTAACATCGAACTTTTTAAAAACAGGCACAGGACTTTTAATTTATTTGTTTAGCGATAACCACGAAAGTGGGTGATATACTTAAAAATATTTCGAAATATCTCAATTCTTAGGAAGTAAGTTTCCGAGCTACCGCTACTCTATTATGACGTTTATGTGAGTAGAAAAATCTCCATTGTAAGGTATGAGTTTATGTGTGCACAATAAAGGGACATGCATTTAGCAGTGATATTTATCTTGAAGGGACAGTAGCGATTTACGAAGTGTAGGGGCTGTATTCTCGTAAGTCGAGTTCGTAGGTATTCGATGTGCGTTAAATCCGTCGCTTTCTTTTTTGTATCTTAACAGTTCCTAGTCACAGGTGAACAACTTCCATAGTTCGTCGTATAGCACTAGTGGTTTGCCGTCGCATCAGTTAACTTAACATGTAACTGCTAGGGCATGAGTGGACGTTCAAAACTTCATCGTCTTTACGACTGCGACCCTTCTGAATTCCTGTTGGGTTAGTCCTGTCACCAGTCTTACTTAGCAGAAATTCTTCCGCTGACAGCTGCTGTCACCGCCATACGTCTTCCGTGTGTGACGCAGCGTACTGCATGCGGATGTGGCGGAGACGGTAAATCTTCTCCACGTCACGGGCTTGCGAAGCTTGGTCGCTTTCGTCGTTGTCTCATCTTCGGAGGCCTTTATTTTACGTTCCGGAGCCTTTTCGGCTCAGTGTTGACTCGCGAAGCAACCACTTACTATTAATATCCACTGATATACTGGAAAACTAATAGATGTTTGTGTAGTGCCTTGTGGGATTTAATACTACACAAGTTTTTCAGGGTAAATATAAGGCACTTGTAGTTGCAGAGTGATTATAAGCCATTGCCAATGAGACACCTTCCTTTCTGCTAGTATGAAAATATGCTATTCTGCAAAACTTAATGATGAAGTATATAATCTAAAATAACATGTTAACGACGAGGAGAACATGGATGGAAGTGCAGGAGCATTTTGCTAGAGATCTTCCAGCGTGCCCAAAAATTTGGACATACCATGGCCTGACGTCAGCTTGACTGCAGCGCCAAATGTGGCTGGCTCCGCGTACGAGGCAGTTGAAGGAATGGAGTAAGACAGAGTGTGTTTGTGTACGTGTGTGCCAATCAGCGCAGAGTTATGGGACAGTGTGGTGGTGTTGGTCAGTACAACGCGGCCCGCAGGTAATATGTGGATGACTTGACACAAGTAAGAATCACCGGAAAACGGAAAGAAGGATGAGGTTTGACGATTGCAACACGGGAAACTGATATTGCACACAGCGCTGTTTCACTTGTGTGGCAATTATTGCGACCATAGGGGCTGCTACTGGAAGGGAGGATGTAGTTGTCAACTAAAGCAGTTGTGCAACAGACAAGAATGAATCAAAGTCAAACAGAGGGTACAGCTGCAACCACATTTAACAGGATTGCATGGAACGCAATCTAATTCTCCACAGTGACGGCATGGACCCATTCACTTTCCTCTACGAACAGTACGTCTGTGTTCTCTCTCTCTCTCTCACACACACACACCCACACACCCACCCACCCACCCACACACACACGCACACACACACACACACACACACACATACACATACACACACACACACACACACACACACACACACACACACACATCTTTTTAGGGTGGCGCAAAGAAGGTAGGGGGTTGGACCAGCGAGGATGCGAGTTGGTGCAGTCTGAGTAGTGATTCTGGACATACTCTCATATGACGAGATGTGTGTACACGTAATACACCCAGGAACATTGTGTACATGATCGTTTTGATGGTCCATGTGTTATGGTTTGGGGAAGTCATAATATTGCACGGGCGTACTGACCTCCACCTGCTGGAACACAGAACACACACTGGTCAAAGTAATAGTAATTCCTTCCACGTGTGCGTCATTTCAAGCGCGCGTGCGGACCTGACTTCATTTTTATGGATGAGAATGCCGACCGCATCGAACAAAGCAGGTGGAGGAGCTATTGATACCAGAGTATATGCGGAGAATTGACTTGCATGCTCGTTCCTCCGACCTAAATCTCATTGGCCACGTGCGGGATACAGTGTATTGTAGCACGTACGGATATGTCAACGACCAACCAGCAGTTGTCAAATACTTTGGTAGAAGAAGGAACGGCCTGCTTCTGCCTTACCCATCTTATGGTCAACAGGTTAAAGAGCATGCAATGCTGTCCATTGTGATCACACACGTTATTAAGAATCACAACTTGCGTTTTGTGATGTTCAGGGGATTGTTATAAACTGCGAGGACTTTAGCATACTTATTGCCTTTGAAGAAAAGTCTCATTTTTTTCGTCTCATTTTGTATTACATCAGTTACCTTATGTACAACACTACAGCAATTATTTCTCCTTATGGCCGGCGTATGATCGAGGTATGTTACTTGGCAGTGACACATCGCGTGTGAGTTACTTTCTTTCTTAAACTCTGCACGTCAGTGTACATTGTGACGCAATATTTTTCCAGAACTGTTTGATATGTTTGTACTACTTCATATCCAGGCTCTGTAAATAACAGCAAAATAAATAACAGCACGCACCTGGACTCTGGCAAGGTGGCGTATTCGTTTCAGTTAACCGCAACATAGCATCAACCTTGGAAGGTAGGTTGAGAAAATCGTACCTCCATTTAGCAGTTCTGATTGCTGTGTCGGTAGCGTCGGCATACAGAACTTGCACAGACATGAACCTTCAGTAGTCACCTTTTGAACTGACAGCTCTTGTATTTATTTCATGTTAGCAGTTAAAATTATTTGATATAGGTTGCGCCTTTCGTGGAAAATCACTGTTGTTTCTTGTTACCCAAATATGTTTCGGTACCGCTAAGCCAGTGGATTTTGTATACTAAAAAACTGTGAAAAGTAAACATACCTTAGGTTCCCAGAATGAGATTTTCAGTCTGCAGCGGAGTGTGCGCTGATATGAAACTTCCTGGCAGATTAAAACAGTGTGCCCGACCGAGACTCGAACTCGGGACCTTTCCCTTTCGCGGGCAAGTGCTCTAATACTGAGCTACTGAAGCACAACTCACGCTCGGTACTCACAGCTTTACTTCTGCCAGTACCTCGTCTCCTACCTTCCAAACTTTACAGAAGCTCTCCTGCGAACCTTGCAGAACTAGCACTCCTTAAATAAAGGATATTGCGGAGAAATGGCTTAGCCACAGCCTGGGGGATGTTTCCAGATTGAGATTTTCACTCTGCAGCGGAGTGTGCGCTGATATGAAACTTCCTGGCAGATTAAAACTGTGTGCCCGACCGAGACTCGAACTCGGGACCTTTGCATTTCGCGCGCAAGTGCTCTACCAGCTGAGCTACCGAAGCACGACTCACGCTCGGTACTCACAGCTTTACTTCTGCGAAGGTCCCGAGTACGAGTCTCGGTCGGGCACACAGTTTTAATCCGCCAGGAAGTTTCATACCTTAGGTTGTAACTGATCTAACAAAATGAGGCCTAAAGACAGTTTTGGTTCTTTTCCCGTTATTTTGCGTTGTGTGCTTTCGCGGGTCCATCTGCATGGTGTCCTTCATTGATAGCTTGTTGTCTGCAACACAAACGGTATTAACATATCTCTTGATTTTAAAAAACGGAGATTTTGGTGTAGCAAAATGTTTCGCGTATATATTTGTTATGAACCACGTTTTATTGTGACTGAGCCTTCTTATTTTGTATTTCTAGAGTGCTTTACACATGTATTAAATGTTATCTGTGTGATTTCATCTCACCAAACGCGGGGTGCACGTAGTTGTTGTGTATCCTAACTTGGTTGTCGTTCATTTGCTGGCAAGACAGTTTGACGGCGAACTTAAATTTTGTTTACTTATTCTCTCTCTCTCTCTCTCTCTCTCTCTCTCTCTCTCTCTGTGTGTGTGTGTGTGTGTGTGTGTGTGTGTGTGTGTGTGTGTGTGTGTGCATGTGTGTAAGCTCCTTTCTGTTGTACATTTACCGACAAGCAGATGATTACAATTTCAGAAAAACTGTTCGATTTGTTCACGTGGAAGTGCCTTACGAATTCAGCAAGTCAATAACGCGTATGTCCACCTCTGGCCCTTATGCATGCAATATTCTACTTGGCGTGGATTGCCAGAGTTATTGGATTTCCTTCTGAGGGATATCATTCCAAATTCCGTCCAACTAGCGTGTTAGATGGTGAAAATCCCGAGACAATTACATGACCGTGCCCCTAATACTCCCACCCTTCTCAGTTGGGGAGAAATCTGGCGATCTTACGAGCTAAGGTAGGCTTTGGCAAGTTCGAAGACGAGCAGTAGAAACCCTTGCCATGTGTGGCCGGGCAATAGCTTGCTATAGTGTAAGCCCTGGACGTCTTGCCATGAAGGGCAATAAGAGCGTAGAATATCGTCGTCGTACCGCCGTGCTTTAAGTGTCTCGTGGATGTCGAGAAACAGAGATCCTGCTATGCAAAGAAATGGCATACGCATCACAGCTGATTGTTGAGACGTATGGTAAGCGACAGTCAGGTTGGTATCCCATCGCTGTCCGGGTCTTCTACAGATACGTCTTCGCAGTCACCGGAGCTCAGTTCGAAGCGGTACTCGATATTGAAGACAGTTCTATTCTTGTTAATCAGATTCCAGGCTAAAGACGTGTATAGACGGGTCCCTCAAACCAGCTCGGACTTTTGACGATCAAATACGACAGAATCTAGCACTCTATACCTCAGGAGGACATTGAACAACTCCATCAATCAATGCCAAGACGTATCACGCTTGCATAACGGCCGGATGTGGACCAGCGCATTATTGACTTGTTCAGTTGCCGAAGCACTTTCTCTTGAATAAATCATCCAGTTTTTCAGAAATTTTAATCATTTGTTGTTTGTACGCTTACATCGTATCTACCGATATCCGTTTCCTTCGGATAATTCCTTCGTTATGCGTCGTTTTCTCGTCATAGAGTACCTAAAGTGGCTGAACACCTTCCTGCTTCAGCCGCACATAGGTGGGACCGAGACATACCCTAAAGGACTCTGGACATGTCAACAAGAAGTTGAAGAACTCGACAATACGGGATCCTGGTCAGCTTTAATGTTGTTTCCTTGTATAGTGAAGTGACATTCAGTGGCTATCTGGAGCATATAGTTTACATTTCCCTAGCTTTTTCGCGCATGTCTTCAAGTTATAAGGAGTGTCCATTTCTAAAAACAGCTAGAAGGTGTCACCATGAGTGGTCCACGTTTTCTAGTGGTTGCCAATTTCTTAATGGAGCAATTCAAGAGTCAGACACCTTGTAAACCTATGGTGTTTTATATCTGGATATCTTTATTGAATGGAGCTGAGGAGCAGCTAGGTGTTTTCCTAAGACACCCGAACGGTCTCCGTGCGAACATTAAATTTACGAGTACTGTGGAGGTAGAACAACTCCAAACAATTGGTTTTGACGATTTGGTGACTTTACTAGACGGAAAATCACAGCATTATACGCAAAAAACCTGCGGTGACTGCTCAGATGGTCTCGTAAATCATTTCTATGGACTGTACACAGCAGAGGCGGTGGTGGTGGTTAGTGTTTTTAACGTCCCGTTGAAAACGAGGTCATTAGAGACGGAGCGCAAGCTCGGTTTAGGGAAGGATTGGGAAGGACATCGGCCGTGCCCTTTCAAAGGAACCATCCTGGCATTTGCCTGAAACGATTTAGGGAAATCACGGGAAACCTAAATCAGGATGGCCGGAGACGTGATTGAACCGTCGTCCTCCCGAATGCGAGTCCAGTGTGCTAACCACTGCGAAACAGCAGAGCTTACAAGACTTTTTACGGGTATGCCAGATATCATTTATGGTTTGTTGGGTGACTTTCGTCTGTTACTGATAACGGTGAACTTTCTGACTGGAAGTCACAAATCCAGTCACATAACTGAGACGATACTCCACATTACGCAATTTGATTAGAAGCCACTTGTGAGAAACGGTATGAAAAGCCTTTCGGAAATCTAAATCTAAGGAATCGATTTGAGATCTTCTGTCAATAGCATTCGTTACGTCGTGAGAGCAACAAGCTAGTTGCGTTTCACATCAACAATATTATCTGAATCTGCAATGACTGCTTATCAAATAACCGCTCTCCACTAGGTAATTCGAACACAGTATCTGTCACAAAATCCTAGTGTAAATAGACTTCAGTGGTATGGGTCTGTAAATCATCGGATTAATCTTACTTCCTTTACCGAGTATTGGTGTGACATGTGCAACTTTGCAGTAGTTATGTTCGGCTCTTACGTCGAAAGAGCGACTGCATGTATTTGTTACGTACGGAACAATTAAATCGGCTTACTCTGAAAGGAACCTACCTGGTATACAATCTGGACTGGGGGGGACGTCCATTTATTAATTGATTCGAGTTGCTTTGCTGCAAAGAGGAAAATTACTTATATGTTACTCATGCTGGCAACAATTATCGATTCTAATTATGGAATATTTACTTCGTCTTATTTCGTTCAGAAATTTTGGAAAACCGTATTTAGTGACTCCGTTGTAGTTCCACTGTCATTGTTAACAATAACATCTTTACCGTGCACTGGAGATATTGACTGTGTCTTGCAGTTTTTATACAACACATACGACGAGAAGCTGTGACGATTTTCTGCCAGGATTCGCGGCAGTGTTTCTTTGTAGAAGCTAGTAAAAGCATCGTGCATTGAAGTTCGAGCTGAACTTCGAGCTTCTTTAAAACTTCGCATCTTGAGGATTTTGCGTTATTTTAAATTTGGTATGCTTTTTCGCTGGTCCTGCAACAGTGTTATGACCTGATTTGTGTACCATGGGTGACTCGTTCCATCTCATTGCTGTCGAAACTGTTTCCTTAAACATAAGCCAATCCCTTTTAGCCTCTTACATATTTCGGAAGGAATCGAGGTTGACTCTAGGTAAGAAGCAAAATTTTAATCTGCTTTTTTAAAGAGATATAATTTGGGTGTAGTTATGGTAGGTTTGAATGTTACGATATTTAGTCTCGCTACAACGACGTTTTCGTCATTGAGCTTTCTATATGTCTTGGGCCCGTGGAGTAGGGTGCGTGTTTGATTAGTAATGAGAACTTCCTTGGTCACGGGTTCGAACGAAACCCCACATCGCTTGCATTTTGATTAATAATCAGCATTGGCGGCCGAAGACTTTCGGCATAAGAACTCACTTAGTTTCTGCCAACGACCTTGTCAAAGAGGGTGGACGATTGGACAAAGGTTCAGGGTTCCCTTTTGTACTTAAGGTGAGAAACTGCCCCTAAGAGCGGAAGAATCAGCAATGATCAACGGCATGAGGATGCAGAAGGCAATGAGAACCACTGCATTAATGACACACAACGTGTATACACAGGATATGTGGTTGTAATTAAAAATGTTTCTTGACGGTCTCGCAATTAACAAAAGACTCAGACCTCCGGGAATGGACAGTCAAAGGGAAGACAACCATGAGAAAAAGATTGAATAATCAACGAAAGGATAATGGTCTACGAGTCGGGGCGTGGTAGGAAAGCTAGATAATCTGAAAAGGGAAATGCAAAGGCTCAATCTAGATATAGTAAGGGCCAGTGACGTTAATAGGAAGAAGTCATGGATTTCTGGTCAGATGAGTAAAGGGTAATAACAACTGCAGTAAAAAATTATGTAAGGGGAGTAGGATTCTTTATGAATAGCAAGGTAGGGCAGGGAGTGTGTTACTGTGGACGGTTCAGTAACAGGGTTGTTCTTACCAGAACCGACAGCGAACCAACATCGACAACGGTAGTTGTCTACTTCAATTTCACTATAAAATAAACTACATTTAACAGCAACAAACATGGCACCATCAACAGCATTGAATCTGTCCGTGCTGAATATGGTTAGGTCATTTGTAAAAATTTCGTCTGGACTTAGCTCCTAATTTAGCCAGCTTTAAGTACTTGTAAATGTGTATTAGCGCCAGAAACTCTAGTTCTTTCCCAACTCAGCTACTACAGCTTACTACCGTAATACCCAAGGCTCTTAGATGCGTCGTCTGAGATCGAAACACTTGGAACGGTGCACAAACTGCTCCACACAATCACTGTTACTTGTGTCACGCAGTCATCTCCTCTGTGTCGTGAACTCCTGACCCATTAGTGAGTCAGAATGCCCCACGCATTCTATAGCGCAGATATAGGAATCTCCAGCGTACATGGTTGCACCATCTGAGCCTCCATTCGAGCCTGTCACAAATGCAGACAATCGGTCATGTCGACTGTGATACAGATGGTGAGCTGTAACCTCATCTAGCAAGCAAAAGTGGCAGTACTGATCAATTCCGGCAGCCGCCAGAAACCAGACAGAGTCTCTTCGAATCCAATGCGGTGCACATCAGTAGTACCGGCATGAGACGGCTCTGGCAGCAGGGGGGGGGGGGGGGGGGGGCGGCACCCTGTGGTCTTCATGGCATCTAAAAGGACTCATTCTACATCTGGGATAACTCGTCCCAGTATCCACACAGAGTAATCGTTGTGTTTCTTCCCCCCTGCCCCCGACCTCCTTGGCAGTGATATCCCTAAGAGGCCCCGTTACTTGCCTAACACTGGAACACCCAAAAACCAAAAATCCAGACCTTTCTGACTGCCTGTATCTTGCTAGCTGAGGGGCTTTCTTTGAAAGACAACAAGCAATTGCATCAGGCTCAGAATTTTTATCTGCCATGCATAGTGCCTTAAACCTGTTTCTCAGACGTTCAAGTAACCTCAGATCACTTCCCTCCCCCCCACCCCCCAGAACGTCTTCCACTGCTTGCTACTTCTCGGAAGACCTCCTCCTCGGGTGAGTAGCAAACCGCGCCACAAGTATCTAGCGGAAGCACGATTGTGGACTGATTGGGGGATACGTGAGACATGCTGGATGTCCCTCGTTCCCCACATCCAGTCCACCACAGTGACGCACACTGAAAGCAATCTCAAACTGCGTAACTGAAGCCGGCAACACCTGTAGCTGTGACCAACGGATTATTCACCCCAGGCTGCACACGCACACAGCAGAGTCCCCACACATAAAAGAGTGGTCCAGGGGTAGCTTCTTTGACCACTGTTCAGACATCCTGTGCCCCGGGTTCGAACGGACCTACTGCTTAAACATTGAACACAATTCATTAGCATATGCAGCGAAAGACGTCCGGCATAGGAAGTCAACCTTATTCCATCAATGGCATTGTCTTGCTCTTTCGATGGGAAAATGCCCTGAAAAGGCGGAAGAATCAGCAACGATCAATGGCATGAGGATGCAGAAGGCTATGGAAACCACTGCATTAAAGACCCATAACGTCTATCTGCAAGTCGTGTGCCCTGCAATTGAGAAAGCGTTATGATGACCGCTCCAAGGGGAAAATTCCATAGTAGTCTTCCTTTCTGGTCTCTGAGAGATATTAATGTGGGAGTAATCATGAGTAAAAGATGGAATAACCAACGACGGCGCAAGATCCTTTGTGTCGGTGAATGTAATGTCGGAAATTTGTAAGTAATAAGAAATCCAGAATATCTGAAAAGGAAAATGTAAAGGGACAATCTAGGCGTAGTAGGGGGCAGTGAAGTGAAGCGAAAAAAGATAAGAATTTGTGGTCAGACGAATATAGGGTAATATCAAAATCATCAGGAATGGTTGTAACTGAAGAAGGAGTCGTAACAAATAAGAAAGTAGGACAAAGGTTGAGGCACTATAAACAGTTTAGTGATAGGGTTGTTCTCATTAGATTCGACAGCACCGACAGCGATAGGTCAGATGCACATGCCAACGTCGCAGTCAGCAGATGAAGAGACGGAGAAAGTCTATGAGTGTATTGAACCGGTAATTCAGTATGTAAGGGGAGATTAAAATCTAATAAGCGTGAAGGATTGGAACCCCGTTGTAGGGGAAAGAATAGAAGCAAGTGTTACGGGAGTACATGGATTTGACAGTAGGAATGAGAGAGGAAAAAGGCTAACTGAATTCTGCAATTAATTTCATTGGGAAATAGCGAATATTATGTTCAGCAACCACAGAGGAGCAGGTGGACTTGGAAAAGATCCGAAGATATGGGACGATTCGAGCTGGATTACATCAGTCAGAAAAATATTCGTAAATCAGATATTGGAATGTAGGGCGTATTTGCGTGGAGATATCGGCTCAGATAACAATTTAGTAATGATGAAGAGCAGACTGAAGATTAAGAGAATCGTCCGAAAGAATCACTGTGGAAGGAAGTTGGATACTGAACTACTAAGGAATGACGAGTCGCGTTTGAATTTCGCTAAAGATTTAAACAATGCCGTAAATAATAACACCAATTCAAGAGGAGTGGAAATCTCTAGACAGGGCAGTCACAGTTGTCGGAGAGACAAAAATTGGTACAAGGAAGGCAACTCCAAGGAAACGTCGGGGTAAGAGATGAAATATTTCTACTGCTAAAACAAAGAAGGAAGTGTAAAAATGTTCGGGGAAAGGCAGGAAAAATGCACTGGCAGGAATGCAGCATTGTAAATTACTTACGAATGAAATAAATGGCAAGTGCAGGAAAGATGTGAACGATTCGAAAAAGATAAGATCGTCGGGAAGACTGACTCAGCATACAGAAAAGACAAAACAACTTTCGGTGAAATTAAAAGCAAAAGTGCAATGAAAATTTCACAGAGAGAGTAGGTGGTAGAAAGAGTACTTGAATGCCTTTGTAAGGGAGAGGACTTAATTACCTGATGACGTGACAGAAGGAGAAAATTGAGTTGCTGTGGAAGAGATAGGGGTCATGTAAAAGTATCAGTATTTAAAAGAGCACTGGAAGACTTGAAATCAAATAAGGCAGAAAGGTTAGATAACATTCCATATTAATTTCTAAAGTTAACTGGCGCAAGTGGCAAAAAACGACTATTCAGTTTTGTGTGTAGAATCGATGAGCCTGGCGACATATCATGAGACTTTCGAAAAGATATCATCCAAACATATCCGAAGATATCAAGAGCAGCTATGTCCGACAACTATCGCACACTCTGTTTAAAAGCTCTTGCATCCAAGCTGCTGACAAGAATAAGGCATAGGAAAGTGAAAGAGGAAGTGGAGGACCTGTTAGACGACTGTTAGTTTGGCTTTTTAAGAGATAAAGGCACTATAGAGGCTGTTCTGGTCTTGTGCTTCAAAATGGAAAGGAGGCTGAATTAAAATCAAGCCACAGTCATAGGGTTTATTGATGTAGAGAATGCTTCCAACAAAGTAAAATAGTTCAAGGTGCTCAAAATTATCAAAAAATGGGTGTAAGCCATAGGGAAAAGAGGTTAATATACAGTATGTACAAAAAACAAGAGGGAAGAATAGGATTGGAAGACCAAGAATGGAATGAAGAGTCTAATGAGTACAGACTCCGGACTGGAAGTAAACCGGAAAAAGACAAAGGTAATAAGATGTACCAGAAAAGGGAATAGCGAGACACTTACGTGACATAAAAATTGATGATCAAGAAGCAGACGAAATTAAGGAATTCTGCTACCACGGAAGCAAAATTTCCCCTGTCGGACGAAGCACGAAGGAGAGAAATGCAGACTAGTACAGGCATAGGGGACAATCTAGCCAAGGCAAGTCTACTGGTATCAAACATAGGCCTTAATTTGTGGAAGAAATTTCTAAGGATGTAAGTTTGGAGCACAGCGTTGTATGGTAGTGAATTGAGGATAGTAGGAAAACCTGAACAGAAGAGAATCAAAGAATCTGAGATGTAACGGTACAGAAGAAAGTTGAAAATTAGGTGGACTGATAAAACAAAGAACGAGGAGGTTCTCCGCAGAATCGGCGAAGAAATGAAGATGTAGGAAACTCTAAGAAGAAGAAGGGACGTCAGTGATTAAACTTCTGGGTGCTAAAGAGAGCTACAGAGGGTAAAAACTGCAGGGAAAGACAAAGATATGAATACATCCAACAATCAAGAGGGGCACTGGGTGCAAGTGCTACCGTGAGGTAAAGGGGTTAGCACAGGAGAGAAATTCTTGGCGGGCTGATCAAATCAGTCTGAAAACAGATGACTGAAAGAAAGTCCACAATAAAGGAACTCCATAATAAAGGCGACACAACTCTGTACTGCTTAGCTATCAAAACGCTAGACTGTGCCTAGTAAGCGCACAAAGATAAAAGCACAAACACGCAATAAATTTAAGAATCAAAGTACTAAGCACCCAGGTAACTGAAAATAAGCCGCTCCTTTTCTATGCTCGTAGAAGTAATTTGGAAAGAAACACTGAGCGATGGCAGAAACGGAAGAGGCCATCTCACTGATAGTCTAGCTGACACTGAAGAAAAGTTTAAACAGATAAGTAATAAGTGATAAATTAATTTCACTTTTAATTATATTTTCCTACACAGCAGGCCACTACTTCCGCCAATTTTACCGGCTTCTTAATTTTTCACCTTTCTGTTTTGCATGGACGCACTAAGAGCTAATTACATATTCTCGTTTGGTTAAATAGATTCCATTGTTACTTCAGTTTAAGTCTTTTTCAAGCCCCAGAGACGGACACTGATTTTCTGAGGTATTTTAATGCTTACAGCCAAATCGCTGTCATGGAAGTCCCGTGAATACGATCGCACCAAAGACACATGGGGGAATATGAAGTGGAATGAGATACATTAACAGTGCCATTCAGTCAGGTAGCTTCACAATAGTATTCTAAGCAGTAAAATATTCATTCATGAAATAACCCATAGGTTGTGGATATTATCATTTGTTACCTGAAAATACTACACCAAGCCATGGAAGAAACTTTCTGAGAAGATTGGGAAGTAGCAGATTGGTACGGGTTGAAGATGAGTACAAGCTACAGGTCGTGTTGGCGTAACTCAATACGTAAGCGCTTCGGCCACAAACGGTAGGTTACAGGATGTACAGTAATTGCCGCTTGTACGGTATTTATACTGTCAGGGAGTTTCCCTACGTCCCGGAGCACTTCAAAATTGAAAACTGTGTCTTTCATTTACTGCTTAAAATAAATGTAAGATAAGAAAATTTTTTTAAAAATTAACTGCGGTAAGGTGAAAAATCCCATGTAGCAGTATGTTTATTAGGAACCAGTCATGTTGAAGAAATGACCCGAGGATTAACTCAAACTAATGGTTCCCCATGGTTTTGCTTGATATGCAGTTACAAAAACCGTGAAATTTCTTAACCGATTAATACACAATTCGAAATGAAACCGAGAAAGAAAAGTTACATAGCATACGGTACAAGTTCTAACACTAATCGGATGGGAAAAGTGAGTTCGGGATCCGTCATAATCAGAATTATATGATCCATTACGGAGAATAAGACGTATCTTTCCAAAGAATGGTCACACCAAGAGTGACATGACAATGATCGTGATTCATGACGGCAACAGCTTCGATCATCGTCAAATACGAGACGAAAAAGCAACTTCATTTATCTATTTGGTGAATTTCATAACTAAGTGAACATTCCTTGTTTCGGAGAGAAGTTCTAGGTATTTGTTGCTGTAAATGTACTAAATACCAAACCCCGTCAACGAAAAAAAGTTAGGAATCTTCTGAAGGCTCTGTGGTAGCTGCATTGTATATTTGAGACAGACGTTACATCCTGAATCAAGTACCAATTCCCGTTAGCTGCAGAAAGGTTACAACATAATGCGTCAAACCATAACTGTACCAAAGAATATGTAAATGTGAGGTCGTTAGAGACGGAGCACATGGGCGAATTTGTCAAGAAAGAAGAAAACCGGTAGTCTACACTTCAAAGGAAACATAGCAACATTTACTTTCTGAGATATCACAGAAAATATGAAACTGGATGGTCGGTTCATGATTTCAGTCCTCTACGAAACATTCTCGGACTTCCTGTCGCTGTTTTAAAGGGTAAAACTTTGCTTTTACTTCCATCGTCTTCGTCAGGAGCCACTAACTGTGTAAACCGCTGAAGAGGTGGCTATATATAGCCCATGTACGGCTTTTGATTGGTCGATAAGTATGTATTGCTGCCGTACATCGAGTCAGAGTCTATGCTGGTATCATCGCCGCTCGGGAAGGAGCGTAAACATTAAGACGAGTGCCTCTGGCTTTTCTCTGCATTGAAATCTCGCTTCCATACATACATCCACTATCAGGGTGGAAGTTCTCCGCAAACATTTTTATTTTAACACTCTCTTTAATTACAGAATCCCTGAGACAAAACTTTTGATATTCTAGGGAGCGGTCGATACAGCTGGATTGACTGGTGTAATTGTTTACACACTCACAACGAATGTTATAAATCACGTGGATCCTGAAGCCGAGACTCTCCTTAAGAGGACGTAGCATCTCCTTTATCTTCTTAGAGTTTCAAATAATAGGTCTTTCACCTTGTATTCCCAGGACTCTGCCTATTTTTTTGGATGTAGAGCCCCAGAAAGGAAGGAATGCAATCGGGTGCTCATTCCCTGAATGTTTAACGTATTCACTTTTTCTCTTCTTGCAGTAGGCTTACTTTCTACAGCGTGAACCTTAGCCGTTCTTTCGGAACACGTAGTTCAGATGAATAATTTTGGAATCCAACTGGTCCTCTTCAAAGAAAGTTTTTTCCCTGTGTACCATTGTATTTAAAACAACTCTCTTGAGGACGGGATGGTGAAAACTCTTGGCACTAACAAGGGAACCTCCTCATCGCACCCGCCTCAGATTTAGTTATAAGTTGGCACAGTGGATAGGCCTTGAAAAACTGAACACAGATCAATCGAGAAAACAGGAAGAAGTTGTATGGAACTATGAAAAAAATAAGCAAAATATACAAACTGAGTAGTCCATGCGCCAGATATGCTAAACAAGGACATATAAGTTCAGGGTCGCCGTGGTCCTGTGGTTAGCGTGCGGAGCTGCGGAACGAAATGTCCTTGGTTCAATTCTGCCTTCGAGTGAAAAGTTTAATTTTTTATTTTCAGACAATTATTATCTGACGTGTTTTCCTGTGGAGGAATCGGTTGACCTATGACCTTGCGATCTAATATTTTCTGTTCCCATTGGAGAGGCACGTCCTTTCGTCTACTAATCGCACGGTTTTGCGGTGCGGTCGCTAAACACAGACACTAAACTTATTACAGTGAACAGAGACGTCAATGAACGAACGGACAGATCATAACTTTGCGAAAATAAGGAAAGTAAACTTTTCACTTGAGGGAAGACTTCAACCAAGGACCTCTCGTTCCGCAACTGCGCACGCTAACCACGGGACCACGGCGCTCCTTAGCTTACACTATCCTTGATGTTGCCTATCTTGCGCATGGACTATTCAGTTCCTATATTTTGCTTATTTTTTTCGTAGTTCCACACAACTTCTTCCTGTTTTCTCGATTGATCTGTGTTCAGTTTTTCAAGGCCTATCCACTGTGCCAACTTATAACTAAATCTGAGGGGGGTGTGATGGGGAGGTTCCCTTGTAAGAAAAAATCAATGTGCGTTCGCTTCCGTTACACTGACTGGCCCATTCGACTTTCGTTGTATCAATATACGAAAAATGGTGGCTTTCAGTCTTTCTCTGTCTCGGCAGTGAACTGGATATTTAGCTGCATGCTATTCCTGTGCTGAAGAAAGTGCTCGAGAGCTTCTACGGCCTGTTGCCAGACCATACACGTGGCCTCATTATATCGATAAAATGAAGGCAGTCGAAAGTTTAATGCCCATTCCTCAAAACGTTCCATAAAAAGGTTGGTCTCTTGGATGCAAGGGAGGACCCATAGACATTTCGTCCGTCATTTCATAAAATTTACCGCCCTGCAAGAAGTGAGTGGTTATCAAAATAGGTCGGATTAACCCTATCGTTTCATGCGCAAAATGCTCTGTCAACAGTTTCAATGTGTTCCCCAAATAAACTTTTTCTTATAGTGACATCACATCCCAACGGACTAAAATATCTTTCGGGACAACTGTAATCTGTTTGATTTTATCGTTGAGAGTTTTTGATGTGACGTCCACAGCGGCCAGCTATCGGAGTCATTAACTTTATTTCATATTTCGCTATCCTGTGGATAGAAAAACCAATAGCGGTATTTGGTCACGCAGATAATTTTGTGTGGAAGACAGATCAAATACTGCGTTTTATAGGCAGAACGCTTACAGGATGCAAGAGGCCCGTCCTCTGTTAGAGCACTGTTGTATGGCATGGGATCCTTACCAGATGGCATTGACGGAGGACATAAAAGAAGTTCAAAGAAGGGAGGTACGTATTGTGTTATTGCGAAATACGGGAGAGAATTCTATGGATATGGTATGCGAATTGGGGCAGTTTTTAAAACAAATTCTTTCTTCGTTGCGACGAGATATTTTCACGAATTTTGAATGTGCAACTTTCTCCTCCGAGTGCGTAAATATTTCGTTGACGATCACCTACTCAAGAAGAAATGATCATCGTAATACATTTAGAGATATCAGAACTCGCACGAAAGTATTAGTATTTATGTGTTCGTTTCCGCGCGCGTTGTTCAAGTGTGGAACGGTAGACCCTACAGAAACAGTGTAAAAATAGTATTAGACCTAAGTGTGAATTACAGAGTACTTATGTACGTGTAAATGTAGATGATTGTCTACCACGACGACTGCTTCCGCCGATGTAACACCAGAGAATTGTTAACGTATTGTTATAACGTCACATCCGATGATGTGCTCAGTCTGGAAACCACTGTATGTTCGCAAGATCGTCATTTATTTCCTCTAACTGATCGAGTACCAGAATCTCTTCGCGTGGCACAGTATCCTTGTTTGTTCAAACATATATCCGTCGTTTATGCCATGTTCTGGCACTGCAGAGTTCTCGGTTTGGTCGAGGTGAACGCTCCTCATATGTTCTGCGTCTGACCGTCGCACTGCCTGCCGCACTCACAAGTGATGCTGTAGATACCAGGTGAGTGTACCCATTGTTGGTCTTTGATTGAACCAATCCTGTTCTTAAGCGTAGAGTGGAAAATGGTATATAGGTTGCTCTTCTCCATCATCCTTGTAATCTTGAGTGTGGCCACTCATGTGTACGGAAGTACGCCAGGCACTCGGTTTGTTGCTCTGGATTGGTTCGGTCCGCAGCTCGTGGTCGTGCGGTAGCGTTCTCGCTTCCCACGCCCGGGTTCCCGGGTTCGATTCCCGGCGGGATCAGGGATTTTCTCTGCCTCGTGATGACTGGGTGTTGTGTGATGTCCTTAGGTTACTTAGGTTTAAGTAGTTCTAAGTTCTAGGGGACTGATGACCATAGCTGTTAAGTCCCATAGTGCTCAGAGCCATTTGAACCATTTGATCTGGATTGGTTCCTTCGTCTCCTTACTCAGATGTAGAGCGTGTCTCATTTTCGTATCCTTCTAGCCTTCGCTCGGATACCGTACATAGGTAGAAAAACTTTCCTTGTTGCATTTGGCTTGCTTTGCGCATGATAGACGAAGGAAGCTGCCCATAAGAAGCAAAATGTGCGTTACACGCAAAGAGAAGGCTAATAGTATCAGACATAAACATTAATATCAGGGAAAAATTTACAAGATTGTACTTCTGCTGTGAAACATGGATTGTGGGATTACTAGCAAGAAAAGAAAAACGTTTGTGATATCTTATGAGGGATGCTTAAAGTTAAGTTATCCTGAGAATCGGCAAGGAGGGGAGTATGTGGCTAAGAGTATGTAGCTAACTGATATTATATGAAGCGATAGGATTATAGGACGTCTCTGTAGACACCTGCAAATAACTTCCATTGTACTGGAGCAAGCCATAGTGCGCAGAAACTGTAGGGGAAGACAGAGATAGATATATTGGGGCTTGATGTAGTTCTCGCTGTTCAAAAGACGGTAGCAGTTATACCGCTGTAGCATATTCGACAGTGACAAAGAGACCTATTTAACTGTAGGAGCATTATTCTTTCAGATCTGCGTGCCTTGACCATGTCGGGTTTTCTACAAAGCAGTATTTTCAGAAAGGGCTACCCTTTTGCTGTTATCCAAAGGATTCTGCTACATAAACCCACGCGCTGCCGGGAAAAAAGTGCAGAGTTTGGTGTCAAAGGCACCGATTTTCGGGTGAGTGACAAAATGGTTTCTGGTGTATGTGATGTACGAGGTGCTGCAACCGGGTCAAACGGAGTATGCTGAAAGTAACGTAGCACAATTACTCAGTTTGATTCGCGCACTTAAAGACAAACACCGTACTCTACACACAGACTGACTAAGTCATTCCGTTACATGACAATGCCTAACCACATACTGTAAACCGGGTACATGAAGCCTTGAAGGAACTTCGATGGCATATGTTACCCACCTGCCCCATTCGCTGCTCGTCGCCCCTTCTTATTACCATTTACTGCGGTCCACGCAGCATGGGCTTCATGAAAAATACTTCACACCTCTCTCGGAAACTGGCTCCGTGATTGCATCACCTCAACAGAAACTGAATCTTTTTTACCGCGGAATCCATTTGTGATCCGAATGATGGGAAAAGCTCGTAGCTACGCCAAGACACTGTCTTCAGTAAATCAGTAAATCATTCTATCTAAATATACAAGTACTTTCTGACCCAAAACAGCGAGAATTAATTCAACTACCCAATAAATTAAACAAGCAATTAAAACATTGTGACCAAGAGTTGTTCTAAGAGGGTGCGGTGACGATAGAAATCGTAGCGGATGATATCAAACAAATCAGAAAACTGACTTCGCGTCATTAGCTCGCCAGTGGAGTCCTTCAGTAGAACAGACAGGCGTAGTTGTGGTTGCCATCGACAACAGCTCACCATTTAGCAAGAATACAGTGATGGGTGTGAATCAGCCGGTCAAGATAGAAGTCGCTTGAGACATTATAATATTCTTCCTATTTCTGTCTATTTGGAATGGTCATAACATTCACATATACTTATTACTACGCTCACGTATATTGATTTTTATGAACGTTAGCTGAGCATAATGTGCGTGTTCATTGCAAAATGATCCACAATCCTTGATACACGAATGCAGTAAACATTCATCCTTAACCCGTTCCCCTCACTATACCACGGTTCTGTGTTTCAGTAAATGTGATTATCTTATTCTTCTGTTGGTACATACCTACTTCTCCCTCATTTTTTTCTGAGACCAAATAAGCGTGGAAACCATTCCACCGACTTACTGGCACCTATCCCATCCCTCACTACCCGATCCTTCACAACAACATAATCTGAAGACCTGATCAAAATCAAAAACTTTGTGTTCGATCTCTCTAACATCTTCATCATCTCTGGCGATACTCACACTGATTACTTCTAATTCCCCCGATGAATGGACGCGTAGATATCAGTCCCACTCCTTGCTACCAGCTTCCAGTAACTGAACAGTATGTCAAAAACAGAACTGGACACCGCAATCACAGCATATGATGCATACTTAATGTCATAGAAAACGCAGCGCTTCCTCTGGTCACGACCGTCCTCTTTTGCCGTCTCAAAGAGAGCTATATCTGCTTTCTTGCAATCCTGTATATCAATATCCTCTCCACAGGCTGTTATTCCACACTGTGGAAAACCTCCAAAATCTTACTTATCCTCAAACAAACAAACAAACCCTCCACTCATACCTCTTTGTATCAGCCCATCTGCCTCACCTCATTGTTTAACAAGAAATCCATCCTTTCCCAAAGAATCAACCGTCAGCTGGACCAAAAATTAAGCTTCCTGACGCGCAGTGGGGCTTCCATTCCTCCTTCTCTGCTGATGATCAACTCCTGAGCCTTATCCATCTCCTACCCCAACAGCTCAACAACAGTAAATCCACCATCTTTGTCTCCCTTGACCCCTAGGAAACGTACAACTGTGTATTACATTCCAGTCTCCTTTTGAAATTCCGGACTTACGCACTTCCAGTGAACTGTCTGCCTCACTGAATCCTTCTTCTCCAGTCACCCAACCTACATATTGTTAAGAAGACTAGTTCCTACATCTTCCACCCTACTGCAGGAGTACCCCAAGGTTGCTTTCTCTCCCCTCTCATACATGGCCAATATGCCCAAACCACCTCCTCCCACCAACCTTCTTCAGTATGAGGATGACATCGCTTTCCCTGCTCTTCGTCCTATGCTTCTTAAGATTAACCCAGGCAATATATATAAGAGACATCACCTGAAACTTCTGTCTCCATGACTTCTACCGAACCATTCATGGCATTCCGGTGCAGTTAACACACTAAAATACCTACGACCAACCTTTGACGGAAGAACTAAAAGGGAAACCTCACCTACTCCTACCAACCAACCAACCGAAAGCCCACAATAAATGAAAACTATTAAAACTATTAGCTGAAAAATCACGGGATCTACACCCCTTCACTGTCCTACACACACACACACACACACACACACACACACACACACACACACGCACACACACAAATTTCTGATCCACCCCGTCCTTTGCTATGCAAATGCTGCACTAATCTCCGCCCCACCAAAGGGATCCTTTACCAACTCATCAAATTCACACTTCTCTTCGCTCACACTCAACATCTCCAAATTACCTACACTACCCACAAACTCGTCTCCAACAATCCTACTGTCTCCCCTCTCCTTTCAAATCCTAGCCACACGTCCTATGAGGCCTTCAACTGCACGCACTCCACATCCTCTCACAAAGAAATTTCAACCATCTCCCCCTTCCAGATTATGAACTTCGCCTCAACGTATACTCATCCTACAATCTCTGAATCCATCCTACTGTATCCACCCTCTCAAGGCTCCCTTCGCCTCTCCCCCTACGACGCCTCATCCATCTCCCGTTTCGTGCTGGCCTCCACCCTTTTTACTCTCCACACTCCCAATACCAGTTTACACTCTCTAGATGTCCCCCACATGCACCACTGCCTTGTGGCCAACTTTTCCTAGTTCGCTGTCCTCATCCCCACCACTATCTTATCTCCCACCATACCCAACATTACAGGACAGGTTATTTTTTAGTTATAGTTAAAGTACACAGTGTTACGTTTTTAATGATGTATGCACCTTTTGTCATGTTCAGAGTCTTTCCAGTGCTTTTCAAGAGTTTAGTTTTAAGTGTTTCTCAAATGTTTTCAACTTTGCTATGTGTCCAAAATTTTTTCACGGTTTTTAACCAATTCATGAAGTCAGCATTCTACGCACAACAAGAAAGTTTTGCATCATCTCGGGCCCGAGAGTTCAGGAACCCGTACAGAAAAATTGGAATGGAGTTCAACATTAACATCATTTCCGCCCTTTTTATTGCCCATGAAAACCACACATTGCGTGTTGTACCACCACACAGCGAAACCTTCAGAAATGGTGGTCAACATTGCTGTACACACTGGTAGCACGTCCCTTGCACTGATGCATTCCTGTATTCGCTGTGTCATACTATCCACAAGTTCATCAAGATTTTCCCACTCCTTAATGGCTATTCGGAGTAGATCCCTCAGTGTGGTTGGTGAGTCACGTCGTTCATAAATACCCCTTTTCAATCTGTCCCAGCCATGTTCGATAGGCTTCATGTCTAAAGATCATTCTGGCCCCTCTAGTCGAGTGATGTCGTTATCCTGAAATAACGATATTGTTGCAATATCAGCCAGAGGATGGCATTCACGTATCGTACAGCCGTTACGGCGCCTTCCATGACCACTAGCGGCGTAGGTCGGCCTCACTTAATGACACCACAAAACAGCAGGGAATCTCCATCTTACTGCACTCGCTGGCAGTGTGTCTAGGCGTTCTGCCTGATTAGGTTGACTCCAAACACGTCTCAGACGATTGCCTGGTTGAAGGCATATGCGACACTCATCGGTGAATAGAACGTTATGCCAATCCTGAGCGGTCCATTCGGCATGTTGTTGGGCCCGTCTGTACCACGCCGAATGGTGTCAGGAATGCAAAGATGGACCTCGTCATGGACTCGGGAGTAGAGTTGCGCGTCATGCAGCCTATAGCGCACAGTTTGAGTCATAACACGACGCCCTGTGGCTGCACAAAAAGCGTTTTGGTTCCTCCAACCCATGATCCGTATGTAGCGGTCATCCACTGCAGTAGCAGCTCTAGGGCCGCCTAAGCGAAGCATGTTATCGGGAGTTCCTGTCTCTCTGTATCTCCTACGTGAGCGAACAACATCGTTTTGGTTCATTGCGAGATGCCTAGACACTTCCACTGTTCAGAACACTGTCTGCCACAAAGTAACAATGCGGACGCGATCGAACCGAGGTATTGACCGTCTATGCATGGTTGAACTACAGGCAACGTCCTTCCTGGTGGAATGACTGGAACTGATCGGCTGTCTGACCCCTCCGTCTATCTGGCGCTGCTCGTGTATGATTGTTTACATCTTTGGGCGGGTTTAGTGACATCTCGGAACAGTCAAAGGGTTTGTGTCTGTATTACAATTTTCATAGTCAAGGTCTATCGTTAGGAGTTCTGGGAACCGGGATAATGCAAAACTTTTTTTGATTTGTATATTATTTATGTATCTGCTACTGACATCACCTTTTCAATTCATAGTACATGTGTCTTCTCGCTAGTTGTTTTTGCCATCTAAGTTAGTGTTAACTTCTACTGGCTGAAGAGTGGGCTATTTGAACCACTGCCAGAGAAGCCCCAGACCAGCCTTGCCAATATGGGACGAGGGTTGATAAAATAACAATAAAAAAAGCCTTAGAAAGATCCACCTCATCTCAGTCTCCATGCAAGTGTTATCTAAGGCTCGTATCAACTGGAATGCCTACCATTATTGATCTTCCAACAACCTGATGATATCCATTATGACACATCCTTCCTGCGGCAGGACTTGTTAGTTGCTACATCATCCACAATCCTGCCAACACCATATATCCTCACCATACGACTCCCCCCCAGCAAGCCCCACTTCTCCTTTGAGTATCCCATCGCGTGTACTGTTTCTTCCTCTGAACTCGCGGCATTCACGCACCACCGGAAAATACAGATAAAAATCAGGAGAATATTAAATGCAAAATTGGGCTGGACTGGATTATAACAAACACCAGACTCAAAACTACTCACCCCAACAACTCTCCCAACTACTGGAAAGCAATAACTACATATCACACTACTCGTTCCTCCACGACAAACATACCATACCTGACAAAGTGAACAAAGCTGACCTCTTTGCGTCCTATTTCTCCAACTACTTCTCCATCGAATGACCCTTATTTTGATTACTCTCTGTTCTCTACCATCCACGAATGCACTAACACTGCAGTCCTGCCCCTAGCTCCCAAATTCCAATATTTGAGCAAAGTACCACACACAGAATGAAGTTCGCAAATCGCCATACAAGGCACAAAACATGTACTTCACAGAAAATGCAACACATACCCTGGTAACGATGCGTCACACATCGCCACTTACAGAATGCCCTCTCTCCTTCCTCGTCACCCTTTTGGCCCTTTATACCAATATCCTCTCCTTAGGTTACTATCTGGAATTCTGGAAAACGTCCAGATCTTCAAACTGCACAAACCCCCTCCAGTTGCCCAATCTGGCTGGATTTAGTGTTCAGCAAGGTCTTCATCCATCGTTTCCCAGTGCATCCATCAGCACCTGAACCAACACCACCTCATGTATGTTTGCAGGTGGGAAGATTCAGCTGCCTAATAATTGTTAAAATTCATGGGCCACCTAAGCCTGATAATGGTCTTTGATCGAAAATAGTAGTGAACTGTGTAAAATAAATGACAGCTGAAGTTTTCATCATGAACTTTCATAACGCCATCTCCTTTCAAATAACTAATGTGGTTTTGTCAGAATTTGTCCACTGATGACCTGCTCCTGCACCAAACTCATCTCCCCAATTCAACTCCTGTAAGACAGGTATTTTTGGGTACCTCGACCTAGAAAAAGATTACGAACTCCTTTTCAAATTCCAGACACATGCACTTCCAGTTAAATAACTTCATCTTACTGCATCCTTCCTCTCGCCCATCCTTTGTCGCTATTAACAACTGAAAGTCCTGTACCTCCCATCCCACTACAGGAGTGCCGAAAAGCTCTGTCCTCTCTCCTCTGTGTCCTCTGCATTGCTGATATGCTGAAACCACCCTCACCATTCCACCTCCTTCTCTACGCTAATGACACTGGTTTCTTCACCCTCTATTCTCAACTCCATAAATCCCAACGATCACTTCAAACCAACTTCAGTCAGTTTACCTCCTGGTTCCTCAATAACAATCCTTCCATGAACCATTAAGTAGTTATAGAATGAACCACCTGCACCTTCTGCACCATGTCCTCTACCTTACCATTTATGAGGGTACTACGCAGTTAAATAACACATTTGTATTCGACTAACTGTCGACCATTAGCTAATATGCGAACCTCACCTACTAACCATCTAACAGCGGTCCACAATAGACTCAAACTACTAACTGGCCAAACTTGGGAATTACCCATCCATTATTCTCAACACCTAAAATATCCTGATCTGTCCCATGCTCTGTTATGCCAGTGCTGCATGGATATCTGCCCCACCAAAGTTCTTTCAGTCCCTTCAGATCCTCAAATTTCATGCACTCTGTTTCGCTTTCTGTATCCATTTACCTTCTTCCATATGGGTCCTCTAACATTTTATCAAATTTCGACACCTCTTCACCCATATCGAATACCTTTGCATATCTCATACTATCCACAAACTATATTCCAATAACCCCATTGTCTCGCCTGGTATGCTGCCACGGCTTCACAGTCACATCCCTCTATTCCTGCACCTATACAAACTCCATATCCTATCTCAACGCAACTTCAACCATCTCCCTCTCCCATGCAACGAGATCCACTAGAATATGTATCACTCCTTTCAACTTTAACCCTTCCGCACTTACCCCACTCCACATCAGTGTTCCTCTGTCCTATCTGTTCTACACCCACCCCTATCCTTTTCTGCTTGTACCACTGCCCTCTCTATACACTGTTTATCCCTCTCACCCTCTGCCCTTCCCACTGTCTGTGTTCACACTATCTACTTCACCTTTTATGTATCATCTCCACAGTTTTCCCAACTAATAACCACTACCTTTTATCCCCCATCCCCCACAAACCTAGATGGAACATACCCTCTCCTCCCACAATATGTTTTCACTTAGTGCACTAACTTCATATGTTAAGTGAATGTGCAGCGCTCTGTTGTTTTTTCATAGAAGAATATCACCTCGTAGCAACTATGTACTATTTTAAATTGCATATATTTTCCGTCCATTTACCTGTCCAGCATTGATCATTTTAAGTTAAACAGTCCCCATATTTTTATTTTTCTGTAATCATGTTGGTTTATTAATGCTCTTGTCTGAAGAGCGGAGTATTGGACTGCTGACAGGCCACCCCCTGCAGCTGTAGGGCGTGGGGAATGAAATAACAATTAAGAGAAAAAGCTATCATCTGGGAATTTAGAGCATGTAAGAAACCTGGACCACCCGACTGCAGTGACAGGCCAGTGGGTGCTGCTGCTGACTTTTGAACAACTTGAGATGTAGGATACATAGATATTACCTTGGAAAGAAAGAGTTTTGGTACAGAGTTAATTCTGAAGAGGTGTGCATTGAAATGTGAGAGGTCACACAGAAAACTTATTTCGAGCCGAATTGGAGCTGGTGCCAGCAAGTGGCGGTAGCTTGCATGTGGTCATAGCTTGTTGTGCCTACAGCGATGTACTGGCACTGCAGTTGAATGCGGTCAAGCGGGTGTATCTAGTTCAAAGGGTGCTGCCGTTAGCTGGAATGGATGTTGTTGTTGTTGTTGTCTTCAGTCTTGAGACTGGTTTGATGCAGCTCTCCACGCTACACTATACTGTGCAGGCTTCTTCATCTCCCAGTACTTACTGCAACCTACATCCTTCTGAATCTGCTTAGTGTATTCATCTGCTGGTCTCCCTCTACGATTTTTGCCCTCCACACTGCCCTTCAATTCTAAATCGGTGATCCCTTGATGCCTCAAAACATGCCCTACCGACCGACCCCTTTTTCTAGTCAAGCTGTGCCACAAATTTCTCTTCTCCCCAATCCTGTTCAATACTTACTCATTAGTTATGTGATCTGCCCATCTAATATTCAGCATTCTTCTGTAGCACCACATTTCGAAAGCTTCTATTCTCTTCTTGTCCAAACTATTTATCGTCCATGTTTCACTTCCGTACATGGCTACACTCCATATAAATACTTAGAGAAATAAATTCCTGACACTTAAATCTGTACTCGATGTTAGCAAATTTCTCTTCTTCAGAAATGTTTTCCTTGCCATTGCCTGTCTACATTTTATATCCTCTCTACTTCGATCACCATCAGTTATTTTGCTCCCCAAATAGCAATACTCAATTACTGCTTTAAGTGTCTCATTTCCTAATCTAATTCTCTCAGCATCACCAGACTTAATTCGACTACATTCCACTATCCTCGTTTTGATTTTGTTGATGTTCATCTTATATCCTTCTTTCAAGACATTATCCATTCCGTTCAACTGCTCTTCCAAGTCCTTTGCTGTCTCTGACAGAATTACAATGTCATCGGCGAACCTCAACGTTTTTATTTCTTCTCCATGGACATTAATATCTACTCCGAATTTTTCTTTTGTTTCCTTTACTGCTTGCTCAATATACAGTTTGAATAACATCGGGGACAGGCCAAAACCCTGTCTCACTTCCTTCCCAACCACTGCTTCCCTTTCATGCCCCTCGACCCTTATAACTGCCATCTGGTTTCTGTACAAATTGTAAGTAGCCTCTCGCTCCCTGCATTTTACCCCTGCCACCTTTAGAATTTGAAAGAGAGTATTCCAGTCAACATTGTCAAAAGCTTTCTCTGTCTACAAATGCTAGAAATGTAGGCCTGCCTTTCCTTAATCTATTTTCTAAGATAAGTCGTAGCGTCAGTATTGCATCACGTGTTCCAACATTTCTGCGGAATCCAAAATGATATTCGCCGAGGTCGGCTTCTACCAGTTTTTTCATTCGCCTGTAAATAATTCGCGTTAGTATTTTGCAGCTGTGACTTATTAAACTGATAGTTCGGTAATTTTCACATCTGTCAACGCCTGGTTTCTTTGGGATGGGAATTATTATATTCTTCTTGAAGTCTGAGGGTTTTTTGCCTGTCTCATACATCTTGCTTACCAGATGGTAGTTTTATCAGGCCTGGCTCTCACAAGGCCGTCAGTAGTTCCAATGGAATGTTGTCTACTCCAGGGGCCTTGTTTGGACTCAGGTCTTTCAGTGCTATGTCAAACTCTACACGCAGTATCGTATCTCCCATTTCATCTTCATCTACATCCTCTTCCATTTCCATAATATTGTCCTCAAGTACATCGCCGTTGTATAGACCCTCTATATACTCCTTCAAACTTTCTGCTTTCTCTTCTTTGCTTAGAACTTGGTTTCCATCTGAGCTCTTGATATTCATAGAAGTGGCCCTCTTTTCTCCAAAAGCCTCTTTAATTTTCCTGTAGGCAGTATCTATCTTACCCCTAGTGAGATAAACCTCCACATCCTTACATTTGTCCTCTAGCCATCCCTGCTTAGCCATTTTGCACTTCCTGTCGATCTCATTTTTGAGACATTTGTATTCCTTTCTGCCTGCTTCACATACTGCGTTTTTATATTTTCTCCTTTCATTAATTAAATTCAATATTTCTTCTGTTACCTAAGGATTTCTACTAGCCATCCTCTTTTTACCTACTTGATCCTCTGCTGCCTTCACTACTTCATCCCTCAGAGCTACCCATTCTTCTTCTACTGTTTTTCTTTCCTCCAATCCTGTCAGTTGTTCCCTTATGCTCTCCCTGAAACTCTGTACAACCTCTTATTTAGTCAGTTTATCCAGGTCTCATCTCCTCAAATTCCCACCTTTTTGCAGTTTCTTCAGTTTTAATCTACAGTTCATAACCAATAGATTGTGGTCAGAGTCCACATCTGCCCTGGATATGTCTTACAATTTAAAACCTGGTTCCTAAATCTCTGTCTTACCATTATATAATCTATCTAGTACCTTCTAATATCTCCAGGATTCTTCCATGTATACAACCTTCTTTTATGATTCTTGAACCAAGTGTTAGCGATGATTATGTTATGCTCTGTGCAAAATTCTACCTGGCGGCTTCCTCTTTCATTTCTCTTCCCCAATCCATATTCACCCACTATCGTTCCTTCCCTCCCTTTTCCTACTCTTGAATTCCAGTCACCCATGACTATTAAATTTTCGTCTCCCTTCACTATCTGAATAATTTCTTTTATCTCATCATACATTTCATCAATTTCTTCATCAGCTGCAGAGCTAGTTGGCATACAAACTTGTACTACTGTAGTAGGCATGGGCTTCGTGTCTATCTTGGCCACAATAATGTGTTTACAATGCTGTTTGTAGTAGCTTACCCGCACTCCTATTTTTTTATTCATTATTAAACCTACTCCTGCATTACCCCTATTTGATTTTGTATTTATAACCCTGTATTCACCTGACCAGAAGTCTTGTTCCTTCTGCCACCGAACTTCACTAATTCTCACTATAACTTCAACCTATCCATTTCTCTTTTTAAATTTTCTAACCTACCTGCCCGATTAAGGGATCTGACATTCCACGCTCCGATCCGTAGAACGACAGTTTTCTTTCTTCTGATAACGACGTCCTCTTGAGTAGTCCCCGCCCGGAGATCCGAATGGGGGACTATTTTACCACCGGAATATTTTACCCAAGAGGACGCCATCATCATTTAACCATACAGTAAAGCTGCATATCCTCGGGAAAAATTACGACTGTAGTTTCCCCTTGCTTTCAGCCGTTCGCAGTACCAGCACACCAAGGCCGTTTTGGTTATTGTTACACGGCCAGGTCAGTCAATCATCCTGACTGTTGCCCCTGCAACTACTGTAAAGGCTGCTGCCCCTCTTCAGGAGCCACACGTTTGTCTGGCCTCTCAACAGATACCCCTCCGTTGTGGTTGCACCTACGGTACGACCATCTGTATTGCTGAGGCACGCAAGCCTCCCCACCAACGGCAATGTCCATGGTTCGTGGGTGTAGACTGGAATGGATAGTGCTGCAGAACACAGGTCCTGTGAGTCATTAATCAAAATATCAATTTAACGTGGAGCACAGTACATTTCCGCCTCCTTGCAACTTTCCTGTCGGGTGCTGTTAAATAGTTCAAGTTAAATGAAAGTGATGGTATTCATTTTCCTAACGTTCTTCCCTGAAATTTAACCTTAATTCTACCCTGTAGCCCTTAAAATTTACCACTTTTGCAGACAAGTTGTCAGGCCATAGATGTTCTACTGACTGGGGTTAATGGTTAGTATGGTGGTCGAACTAAGCTGGTAGTGCCAGGTGGTTATCCTCAGCATGGTATTAATGTGGCAGTGACTGGTTATCTAATCAAGTTTTGAAGTGCCATCAGTGAAATGTCACAAATTAAATACGTATTTTATTCTGAGATTCCACTAAACCCGCGCAAAAATGTAAACAACCATGCATGAGCAGCGCCTATTAGACAGAAGGGGTCCAACAGCGGATCAGTTCCAATCATTCCGCGCAAGCAGCTACACGGCTCGTGTTGTCTGCATTTCAACCATGCTTAGAAGGTCAATACCGCGGTTCGATCGCGTCCACAGTATTACTTTGCGCCAGGAAGGGCTCTCAATAAGCGAAGTGTCCAGGCGTCTCGGAGGGAAACAAAGTGATGTTGTTCGGACATGGAGGAGATACAGAGAGAAAGGAACTGTTGATGAAGCGCCTAGCTCAGTCCACCCAAGGACTACTACTGCAGTGGATGACCGCTAGCTACGGATTAAGGCTCGGAGGAACCCTGACAGCAACGTCACCTTTTTGAATAATGCTTTTAGTGCAGCCACAGGACGCTTTGTTACGACTCAAACTGTGAGCAATAGGCTGCATGATGCGCAACTTCCTCCCAACGTCCATGGCGAGCTCCATCTTTGCAACCACGGCACCACGCAACGTGGTTCAGATGGGCCCAACAACATACCGAAAGGACCGCTCAGGACTGGCATCACGTTCTCTTCACCGATGAGTACAGCATATGCCTTCAACCAGACAATCGTTGGAGACGTGTTTGGAGGCAACCTGGTCACCCTGAACGTCCTAGACAAACTGTTCAGCGAGTGCAGCAAGGTTGAGGTGCCCTGCTATTTTGGGGTGGCATTATTTGGGGCCGACGTACGCCGCTGGTGGTCATGGAAGGCACCGTAACGACTGTACGATACGTGAATGCCATACTCCGACCGATAGCACAACCATATCGGCAGCATACTGGCGAGGCATTCGCCTTCATGGACGACAATTCGTGCTCCCATCGTGCACATGTTGTGAATGACATCCTTCAGCATAACGACATCACTCGGCTAGAGGGGCCAGCATGTTTCCAGACATGAAGCCCATCGATCATGACTGGGATGGATTGGAAAGGTTTGTTTGCGGACGACGTGACCCAGAAACCACGCTGAGGGATCTACGCTTAATCGCCATTGAGGAGTGGGACAATATGGACCAACAGTGCCTTGATGAACTTGTGGAGAGTATGCCACGGCAAATACAGGGATGCATCAATGCAAAAGGACGTGTTACTGGGTATTAGAGGTACCGCTGTGCACAGCAATATTGCCCACCATCTGAGAAGGTTTTGCTGTATGGTGGTGCAACATGCAATGTATGGTTTTCATGAGCATTAAAAACGGGAGAAATGTTTTTAATGTTGATCTCTATTCCAAATTTATGTACAGATTCCGTAAATCTCAGAAGAGAGGTGATGCAGAATTTTTTTAAAAATGTGTGTAATGTGTATGTATGTGTGTGTGTTCTACATCTCCTCCTAATCCAATGGACCAATTTCAACCTTTCAACCAAACTTGGTACTCATGTCTATTATTCCCAGGCAACAATCGCTGTAGGGGTAAGAACCACATATCTACCATAGTTCAGGACATATGGCGTCATAAACAAGACTAAAATAACTGCCGCATCATGTACGACGTTTAAATTTGTTACTTCTTTACTGTTACGTACTGGCATTGAATTTCGCAGACTGTATCCACATGTTCAACTAAATGCATCTACACGATTTCATCGTGGGGCCACACATAGTTCGGAAGGTATGACGTCATAAACACTGAGATGCGTGAAAAACTGACGCATTATACATTGGGTTTAGATTTATTACTTCTTTGCCACTATTCGTAACACATTTTGCATACAGTATCCATGTATCGTGGGGAGTGTACGAATGCAAATGTATCATTGTACGACACATAATTCAATAATTATGACCTTATAAACACTGAGGGGTGTGAAAGAATGCCGCATTGTGAATGAAGTTCTAATACATTTTTACCTTACTGATGAGCACTCATACAGTTGAATCAGCTTACGGAAATCACTGACAGGTGGCAGCACTATTGCAACGCAGTGCGGAACAAACACAGGAACGTAGACCTAGAAATAATCGGTATTACAGTTGTAAATCGTCGTAGCAGTGTTGGATGAAAACCAGAGCTCCAAGCCCTAATAGGAAGCACTGAAGCTCAAATCGTTACACGTATGGAAAGCTGTCTAAGGCCGGAAGTAAGTTCAGCCGAAATTTACAAAGGACCAAACCGTGTTCAGAAATAATAGATAAAATGTCGTTGGTAGTCGAGTGTTTATTACTCTCAGAAGTAGTTTATCTTGTAGTGAAAATGAAGTAGATAATTCCGGGTTAATATGCAGTTCTTCCCTTTACAGCCCTGACCCCCCCCCCCCTCCCCAACTCCCCGAATCAAATGACACAGTTTCTGAATAGTTGAAAGGAAACTGGAGTCTCATTACAAACATGCATACCCAAAAAATGAACAAATAAAAATGTCGTGACGGATTATGTGATTAGTGACTACAACGTTGTTATAGCGAAGCTAAATTCCGTAATACCAAAACCCAACAAAAGTAAAAGCAAAATACGTATGTTTAATAAAGTAAGTAAGATTCACTTGACACCTTCGTTAGAAACAGTCTCAATTCTTTCCAATCTGTCTTTGTAAGTGTAGATCAGATGCGGTTTAAATTCATTGAAATTCGCGCCCTCCCACCGGCATGATGAAGAGGATATCGGGATTCATCAGACCATGCAATGCTCTGACATATCGTCAACGTCACGCGCCCATTCCAGTCGTAATTTTCATGTCGAGGTGTTAACATTGCATGCGTCGTCGGTTGCTGAGGCCCATCGTTAGGGTGCGTTGTATCTTCAGACACATTTGCACTCTTCCCAACATTAACGCGGGGTTCTTTCTACCACACTTCGAATCATGTCCTGTTTTACACTTCTGCACGCTCTACGACGTCCAACATCGCTAATGTTCGGTGGCCGCCCAACCCACGACATATGGATGTGGTTTCACCCTAGTTTCACCACTTGTTCAAGGCACTCCTCGAACGGCTGACAAGTAGTGCAGTACCGAAATGTTCATGCCGAGCCTTCTGGCCATGACAATCTGTCCTCGGGCAAACTCAGATAAATTGCACTCCTTCTCCATTCTACACTCGCTGAGCTCAAGCACTGGCACTACAGGCACCGTGCGTGTGTCTGAGTAGCAGTCATTCCTCACCAGATAACGCTGCTGTTGCCTGAACCGGTTTATATCTATAGGAGGTCGGTGGATGAGTGTAGAGCCGTTCGCTCATCGGAAGATCCGTATCTAATGACTGGAAAGTTAAACAACTCACACCAATACCCAAGAAAGGAAATATGAGTAATCTTTTGATTTACTAACACTTATGACTAACGTCGATTCGCAGTAGGATTTAAATATATATGTAGTGTTCGAATATTGTGGGTTATCTTGCAGAGAATTATTTATTGAGGATTGAGAAAATATCGTTCTTGCAAAACTCAACTAGCTCTTTCTTGTCACCAAGTAATTAGTGCTTTTGAGAGATGATGTCAAATTGATTCCCTATTTTTAGATTTCCAGAAGATTTTTCACAGCGTTCCTTGCAAGCGACTTTTAGTCACATTACGTGCTTTTGGAGTATCGTCTCATTTGTGCGACTACATTCGTTGTATCCTATCAAAAAGGTCACAGTTCGTAGTGAAACAAAAATTATATCTGGCGTTTCCCAAGGAAGTCTTATAGGCCCTCTGCTATTTCTGATCTACATAAACGATTTAAGAGAAAAATCTGAGTAGCGCTGTTATGTTGTTTGCAGATAATTCTGCCATTTACCGTGTTATAAACTCATCTGATGATGAAAATTGCAAAACGTTTTAGTCACGATGTCTGTATGGTGCGAAAAGTGGCAGTTGATTCTAAATAATGAAACGTGTTAAGTTATCCACACGAGTACTAAAAGGAATGCGCTTAATTTTGGTTGCAGGATAAAACACACAAATCTAAAGACTGTAAATTCATCTAATTACTTAGGGATCGCAATTAATAATAACGTAAACTGGAACGTTGATATAGACAATGCTGCAAATGTTGTTGAACACTTAGAGGAAGTAACAGATGTATTAAAGAGAGTATTTACACTACGATTGTTCGCCCTCTTCTGGAGTATTGCTGTGTCATGTGGGATCCGCCTCAGACAGAATTGGCGCAGGACATTCGATAAGTTCAGAAGAGGGCAGTACGATTTGTATTATCGCGAAATAGAGGAGGGAGTACCACGGATATCATATGTGAATTGCTATGGAAACCATTAAAACAAAGGCTATTTTCGTTGCAGGATCTTCTTGTGAAATCTGAATCCCCAACTTTATCCTGAGAGTGTAAAAACATTTTGTTGGCGCACACCCGCATAGAGAGGCATGACAATCACAATAAAATGAGGGAAATCAGAGCTCGCATGGAAAGATTTAAGAGTTCATCTTTCCCGTGCGCTGTTCGAGAGTGGTACGTAAGAGATATAGATTGATTGTGGTTCGATGAGCCACTCTCATGCACTTAACTGTGAACTGGAGAATAATCATATAGATGTGGTTGTAAATTATGGGATGGTCCTTTCTGGACGCCGAGCTGGCGCAGCAATCACGAGAATTTTGTCGCCAAGACATTAAATTTATCTATTATTAAGCCCCTCTATCCAATGTATTATGATTTTGGCCTTGAGGCACTGTCAATTACTCCAGTGATTGATACCTTCGTCGTCAGGGATGGCATCAAGCACGAAATGATACAGCTTGTCGACAACAATATTTACATATTACTACCAAAATCCCAATTGCATCTTGACCCACATAGCTTGCTACTCCTCCTCCTCCCCATGACCCCTCCTTTTCCCCCTCCCCTAGCCATCGGCTGTGGTGCGGTGAATATTTCGAGCAGACGTTTCTCCTGGACGCGACCTTCAACTTGGCGTAATCCTAAGCCTGAGTCATCCGAATAGGCGACCAGTTCTCATGCATCCACGTTCCCGTCTCCGTGATCCCGTGCTCACTGCAGCGATAAATCACGATGTCTTTGAGTCAAAATGAAAAGAAGATTGGGTCGTCTGCTGCGGAGTCCTATGTTCAAAAATGTGCGTTGAACGTTATTCACCGAAACAGTCGTGCTTGCACGAGTATGTTAGCGTAAGAGCTGCTGCAAATTGCCACCTATCCTACTTAACGGAACTGGCAAGCCTGCGATCTTTAGCTACCTTAATGACGCATGGACGTTAACACGTTGTTGTCTACTCCAGATTTCACCTTCCTTCAATTTCGTGGATACCCATGGTACCAGCTAACGAGCACCCCAGTTTTTCTGGTTTCGAGACGATGGTTCCCTTCTCCGAACCGTAACCGTTTGTCCTCTGTCAAAGTCGCTTAGCGATTTATTTTTCCCGTTTGTAGCCCGTATCGACGATGGAAACATACCCCATTCGCCTGTAATCCAATTACATACACCTTAACCGCGTCACGTGCTCGCAGCAACACCAGGCGACACTAAGTCTAGTGGTGGACGACTGTCATAATTTTTTGGTCCATCAGGGTTTATTCTGTAGGTCTTTGAAAATCGCAAGGGCGAGTGTGCATTGAAACAACATTCTCGAAGTTAGTCCCATTCCATTGTGTATATTCCTCTAATGAGCTCTGTCGTTTCTTATTTCTTTCTCGTGATCTCTACGTGTGATACAGTATAGTGACATTTTTATGTCGCTCAGCCAACGTCGACTAGAGATTCTCTAAATTTCTGAACGATTATGTTCTCAATTCTGTGAGAGCAGTCACCTCGGAGGGGTACCTATGGACAATCTATACCAACAGTTCCTAAGGAGAGGAGGCAGACTTTGCCGTAGATTCAGGGGCAAAAGTCCGGCTGACTGATCTGGCATTGTTGATACCGACAACCACTGAAAGCAATAGAAATCTATATTTCCCAAGGACATTGAGCTCCACCAAATGCTTTAATAATGACGGTAATCTCTTGGGTAAAATGTTACGGAGGTAAAATAGTCCTGGTAAAATGCCCCCCCCCCCCCCCACACACAAAACTCGGGGCAAGGGCAATCCAACAGGATTATTTCATCACGAGAAACAAACGCGTCATTCTACTGGACGGAGGGCAAAATATAGATCCCTCAATCCGGTAATGGATCTAGAACGTTAATTATAGTACGAACTAGTAGAGCGTTGTGGCAGAAAGAGCGGGACTTTTGGTCCAGGAATACAGGGTTGTCAACACAAAATCAATTACTGGTAATACAGCAGATGACGCCAAAATCTTTCGAGTTGTTACGCCTCGTAATATTCCTCTTCAAACTTCTTCGCTGCTCGACGTTTAGATACCTGTGCTATCCTTTCCATGATTCCAGTTGTGTCCCTCGATGGCTGAACACTGTCGAGAGACAGACTTATAAAAGGAGTACTTCACGCGCTTTTTCGGAGAAGTTAAGTTACTCTTACTTCTCAGCTACTATAGGATAGACGGTCGTCATTGGATGCATAATGAAGGCAGATACTGCCAGGGGGATCGAAAAACTCATAGTTGTTAGGCCGACTCGGTTGTTTCCTGGCAGCTATTTTTGTACCTTGCTTGCCGTTGCTGTATGTTTACTACCCTGGCTGCCTGTGGTCACGAAGACGAAAGCCGGTAGCCGTCGTTTCTATTGAAATTGTAGTCGTGCTTCCTAAAGTCTACCACTTCACGGACTATCTTTCTATAAATATGCTGTTGTGCAAAATGTGAAGACGAAAGTCACTTTCGCCTGAGGTGTCACTGCCAAATAAGATAACTCGATGAATTTGGACCATACGTAGAAAGAACGACTACATTACAGTGCAGAAAGTGACTGAACTGAAAGAAATATGCAAATAGACGAACATAAATGACACTTCTATTCAAAGGCAGTAATTACACTGAAGTCTTTGAGATTCATGTTGGTCCCGTCTACATTACAAACTATGGGACACGGTTCTTAATTGGGGATGTGATCACCACGGACGTCAACTCATGCTCTGCAACCGGCCCCGTGCTGGTGGTAGGCCGTTCAATTCCTTCACCAGCAGGAAGACAACTGCCGGATGGTCTTTCGTCCAAGTTCCGTCGACCTACATTGTTGCATGGCAGTGGCACATCATGCGAATGTTCCTTCTGTCCTTGAGTTTCGCACAGCGGTGTATTACTTTCTCTGACAAGCAAACCTACGAGGTTTGGCTAAAACATAATCGGCCTGATGTTGTAAGAGACAAAACGTGTGGGCCTCGAGGCCAACCGCTGCGCCGCCTGGTTACGTGACATCTGCCCTCTCCAGTTTCGCTATCCGCCCACCTCCCGACCCGACAGTCCTGTCTTGATCTTTGCGTCACGCTGCGTATCAGCATCTCGTCAAAGAAATGCTTACTGTTTTGAAAGAGAAAGAGAGTAATATGAAAATTGTAATGAAACTTGGAGAGTCAGCCTCAGAAACCCATTCCTTGTTGAAACAAGTGTACGATCCTTAATGTCTTTCACGCACTCAAGTTTGTGACTGGTTTAAGCTCGTCAAAGATTGACAAGAAGAAATTGAAGACGACTACGTCCAGGTCTACCCTCAGCGTCAACAACGCACGAAAACATTGACAAAATGGGATTCATCCCGAAAAGATCGTCGGTTAAGTATTCGTATGCTTTGCTTTTGTAAGACTCGACGAAGTTCAGTAGATTTTAAATGAACACTTTCACATGAGAAAAGTCTGTTCGACAGTGGTGCCAGAGAACTTGATTCCTGAACAAAATGATTCTCGAATGAACATTTCTGATGACACTGAAATAAGGTGATGAATCGTAGTGATTCACTTATGATCTAGAAACTAAGCGATAATCAGTGCACTGGAAGAGATAAACTTCACCAAATATAAAAACCAGAATTCCAAGTTATACTGATACCTGTGGGATTAACTTTGTTTTTGGATAAGTTCCCCCTTGAGCAAACACAATTTTTCTTCATGTCTTCCCAGAACTGATTCTCAGAAGATAAAGCATCATCAGAGGTTCAATTTATTTCCTTTCTATTACATAGCAAAATATAGCTGTTTACTGCCCGTACATTTATAAATATCAGTTTCTAAGAAAACTCATTTAAAGATTTCATAACAGGCATTTTTTGTGTATAACTTTTCATCTCATGCTCTGGTTTCCGTTGTTTTATGTATTCTGCGTTACAGTTATTTATGTTTCACATTTCGCCATCAGCAACCAAAGAGTACGTAAAGTAGAAAGTTCTTTACATCGATAATTTACGCTTCGGAAGACTGTGGTTATCTTTATTTTACTCTGTGGAAAATTGTGTGTGGATCTGTATGTGTGTGTGTGTGTGTGTGTGTGTGTGTGTGTGTGTGTGTGGTGTTGGGTCTCCCAACAGCTCTTTGAGGGTAGAGAACAGAGGTCCATGTTAGGGAGCTGTTTATTCGTTTATTACTTCTTTTCCTTCAACTATAACATCTTGTATTTCATAGTTTCCCTGTGTTATTAAAAATAGGGGAAGGGGGGGGGGGGGGTGCTGTTGCTGTATTTGAGACTTTTTAGATCGGTCTTGATGTGTGTTGATCTATGGTCCATATCTACAATGTATTCCGCGAATGTAGAATGACAGCTGTTACTTTTTACTGTTGTTCTGTGTTTCGTGTACTCAGTAGTGAAATTTCTGCTTGTGTGTCGAATATAAATTAAATTAAAATCTTGACATGCAGATGATAGATACCAGATTTATTGGTACTGGTTGTCCTTAGTTTATTTATCTATTGAGTTACCGATTCCATAGATTATCTTTAATTCTTATTTTGTGTGTTGCATATGCTGTGACTGCTTTGTCGTTGTAGGTAAGAGAGTACCATTTGCTTGTTGTTGTGAGTGCCAATTGTTCATTTCTGTAGTGTGTTCCGCGTATTTGTGTTCTATGTGTTTGTTCTGTGGCTGTTTTTGTATGTTGGTGACTATCTGTTTGTCAATGTATGCAAGACACCCATTTCATTTTTGTGATTCAGTTAGTCTATAATGTTTTTGTTATATCCGTTATCTATAGCTATTCGTCTGATTATCTGTTGTTCATTATTGTAGATGGCTCAGATGAGTAAAGTTTTACTCAATCTGTGAAGCGTGTGTTCGTGTGTATTCGGGTGTTTCGAGTTTACGTGTACGGCTGTGCTGGTATGATTGTGAGGTCAAGAAAATTTGGCTACTTGTCATTTTCTGTTTCTATGGTGACTTTTAATTTTGGCTGTACTGTGTTTACGTCAGAGTCGAGTTGCTGGATGTGAATAGTCGTTTCATCTACAAATCATATGATGTCAGCTACATAGCGATGCCTATATATTATCCCATATTACGCGAAACAGGCCTATGTTTTCTAGTACCTAGTCCTCTTCCAGATTAAGGAAGACGTGGGCCAGGAGTCGGCTGGCTGGTAACCCTTTGGGACTGTGCACGTCGTTTGGGTACCTAAAGGCCGAATGTAAACAAGGACTCAAGTACTGAAGCCATATATATGGCTCATGAACGAGTAAGGAGAAAGCGTCCTCAGTTGTGAAAGAACAATTCATGAATTCTGTATCAGGACCTTGCCCTGCTCCGTTGGCTGTTTCGGGCTAAGTATAGGATCACCTTGTTGAATCATCCTCCCTTCTCATCATACTTTGCTCAGTGTGACTCTTTCGTGTTGCTGAAACTGAAATCCGTAGCGAAACGAGCCCGGTTTGAAACGAAAACGTGAAAGAAAACGCGATGGAGACTATGAAAATGCTTTCAGAAGTTATTTTCAAAAGCGGCTTTGAGAAGTGGAAAATCAGCACTGAGCAGGACATTGGAGTATTTTGAAGACTAAACTTGAACAGTTGCGAAGAAGTACAAAGAAAGTGTGTTACATGCCTAGTCTTGGTACTCATCTCCGCTAAATTTACCATATGTCCCACAATATGTGGCGTCCGTGTTCCTTAAAACGTTCTTTTACCATCTTTCCAGTTCACCGATAGGGGAAGGTTGCCTAAATTGGACCACTTTTTTATTTTGCTACCGCATGCCTTTTTTATGTGTCTCATTGAAACAAAGTATCCTGTACAAAAAGCTACATGTTGCACACTTTCATTCGATGGTATCATATTTTGAATACATACATAGCATAAATGGGTATCATTAAAACTTACAAATGCGTAAACGAACCAAATTAGGAAACCTGTTGCTTCATTTGGACTTTCAGTTGCTTAAATTGGACCAGATGGTGAAACAATGAGTAAAACACCGAATAAGAACTGTAATATTTTAAATGATGCTTCAGTTCAACATATTTATTGAACAGACATGATATTTAGATACTTAGGCCATATTATACAAAACAAAGAGTTCTCAAATATTAATCACCATTAAGGGGCTTATATCAGGAAATTACTGAAACAGTTTTGGTACTCGTAGCTATAATCGTTTAAAATTAAGCCTAAGAATTAACTAGGAATCTTGTAGCACAGAAATTAAGAGAACACTTGACTTACTGAAATGTGCTAATAATTTGTATTAACGGGGATTAGGAATGGGCAGCTACACTGAAGTCTAATTACAATCTGAACAGAAAAATTTCCTTGTGCTTGTCTGCACGTTGGCACGTCGTGTATGAATCCATAATTTACATTCCATACAGTGTCTCATCTCCTCTTCTTTAATCTTCTTATACAAAACACAGTACCAGCTTGAATTCAGGTCTTTGCGAAATAAAGCTGTCTTACCAGCTTTTGTTTTTTAATTGACCCTTCGACTGTTCCAGTTGTTGCTAGTGATTACAGTGGCATTCTGCGCTTTTCTTCTGCCTCGAATAGCAAACTTATTGTATGAATATGGAAGAGGTGACACCTTGTTCACAATCTTCTTGGATTTCTTTGCGGCTGTAGTAGGCCTCCACCCGTTATCATTTGAAATGTCTTCTGGAGAAGATTCCTCGACAACGTTGGTGGAACTGAGTTTCCCTAGAAAATTATCAACACTTCTCAAGGAATCAGCTAGTGAAAAACGATAATCTGAAAACATGAACACACATTCCCATTCACAGACAAAATTCCTGCTGAGCGAAAGGTACTCATCGCTATCCCAGTTGTTGCTGCTCGGCCATAGGCTTCGTTCACTAGTCCAAATACCAGAAACTGTGTTACGGTTTTTCCTATGTTTTCACGTAACCACTTGTCCTAGGCTTGAATGAAGTAGGTTTGAAGAAGTGCAAAAAACGAAACATCAAGTGTTTGCAGCCTGTGGGTAGTGTACCCAGGTAACTGCAGCATGATAAAATTACCACGAGTGTACTCAACAACCTCTAGATTTCTAATGTGTTTGAGCCACGACACAAACAACTCAGAATTCATGTATCCAGCGTCTGACATGTCAACTACACTTCGTGGTGGAGCACCGATTTCAAGTTCTTGCTGTCTCATCTTTCACTTGAATACAATCATAGGTAGAACAAAGTATTCAGCAGCACTGACAGCGCAAGCAACTGTAGGGATAACTCCTCGCACCTCGCTTGTGATAGGACCCACATGGTGCTTGCCTTTTAGGGCGATGACATTTTGTTGCCTTTTTTGAACGGCTGTAACTACAGGTTTGCCGACTTAAAATTTACTGTTAGCTGTAATTTCATTCTCATCGACTGTTTTCTCAAGGAGGTCGGAGAATTGATTCACATTATCTCAATTAATCCCATCTGCTCTGGTCATTGATGTTCTTTCTGGCTGATGGAGGGAAAGCTGTGGATTTAGTTTCATAAATGAATAAAACCACAGTTTACTCCCCGTTTTCTCTTCTCTGTTGAACGAATGAGGTAGTTCATATTTCTCTGCTAAGTCGAATGCAAGTTTAAGAACATCTTTGAACGTAAATACAGAAAATCTCTCTTCAAATAAAAGGAGGTGATCTGTGAGAGCTTTCTTTTTTAAGGCTTTGAGTACTCCATTTACACGAGAACACTTGTTAAGTCTATGGTCACCATTTCTGTATGGTGCCAAGACGACATTTCCATTCATTCCCCTTTTTGCCATCTTGGAATCCTAAAAAGATTACGCGTACCTGTTACTTATTGTAAAAGTTTTTCCATCTTCAAAATGTAAATACGTTACTCTTAACTATTAGTTATCGTATAAATGCACCTAAATATTATTTGTTATGTCTGTCTCCTAATGTGCACCGGTCCAAATTAGGAAACAGGCATTGGTCCAACTTCGGCAACTGGGTGCCTTATAAGTAAAGATAACGGTACAATAACAAAAAAATGGCTCTGAGCACTATTGGACTTAACATCTATGGTCATCAGTCGCCTAGAACTTAGAACTACTTAAACCTAACTAACCTAGGTACATCACACAACACCCAGTCATCACGAGGCAGAGAAAGTCCCAGACCCTGCCGGGAATCGAACCCGGGAACCAGGGTGCGGGAAGCGAGAACGCTGACACACGACCACGAGCTGCGGACGTACAATAACACACAAAACGTTAGGCGGGTGATGGAGCCCCTTAGGGAAATAGCGGAAAGGTCGGGGAAGAAGGCCAGTGTTCACTCTGTCTGCTTGCCGGGGTGTCTCATCCGAGATGTGGAGGAGGCCCTACCGGCGGCGATAGAGAGCACTGGGTGCACCCGACTGCAAATTGTTGCTCATGTCGGCACCAATGACTCCTGCCGTCTGGGTTCAGAAGTCATTCTCAGTTCGTACAGGCGGTTGGCGGAATTGGTGAAGGCGGAAAGCCTCGCTCGCGGGGTGGAATCAGAGCTAACTATTTGTAGTATCGTTCCCAGAACCGATCGCGGTGCTCTGGTTTGGAGCCGAGTGGAAGGCTTAAACCAGAGGCTCAAACGATTCTGCGATCTCGAGTGCAAATTTCTCGACCTCCGCTATCGGGTGGAGAAATGTAGGGTCCCCCTGAATAGGTCAGGCGTGAACTACACGCCGGAAGCGGCTACAAGGGTAGCGGAGTACGTGTGGAGTGCACATGGGGTTTTTTTAGGTTGGAGAATTCCCTCCCTAGGCCCGACAAGACGCCTTCTGAGACGCGGCAAGGTAGGAGTAGGGAAATGCAACAGGGAATAACAATATTAATGTGCTAATAGTAAACTGCAGGAGCGTCTATAGAAAGGTCCCAGAACTGCTCTCATTAGTAAACGGTCACAACGCCCATATAGTACTAGGGACAGAAAGTTGGCTGTAATGAAATCCTAAACTCAGATTGGAATGTATACCGCAGAGAAAGGCTGGACAGTGAAGGGGGAGGCGTGTTTATAGCGACAAGAAGTGCAATAGTATCGAAGGAAATTGACGGAGATCCGAAATGTGAAATGATTTGGGTGAAGGTCACGGTTATAGCAGGCTCAGACATGGTAATTGGATGTCTCTATAGCCCCCGGGCTCAGCAGCTGTCGTGGCTGAGCACCTGAAGGATAATTTGGAAAATATTTCGAGTAGATTTCCCCACCATGTTATAGTTCTGGGTGGAGATTTTAATTTGCCGGATATAGACTGGGAGACTCAAACGTTCATAACGGGTGGCAGGGACAAAGAATTCAGTGAAATTTTTTTAAGCGCTTTATTTGAAAACTACCTTGAGCAGTTAAACAGAAAACCGACTCGTGGCGATAACATATTAGACCTTCTGGTGACAAACAGACCCGAACTATTTGAAACAGTTAATGCAGAACAGGGAATCAGCGATCATAAAGCGGCTACTGCATCGATGATTTCAGCCGTAAATAGAAATATTAAGAAAGGTAGGTAGATTTTTCTGTTAAGCAAAACAGACAAAAAGCAGATTACAGAGTACCTGACGGCTCAGCACAAAAGTTTTGTCTCAAGTACAGATAGTGTTGAGGATCGGTGGACAAAGTTCAAAACCATCGTACAATATGTTAGATGAGTATATGCCAAGCAAGATCGTAAGAGATGGAAAAGAGTCACCGTCGTTCAACAACCGAGTTAGGAAACTGCTGCGGAAGCAAAGGGAACTTCACAGCAAACATAAACATAGCCAAAGCCTTGCAGACAAACAAAAATTACGCGAAGCGAAATGTAGTGCGAGGAGGGCTATGCGAGAGGGGTTCAATGAATTCGAAAGTAAAATTCTATGTACTGACTTGGCAGAAAATCCTAAGAAATTTTGGTCTTATGTCAAAGCGTAGGTGGATCAAAACAAAATGTCCAGACACTCTGTGACCAAAATGGTACTGAAACAAAGGATGACAGACTAAAGGCCGAAATACTAAATGTCTTTTTCCAAAGCTGTTTCACAGAGGAAGACTGCACTGTAGTTCCTTCTCTAGATTGTCACACAGATGACAAAATGGTAGATATCGAAATAGACGACAGAGGGATAGAGAAACAATTAAAATCGCTCAAAAGAGGAAAGGCCGCTGGACCTGATGGGATACCAGTTCGATTTTACACAGAGTATGCGAAGGAACTTGCCCCCCCCCCCCTCCCCTTCTTGCAGCGGTGTACCGTAGGTCTCTAGAAGAGCGTAGCGTTATAAAGGATTGGAAAAGGGCACAGGTCATCCCCGTTTTCAAGAAGGGACGTCGAACAGATGTGCAGAACTATAGACCTATATCTCTAACGTCGATCAGTTGTAGAATTTTGGAACACGTATTATGTTCGAGTAAAATGACTCTTCTGGAGACTAGAAATCTACTCTGTAGGAATCAGCATGGGTTTCGAAAAAGACGGACATGTGAAACCCAGCTCGCGCTATTCGTCCACGAGGCTCAGAGGGCCATAGACACGGGTTCACAGGTAGATGCCGTGTTTCATGACTTCCGCAAGCCGTTCGATACAGTTCCCCACAGTCGTTTAATGAACAAAGTAAGAGCATATGGACTATCAGATCAGTTGTGTGATTGGATTGAGGAGTTCCTAGATGACATAACGCAGCATGTCATTCTCAATGGAGAGAAGTCATCCGAAGTAAGAGTGATTTCAGGTGTGCCACAGGGGAGTGTCATAGGACCGTTGCTATTCACAATATACATAAATGACCTGGTGGATGACATCGGAACTTCACTGAGGCTTTTTGCAGATGATTCTGTCGTGTATCGAGAGGTTGTAACAATGGAAAATTGTACTGAAATGCAGAAGGATCTGCAGCGAATTGACGCATGGGGCAGGGAATGGCAATTGAATCTCAATGTAGACAAGTGTAATGTGCTGCGAATACATAGAAAGATAGATCCCTTATCATTTAGCTACAAAATAGCAGGTCAGCAACTGGAAGCAGTTAATTCCATAAATTATCTGGGAGTAAGCATTGGGAGTGATTTAAAATGGAATGATCATATAAAGTTGATCGTCGGTAAAGCAGATGCCAGACTGAGATTCATTGGAAGAATCCTAAGGAAATTCGATCCGAAAAATAAGGAAGTAGCTTACAGTACGCTGGTTCGCCCACTGCTTGAATACTGCTCAGTAGTGTGGGATCCGTACCAGACAGGGTTGATAGAAGAGATAGAGAAGATCCAACGGAGAGCAGCGCGCTTCGTTACAGGATCATTTAGTAATCGCGAGAACGTTACGGAGATGATAGATAAACTCCAGTGGAAGACTCTGCAGGAGAGACGCTCAGTAGCTCGGTACGGGCTTTTGTTGAAGTTTCGAGAACATACCTTCACCGAAGAGTCAAGCGGTATATTGCTCCCTCCTACGTATATCTCGCGAGGAGACCCTGAGGATAAAATCAGAGAGATTAGAGCCCACACAGAAGCATACCGACAA